>NC_044201.1:19528051-19883051 GCF_900880675.1 Sparus aurata | reverse complement strand
TTGTTAGTAAATACCACTTTATCTACAATTAATCAAATGTTACTGACTTGAAAAAGGTTCTTGAACACTTGTGGCTCAAAAGTTACTCTAATATTATTTCTTATTCTCATATAAGCTTGATGCGCCTTGCAGTGATTAAAAATGTGAATTTATTCTCAAAAAGTTTTTGAAATTGGCCGTCTTTTGTTGCTGTGCTTGTATCACATGAATCTTCCCCTTTTTGCGCCTGCAGGGAGATGAGCAGCCAGGCATCTAAAGTTTTCCTGACCTCTGACCTCTGTGAGAATTGCTACCTCTGTTTCCTGGTGGAGTCTCACCAAGAGCTCAGGTCAATAAACATGCACAATGAATGCTTGACACAGACTCAACTAGCATGCACATGCTTACATCTATGGAAACTATGACACCCTTAAAGTCCATGAAAGGGTTGAACTAAAGTCTTAAAGAGCATCATGACTGTTACCAAACAGACTTTATGGAAACATTGATCACTTACACATGTAACTTACCAGATAAATCAGTAGGAAATAGTTTGAATGTAACTCTGTTTAGAACTTTTCTCTCTACACCTGATTTTGCGATAACATCTTTTTTATTGTCTCCACAGATGTGTGAAATTTATTGAGAGCAACGATACATCTCAGCTCATCTTTGCTTCCGTGACAACCATCCCTGCCAAGGATGCAGAGCCACTGCAGGTAGCTTACAAAACCTCAGATTCACAGAGAGTAGCGAAAGTTAGTGACAGTAAGATTCCTGATGTCCAGTATGTCATTGTATTGTACTCTCAGTAGCAACTTTTTAGGTACACCTGTGCAGTACTTTTCTATGATTCTCAAAACAATATTAAATTAATCTGCAGTACCTTTGATAACCTCATACTTTTGTATGAACTAGAAATGCTAGAAGTTCACAGTTTTAGCTTTTCATGGGTGAATATTTGCTGGTTTCATAGTGTTCAAGGATAGTTGATGTCGGACATCTTTGGGTTTTGGACTGAAGGTTTGACATAAAATTGTTAAAAAGAAACTGAAGTTGAGTTATCAAACAGATTTTCCACAGTGTTCCACTGTTGGTGTTTCTGTATTGTTTGACATTTTTTGTGTGCGACAGTATTGTTTAAGGTGCAGTTATTTGTTTTTCTGTTTTCTAATCTTATGTATAAAGTGAAGAGTTATTTAATATTCCTCATATAAAATTGTTGTTTTAAAGCTAATTTGAGTTTTAGTTGTAAGGACCCCAGGACAACAAGCAACCTGCTGGAAGCCATTGGGATCCTGATAATGACAGACAGAAAAACTAGGGACATTAATCAATAATAAGATAACTTGTCGGTTTCAGTCCTGGTGATTTAAAATGTTTCTGACAGTAAGACTTTGATCCTCAGAATATAGATGCCATGCTGGTTCTGGAGGCCTGTGGCAGTCTGGTTCTCTACACAGGAGTCACCAGGGTAAGACCTGGTCAGTCACAGCAGTTTGATACATAACGTAGTGTAGGCAGCAGTCAAAGATAACATTTTTGGTCTTTCCTGTTTTGGCTTCTCCTTAGGTCAGTAAGGTGTTTGTCCCTGGCCTCCTGTCACCCACCTTTAGCATGACCAACCACCTTCCTCACCTCAGCACGCCGGTGGAGAACATTAGCACGCCGGCTAACGCTGGCAGTAGGCACCTCCAAAGACTGGATGAGGTACCACCATGTCTAAACCTAATGTTCTTTATGCAGTAAAAGATTGAATGATTTGGTTGTTTTTTCTAATATGCATTTTTTTAGGTAGCAAGATTGTGTCACCTGCACATGATATAGTTAAATATATCAGTTTTCCTCCTAGCTGCGGTCCAATCTTGTTCTGTCTGAAAAACAATTTCCACAGAGTGAGATTATCTGTCACCGTAAATATGATGGCTTGATTTGATTTCCTGTTTTTACAATTATTAAATTTTGCTCCTTGAAATAATCAGGTCATAATCTTTTTTCTCTACTTTTTGCTTCACGTCTTTGTTTTTCTCCTCCCTTCCAGGCTGTGATGCCCTCACCAGTGTCTGAGCTGAGGGGTCCAAACATTAAACACCATGAAGCTTCATTCTTGGAAGATTACACTTTCCAACAAGCCATGCCCTACATACATGCCTTACGGGACGCTGTCTGCAACCGAGTCACTCTGGTAGGTTTGTGTGCGTTATCAAGAAGGCAAAATAATTATTTTGTCCTTTTGAAAATTGCTTTTAAATGTATGTTTCCTCCCGGCGTTGGAGGTTAAAAGGAGTGGTTTGATCCCTAGTTGCTTTAAATCACACCAGTTTGTAATGAAAAATGACTTGGAACGTCATCAACAAGAACCCAACCTAGAATACATTTACCATCACTTTGCTGTGATAAGTTTTCCTACAATTTCTATATGACTAAACTGCAAGGTGGAGAATAGTTGTTTCTAGTCAGTGGTGTGCGTTTTTGTGCTATAAGCCCATTAATATTTGTAACTGAAAGCCACAAAGGACTGAGTGAATGTTTATCCGTATGTTTCTTCCTCCTGGGTCAGTCCTGTCAGACCTGACTCTACAGAATGCACACATTAATTGAATGGAAACCACCCTGTGTAAAACATTGTCTGCAGGTTCCTTCTCTTCTGACACACTACCTCTGTTCATTGATTTTCTCCTTGACCCCTTGATGTGTCAATCTGAAGACTAATTGTTTGCTTGCTGGAGTTTTCAAAGCACCAGCTGCTCTCTGTATGTTGTCAAGTTGACAGTTTATTTTCATATCAGGGTTTTTTTCCCCCCCGTCAGTTCTGCAGTGCTGTGAAACCCTGCTTGAGAAAATCTGACATTAGAATAACAAGATGTTGTGGTCAAGCATCCATAAGGAACTACTGGCAGCTATGACTGTTGTTTAGATGTGACGACCAGACAGAGAAGGGACTATTCATATGAAAACAACAATGGCAGCTTAAGAGGTTAGCCTAGCTTCTATAGCATCAGTTATACCAGAAATGGAGAGTATGTTTAGTTGAAAGAAGAGCAAGGAATGGTACTGAAGGCAAGAGCCTTCTCCCGACTGCCTGCAGCGAGAGTTGGGTTTACCCAGTGGTTCCAGTGGTGGTCGTTCTCTCCTTCTGTTAATCTGATTGGTTGAAGTTAGTGGTGATAGTTGAATGTTTTTTCCAGTCACCTGCCAAGTACTTTTTTAAAGGACCTACCATTTTCTAAGGGTTTCTGCCTGGTAGGGGTGCACCGATCCGATTAAGATCAGATATTGGCTCTGATGTTGACAAAATTGCTGGAAAAATTTACAGATCCACTGGCCGATCCCCTTCCTCCGTCGCAGCACAACCTACGTCATTCGTCAGCAGCAAGTGTGTCGCATGCTGGAAGAGTTGAGTTAACCGTTAAGCACCATCGAGATGTGTTTCACGCTTACCATGCCAACTAGTTTGATGGCTGTTTGCAATGTCTGCAAAGTAAATGTTTCGAGGGATGGTGGTAGTAGTACAATACTGCCAATTTAATCAAGCACATCCAAAAGCACCATGCCAAGGTGCATGCCGAATTCCAGCAGCTCAACAAAAACAAAGGAGCATGAGACAGTACAGCCCAGCAACTAATTAGGCAGATGCAATTTAACGACACGAAAAGTTTCCGACGGAAAGCTTGAAAGCATTGGCAATAACACAGAAAGTTTTAGAATTCATTGTTTTAGATGCTCAACCAATGTCAGTTGTTGAAGATGAGGGCCTCTGTCGCCCACTGGAACACTTAGAGCCAAGGTACTCTCTTCCATCGCGCAAGTATTTTTCAGAGACTGGCCTACAGTTTATTAATAATTCAACAATGTTATGGGATCAGCATCGGGTATCGACAGATACACATAGCTCAGGCATCGGTATCCGTATCGGGACTGAAAAAGTCAGATCGGTTCATCCCTACTGTCTGGTGTACATGAAGACAATGAATCCTATCAAACACCAATTTATTTTTCTATTAAACTGGATTTTTGTTTGTCTGTCAAGGTATTTAATCACTGTGTGGTAGACAAATAATTTTTTTTACAGCAGACATTTTTACCTTTTGCAGTAGGAAGAGCACATATTTAAATAATAAGATTTTTGATGGCTGAATCCCATTTCACAGGTTCAGTTTGAGGGTCTTGGTAATTGTGCATGCTGCCAGGGCCACTTGAACAGAATAGTGCCAGCGTTCATTCCGTTGGTCACAACCGTGCTTTCCTACATTAACTTGTCAAAATGACTGCTGTTTCTTATTAAAAGCAATAATTTGCTTTAGCACTAAAGTCTTAGAGCTGATCCAGATGTTTTGAACCTGAAGAGTGTGAATTGAATTTGTGCACAATCCTTCTCTCTAGGAACTAAGCAGTGGCACGATGCTGAGGATTTCAATCCCAGAGATTGCTACCTCAGAGCTAGGTGAGAAAAAACAAATACAACATTTTCAATTTCATTTCATTTTCAATACTGTGTGCAGCTTACGTTTAGGACGAGGTATGCAGCTTTTATTTTTTGATAAATAATGCTTCCTGCTTTTGAAATGTGTAGGTTTTTAAGTGAGCCAGACAGACAGACTACACACACACACACACACACACACACACACACACACACACACACACACACACACACACACACACACACACACACACACACACACACACACACAGATGGCTGAGTCAGAGCAGTTAGGTCCTGAAAATTAGGTTTGAGAGCTGCCCTACGTTACACAGTGACACATAATCTTGATGTATTGAGGATGCCATTACAAGACACATTCACGTGCACACAAACATACGCACACTCGCACGCTGCTTCCCACTGATAATGATTAAGCCACTACATTAGTGAGGTTACTATGTGAAACTCTGATAGAAAAATCTGTCACACATGATAAAAAAAACATTTTCTTGTTTCCATTCCTTTTCAGATCTTTTAGTTAATCTTTCTTCCTAATTATCAGTGGCAAACATGTAATATTAACCTTTTAGCACATGAAAAATGATTAACTATTGTGTTGGAACCAAACCTTTCTTTTACTCGGGTCGAATAATGCCTTGACACTGGAAAGTGGGAATACCCTTTTGCCATTTCTCTGTAATCTCATACGCGGACCGCATTATTTGAACAGAGCTCCACAGGATAGATGATAAAATTGTTCCACAAATCAATTCAATATTTTCACTCAAGTTTTGATTTGATTATTTTTTTAGTATTTTCTTTAAAAGCAGTGAATGCTTAATTTCATTAACTTCATTAATTTCAGCTTCTGTAATTCTGTTTTCTGAAACAAATGTGATTCAGCCTCCTCAACAAGGTGATGCCACCTCCTGATTGAGTGAACACGATAGTCAGTCTAACTCTAACATTCCAAGATTCCAATTACATTTACATTTTTTAAGATAGAACAAACAGACAAAATGTATCTTTTAATCCACATAAAACCTCTCTTTGCTAATCATATCCTGATGGATGAATATCTGGTTAAATGTCATGATGTTTAAAACACTAGCAGTCTTGTCAGTGATGGTATCTGATAGTCAAACCTTTTAACTAAGACTGTAGGTCTGTAAAGTTTTGTTCCTCCATATTTTCCATAGTAAAAAAGTCTGTTTTGCTGCTAAATTGGGCAGCTTGAAATGAACGGAATGACTCACTGCAGACGCTGGACAAAAAGCTTTAACTACAGCCCTGTGTTTATGTATCCTTAGTCAAAACAAGCTGATGACCAAGTACTTAGAAATAATTGATATACATTACAGTGACAATGTATTTTATTTTCACGCTAGTTAAAGTAGAAGTCTACTGGTGGATCTTGTTTACCACCATTGAGTCCCTGGGTCAGATCTCAACAATCTGCTCTGATGATGAACCTGAGAGTTTCTAATTCTCTTCTAGTTTCTGTTAAAGCTCTTTCTTTAAAAGAAAAGAAAAAACCTTCAGCATCACTCAGGTGTGTGTATGACTCTGTCTGCATTGTGTGTCTCTACCTTTATATCTCTGCCATGCGTTTCTCCCCATTATTTAGTAATCGATCCTACAGACGAGGCTTTCTCCCTCTAATGAAATGGCATTTATCCACCTCTTCCCTGACCTTTTCCACTCTGGATGTCCAATTAAGATTGCCTGGTGACGTTGATTAGGAATCTGATTGGTCAGGGTTGTTAGAAGACACAGTAACACTAATTACTGTCGTAGTCTTGGTTCTTTTTTAATTTCCTCTTTTGTTTTCTGATGTTGAGGTGAAGATGGAAAAAAATGTCACAACAGGATGGGACTCATCAGAGCAAAACAAGGCAGTTAAATTGAATTAATTGTAATTTTGTCAAAATGTCTTACATCGAAGGGTTGATGAATGAATGGCATCTCTTAAAATGTTCTGGTCCAGCGTTCATTAATTTTTTGCCTAACTCCACTTAAACTGGTTATCTTGAGGTATCACAGCTGACCCAGAGATTCCCAGAGAACTAACAACCTTCTAGCCTTTCTTTAAACTCTGAACTAGGCTGGGTCCTCAAAATGTCTAATGTGGTCCCAAGAAATCTTCACAGTCATTGTTGTTGTTTAAAGCAATATCAGAATTTATGTTTATCTCCTTTCTGTCAATTATTCAAACATGCCAATGCGTTGAGAGTATCACTATCACAAACAATGCTTCCCTGTGATTTAATTAATCTTTGAAAATTACATTTCAAGACTTGTAGAGTCCATGAGAGTTGCATGGCATATGTACAGGTTTGGAGAAGGTGTCTTTGTTTCAGTTTAGATATCCACTGGTATGTGGGCGCGCAGGCATGCATAGCCATAGAGGCACATGCTACAAAAATCCTTGGTTAATGCAGGTATTTTCCACAGGAACAGGGAAAAGTACCAGAAATTCAGTGATCTGATTTTCAGGTATTCGACTCTAGTCGAGGCAAAAACAAGTACCAAAAGTACAATATGTGGCAACGTATTTTTTTTTTTTCAATACATAATTTTTATTATAAGAAATTCTACAGTAAAAGTACAAAAGGAAATGATGTTGGAAAAATAGGCAAGGCATTAACAAAGGTCCCTGGCAGAACTAAAACCAAGGATGTTGAGTTCATAGTCAGTGTCTTAAACCCCCATACCACAACAAAACGTACATCTTTTTTTTCGCTTCTTAACTCTTAAAATGTCATTAAAAGTCAGTTGTCTTGTTTACGGCAAAAAGTCTAAAAAAAAAAAGAAGACCTTTCCTAAAATGTCTATTGTCTCTTTTCTCCTCTTCTAGTGAGAAAATGCCTTCAGGCAATTCGTTTCATACTGCCCAAAGACGCTGCGATGAAGGTTTGTGGAATTTATTGTTGATTCTGGGAAAAAACACTAAAATAGACATGCTTGGACAAAATACAGGATGTTCGTATGGTATTTTTCACTGGTTAATAAACATATGCCAACATAGCTATTTTCTAGGTAATCAGTATATATAGAATTTCTACCCGTGTGCAGACAGACTCTACTCTCAAGAACCAATCATATAATGTAAGCAGAAGTTCTGTTTGCCATAAAATGTAACACTCATTTTAAGCCTGCATCACAAATGACTGTTATTGTTTTATTTATAATGGCGTAAATCTAATTTGATACAAACATTATCCTTTGCTGGAATAAAATAATTTAGTGATAGGTAATTTTGCTAACATTTGATTTGAAGTTGGAATATTTATAACATTCTGTAAAATCTCCACCCATATTATTATGCAGGTTTTGGTGAAGTGGTATAACATTTACAATGCCCCCGGCGGTCCCAGTGCCCATGCAGAGTGGAGCCTATTTGTCACGTGTTTCATGACACTGATGGGCTACAATACTGATCGCCTTGCCTGGACACGAAACGTGAGTTTGCTGCAGAAGTGTGCTCTATGTCATAACTTTAACTTGAATTTTTCTCGGGTCTTGACCTTGCTTTCTTTCCTCAGCTGCATTTTGAAGTGCCTCTCTCTCCAGTGATTGCAGCCAAGAAGGCTCGTCCCTCTGATGGAGGCTCTGATGAGGTGTGTGACGAATGTCTGATCTGTTGTGATGATGTTGTTGTTGATATCTAGTTAAAGACTAGAACTGATGGACTTTTAGAGCTACTTTTTTATTTTTTATCATAGCCTCAATGTTCATTTCTTAAACACATTTTATGGTGTTTAATAATGACAGAAAATGCACCTCATCTCTAAAAGATTTGGGGAAAACCCTGGAGATAAATGTTTTAATCCTATTTTAAGATTCAAAGATTTAAAGTTTAATGTTGTTGGTATATGTTGAGATAGAAGAAATATGATGATTATAATTAGATATAAAGGTAGATGACCATGAACATTTGATATAGCGGCTCTATATGCAATTAAAATGAAAATGTAATACACGCTGAAACAAATGTTGCAGTGGAAAGCCAGTCAGAAAAATGATTTAAGGTTCATCAATTCCTGTGGGTGAGAAATATTTTCATCCTTTCATTTTTGGACACAGGGAAAGCCCAGCGCTGGCGACAAACCCTATTAACCCAGGGGACAGTTTCCCCGTGTGACATAATTTTTGAAAAAACCTGCTGTCCTGCAGTCCTAAAATTAAAAATACTCTAGTAATCTGTGTTTGTGTGCTCTTTTTAGAGCAAAACATGACTGTCAAATGTCAATCTGCTGGAGGCCTTGGCTGAGCGTATGCGCGTGTGTGCGTTTGACCTGAGGAATTGCATGAGCCACATTTATATTGAAGCATGCTTTTTTTAGTCTGTGACGTCTGAGCTGTGTGTCATTCAGATGGTTGACTTAAAGTTCAGCCTCAGTTAATGCATAAAATCAACATAAAATACATTTTGATACGTATATAAGAATCATTGTAATGTCTATTTTGCTATTCTGAATCTTTATTTTCTTTTGCCCCAAACATATGACGCCTTTTATCTCTGTCAAAAAAATGCAGTACTTTGTCTTTGGGATCGGGCTGTTGGCAAATACTTACATTCATGACTCATTAGAGAAACCCACCTTTTTTACTGGTGATTTTGTCTTTGTCCTGTCTGGAAGGACTGGGAGTACCTGTTGGGTTCTCACTACCACCGTCAAATGAATTCCCAGTCAGTGTGCGGTCCATTGGAATCCAGTGGCTCCAACAATTCTCTGATCACAGATGCTGAGGGCATGTCCTCTGTAAGTAACTTAGTTTGGTTGGATTGATATATTACATGCCGTACTAATTTAATTTATTCTGCATATTTGGGTGTGACCATAATGAAAATGACACACTGTGCTTGATTGAGACATTATGTTGCATAGATTCAAATGTATATTGCTGAATGCAAACTTTGTAACCTTAATGAACATATGATTTAAAGCAGGGTGATTGTAATAGTCTGTATATGTTTAAGCAAATCATGATCTGGCAACTGAGTGTATTTAAAGGGGGAAAATGTAAGGATGTCTATTGAAAACAATCATCACCATTAATCATCAGCAACTCCAAATCCATGTCTTGATATGAAGAAAGGTTGACTTATCTCTTTTTCCTTCTCCCTCTTTCCTAGGTGTCCTCTCCATCTAGTCCATCTCTGAGGTTGGACAGTGCAGCTCCTCTCTTCCCTCACATTCCTGCTCTTTTCTACGTTCTCCATCTGCTCTATCAGGAGCTGCAGCTGGACGAGCTGCAGAGAGCAAGAGCCTCATCGCTCGTATGTCTGCTGCAACAGCTGGCCAGGTAACCACTACTTGTTATGGTTTTTATGTTGCTATTAGCTGCTAAGAGCAAAGTAAATAGCATGTGGCTGATGAAAGGTGAGCAGGTGAGTAGATTGGTTGTTTGTATTGTGCATTTATAGATTGATATTAGAACTGTAGTGCATTACTTACTAAGAGCCTTCTAAAAAACCTTAAAAAAAAAAAAACAGTGGCTTTAACACACAAGGTTACAAAACAGAGAATTGAGGGCGGCACAACAACAAAAAAATCTGCTAGTCTACTTTTCACCCAACTATGTTCAACTCTCATCATGAGAAGAGCATTTCATTGTTTTCAGTAAAAGCTTGTAATCAAGGCTCTTTGGTGATGTGTGCAGAGCAACAAACTTCAGCAGGTTGTCAAGTGACCGCTGTGATTGGTGACAATGACGATAACATAATAGGTGGAGTGGGGAGTTGAGCGCTCTTCAGAGTAATTGGCCTTTGTAGCCGAGTATGTGGGCTGTTGTGAGGTATGGTCCAAATGTTTACAGTCTTCGTGCTTTATAAGGCTGGTAACTGGTGAATGCGAAAATGATGGTCCCAATTGTTTTACAAGCCATTTTTGGGAGTGAACACATTTTTTATGCCTTTTATCAAAATGATTTGAGGAAAAAAATGGTTTTAATCCTCTTCTCACAACCTTTATTACCATTTTATGTGCTTCATATTTTTGCCCAGATTAATTTCCGATGCAGGAAATCTTTGCCCAAAGAAAAATGTCACATAAAAAGCCAAGAGATCTCCCACTCTGCAGTCCTCCATCCTAGTGCCAAAAAATTTAAATATTGCTAAATATTGATACTGACGAAACAGTTTAAATTCTAATTAGCTGAAGAATTGCAAAGTAAATAAACCTAGATGATGTTCTGGTTAACGCACAGTACACATGCCTTATTGTGGTCAGCTTTTATTGAAAACATTTCCCTCAGTGTTGTAGTAATTTCAAGGTGTTTCAAGGTATGTATTGAAGCTAGAAATTCCAGTATCGTGATAAAACTACTCCACCTAGAAAGGACTGGGTTCCTCATCAGTGATTGGGCTGCGAACCACCTACAACCCTTATTAGATGCATTGATTTATCTCACATTTGTGTTCCCACAAAGTTCTGACTTCACAGTGTACACTTACTTTTGTAATTTAAATGTAGATGTTTAAAATACTATATCAATATTTAAAAATATTTTCATGCGGTAAGAAAAGGACATTGTTTTTCTGGTCTGTAAAAGTTATAAATAGTCACAAAATTCCTTTTTTTCATGCAGATGTCTGTTCATGGCGCCTTAAATTTGGTTATATCTTACATTCAGTTCAAACCAAGTTTATTTATCCCTTTAATCTCTGCCAGTTGTTTCTGCAGCTTGCCACCTAGATCAGCAAATACAAACATAGTACAGAAAAAAACACTAACAAATGCAAAACTAAAAACAATCAGAGGCTACATAGAGAAAAGCAGGAATCAAGAAAGCCGAGGGATAAAGGATTTAGAATAATAATTAATTATACAGGCACACATATGAGCTGTTACATAGGTTCTACAAAGTTGGGTAACTGTATGCTCATTAACTATCAAACAGACATGCAGAGCTATAAATTGTGTGCGAATCGCGGCTTGGTAACAAGATTAAAATCTATTGATTATCTGATGGTAAGCAGGGAAGTAGTGACTCACAGCTGTTACTTACTCAGAGTGTGTGTTTAATTACTGTTCAAAAACAAGTTAAATGCCACAGAGGCTCTTGAGAATGTAGAGCCATTTGTAGGCTATAGTCCTGCAGCAATTTATTGTTCAGCGGGGCAGACATAGGCACAAAGAACGAACTGTTTTAAGGTCAGGTCATAAATTAAAAAAATCTAGCCTCTGACACTCTTAATGCTGTAGATATATTCAGTATTTGAGGTGTGGTGTGTTGATGTATGTGGAGTCATTATGATACAGGAATATTGATACTTATTGTAAATGTTTTGTTTTGCAGAGACCTCCAGTTGGAGGAGTATGTGGATCTGTACTGGAGAGATTACCCTTCATTAATTAGTGGCTTCAATGAGAGCTGCCTCATAGACCAGGGTAAGACGCATCTGATAGTCTAGTAATGGTATCAAGACAGGAAACAGACAAGACATGTTGTAGTGAGTAGAGAGGGCAGGATGGTCTCTTGTTGATAAAGACCGGCTCCACATTACGGAGTCTTTACGTCTGAGGTCTCTTATAGTGTACTCATAAACTGTGAGTAAAGTACTTCCATCCCTAAATTCCTTCTCATCTACTCTCCTTTCCTTGTGTCCTTCTCTGATTCCTCACCTTCTGTCTTTCTCTCCCTCCTCAGCCCTGTCCGGTCAGATTCAGCGTCCGTCCTACCTGAGGGCAGAGCCTCCCTGTGTTCTCAGCTGGCTCAGCAGCTGTCTGAGAGGGGAGGAGGTCCCGCCTTTCCCCTACCTGCCTGGCATCTGTCAGAGGACCAGGCTGCTGGTTCTGGTACGACCAAAGTTTAGTCCTCATTTTAATTGTTTGCTTGTCTGTATAGCTAACAGTCGAGGCAGAGACAGAAATGATGATTTAAAACAAGCTGGAAGAAAAAGCTAAACTCTGGCAGTTATGTGGTAGGTATCCATAGATGAAAAGGTTACAAGGACACCTAAGTAGGCAATGACAAACCAGTCCAGTGTCTGTACAGGAATGTACATGCTTCTCCCAAATAAAATGTGTCTCTCGTTCTGTTACTTGATATTCCACCCGTTTGCAGGCTTTCTGGTGAGTGTGTGAGACGGTGAGGGTAAAGAGTTCAACTTTGATTGAGACAGATAATCTGTTTGTCTTGCATGTCTGCGATTCTTTTTCTGAACATGAAGAGCAATTACACCATGGTATGGCTGGAAACGTGTACATACGTGTGTGCGTGTGCGCGTGGATAACGGAGGCGATGACGATTGTTAGACAGACAGACAGACAGATAAGAGACACAGACATATAGATGGATATTTATACCGAACAGTATATGAAAATGTCCTGACAAACTTGGGCCTTCTTTATCCCAACTATTATCCTGTCAGAAAAGCATTCAGTTCTTACAGTTAAATGTAGTGTTTCCTGTATTTCCATTAGGTTTTATGACAGGAAATCTCTCTTGTGACAATTCAGTTCAGTCAGGCAAACTGATGTTCTTATGGATCTGCAGTTGTGAAGTCTAATGTAACTGATTATCAGACTTAATTTCCATTTCGTCTCACTTTATTCCTTCAACTGGATTCTGAGAAACCCATCCTTCCAAGTTTTATGGAAAAATGTTCTGTAGTTTTTGTGTCATCCTGCTGACAAACCAAGCAACCAACCAAATGATACAACCGTCTTGGATGAAAACATGACGTCTTTTGTGGTGGTTATGAAAATTTTAAAGTGCATCAATGTCAGAATTTGGGTTCTGTTGATAGCGCACACTGGCGTCTCTGAGGCGCTGTTGCTGTTCCCTTTTATGCCTATAGGTGGCGCAGGTTGTTCTGGACTGCAGGTCTGACCCTGCTGATGCTGGAGCTCTACAAATAGATAATACTGGCTGCGTTAACGAAACCTAAATTTAAGTGCTTCATGTAAACCACACTGTTCTACAGACATGTACAGATAAAAGCAGACAAGCCATAATGGATTCATGTTTACTCAATTATATGTGTGCATGAACATGAGAGTATGAGAACACATACTGTTTGCACATGCTTTGGGTTCCACCTTTAGCTTTTGTTTTGACCTTCATACAACTTCTCATAACCATACTGGTTTGAATTGTGACAGATGTAATGTCTACTGGGATCTGCAGTAGGAAGAGTAATGTTATTATAGTGAAAGGAGGCTAACGAGCTAGCCCTCTGGTTCACCTCCCTTTAATTCTAAAATCCTCCCGAGATAAAAAAATTTTTTTTGTCAGCCAGACTCTCTTGCCCACTCCCTCTGCCAGACCATTTAGTTTTTTTATCAGTTAAAGTGTCACAAAAAAGATTTGTCTTCATCGTACTCTGCCAGGTATCTTAAATATGAAATGATCAGTTTAGCTTTTTTTTTCATCGTACACACTTTTCATCATTTTAACATCTTCAAGAGAAGTGTGCTTTAATTTAGAAGTGGACATGATGGAAGTACTGTATATAGACAGGAAAATGGACAGGATTGGCTGCCACTCTGGAGACTGAGCAATAAGAGGTCAAACCTGTGGTGAAACATGGCTCTGAAATTATCTATTTTTTTTTCTTGCATAGTTCTCTAAAATATGTAAACATCAATCACAGAAATCATGAAAATGACCTTGACATAACACTAATTTTAGTTTTGTACAAAATAATGTTCCCTATTCTGCTCTCAATTATTTATCTTTTTTTCTCCTTTGTCTTTGTGTTTGTGCTTCTCTTTCCTCAGAGTTATGCCCTCTACATCGCTGGAGATGAAAATGCTACTTCCACAGATGTTTCAAAGTACCTGGCCAAGCTCTCTGCAGGTGTGTGTGTTAATGTGACAATCACTTTACTTATCCTTGATTTCATCCTTGGGACTTAATGTGTTTCTAGCTGAACCCTTTCAGTGTGCACGTCAACATTTATTGATGACCAGCTCTTATTACCTGTCAGTCCCATAGTTCTCTGCCTCAGGGCCCAGTAACACAGAGAGAAAAGTTTGCACATCACCAGATTCCCTCTATTTGTTTTTGCTTTGACAAAAAAGCAATACAGTACTGAGGTGACAGCAGTCGCTGCAGGTATTTGATCAGCCTCTTTTGCAATGACACAGAATTGCTCATTGACTGTGGGCAGTGTTGGAGAATCCAGGGTGACTGTTTTTTTCTTTTCAGCTGTATGTTGACATTTTACAGCCAACACAAAACAAAACCAGACAACAACAGATGCCATCCCACGTAAATGAAGTCCTCCAATGATCTGGAACAAAATGTCACCTTCATTTAACACGTCATTTGAGTGCCCTTTCTTTCAGTGACAACTTTTAGCAGCTAATCTGTGGGTTTGAAAATGCTTTAACCCAGCTGACAGTTGTTTCCCTCATGAGGCATCTCACAAATAGGACAACTACTAATCAACCCATTGACCTCTTTTACCTGTTATCTCTCTCTTGTCCTCCACTTTCTCAGGCCAGAAGTCTCGTCCAAGTGAACCAATACACTACAGAAGGTAATTCAGCTCTGAGCAACAAGAGGAAGAGCTTTATGATTTTCTTTTCTTTTTTTCTTTCTTTTAAAGAGTGGCCACAATAATAACTGACACTTTTGTTTTTTAAATCACTGTAATTCATGGGCCTTGAGTTTATTTTATTCCTGTTGTGCTGAATAAACCATTATGATTATAAAAAGCATTAAATAACCCAAATATTAGTATAGAGGCACTGCAGCATTTTATTTTTTTTAAATCCTATGATGAAAACACCCTTGTTTAGTAGCCAGTATTCTTCTTCTTCTTTGTGTTTGGTGCATTACCACCCCCTGTAGATCAGGCATGTGTATCATATTGTGCACATGCAACCAAATCAGGACCAAAGAAAAGAGGTTGAAAACTTCACAAGAAAACTTTTAAATTGGACTTAATCAGTAATTGTGTATTGTATTTATGTGTTTTACTATAGACAGAGCAGTGTGAAAGTGAAGGTCACCAGTGGGAGTCTGGCTGAGCAGCTGGTGGTCTGGCTTACCTCAGAAGGTAAGACAAGTGTTTTTTCAGCTTTTTCTATACTGAAAAGGAGTGCTGAAACCATGTCCTCTCTCTCAGCACCAAACTGTTTCACATTGATGCAAACTTTTCCTACTTGTTATAAAACATTTGTTTTAAAGTTCAAAGGAGACAGCCTCTAATGTTATTTTTCCCCCTTATAAATTTACTCATAACTCTCTTTTCACTGGTTTAGGTTTCACTCTGAAGGACCTGGAGTCAGTCCCCTTTGGCGTGGCTTTACCCATCAGGGAGGCCATCTACCGCTGCCGGGAGCAGCCGTGTTCTGATTGGTTAGAGGAGGTCTGTCTGCTGATTGGGAGACAGGATCTGACCAAACAAGCCCACAAGATGACCCTGGCTAAGAGCAAAGCTGTGAGTATGAAATAACACCCTGAGTCAGACTGGGGTCTAAAAACTACAGCCTTAATTAAGTCTTTTACTCCAAACCTTTTCCCAACATTTGTGAAAACAAACGGCATATGCAAATTCCATCAATCTTGCAATTTCTGTGAAGGCATTCCACGTGACCAAATCCACTACAAGTTGCCAAATTGTTTGCTTATTTTTTTCATCACTGTCATTTTTAAATTGTAGTTTTAATCAATGTTGCTAACGTTTTTACTCACTTAATAACTGCATTAATCGGTTTGCAATACAGAGGAATTGCGTTAACAAATACAACTTTAAAAGTTCATTCCCTTTAATTATTGTAGTAACAAAATATGCTTTGCCTTCATACGGTTTTCCTTCTCAAATTCATGGACATTTGTCTTTGGAATAAATCTTAAAACCATTAATGTTGTTTAGATAAAACATCAATCATTAAAGGTTGTTCAAACTGTCATTCAGGCTGTATGTGAATCATTGGTCTATGTGTCTTTCTCCAGTCTGTGGGTTCAGGTCTTTCCTTGGAGCCTCCGGCCACCACAGAAGCAGATGAAGAGGAAGATGGGATGTCAGACATTATTCAAGAGGTAACAGACGCAGTAAACATTATAAATAATCTAAAGGAAGGCTTTTTACAGCAGCTCCTTAGTGGAAATTTGCTCTGTTCTCCTTCAGGTCACTGGACTGATCTGGAGTCAGGATTTGAGGGTCCAGGAGGTCAGGAGGCTGTTGCAGAGTTCCAGGCCTGTCCGGGTCAGTGTTGTCCAGTTACCAGAGGTGTCTGACCATGAATACATCGAGGAGAAAGAGAACAAGTGAGAATGTTATGTGCACAGTATGTGTGTGTCCTTGATTTAGATGCTCACAGACAACAACACCATCTAAGGATATAAACAGCATATTTTTCTGTCCTCTTTTGTCTTTCTTTTGTAACATTTCAGACCAGTCTTTCTTTGTCAAACATGTTTTGCTGTTTATTATTTTGTGACTGTGTACATCTTTTGTTTATCACGAGTTCTTTCCTCTCCTTGTCTCTATCTTAGGAGAAATCATTGGGATGCCTGCTGTAATCAAGGATGGCCTACACCTCCTGTCAATTGTATCGATTTGTCTGACCGGGAGTCTGTAATGTTTCCTCAGTTTTAATTCTCTGCTCTCTTTTTGTCCACGTCTTTGTGTCTTCCCACAGACTCCTGCAGCTGTGTCAGAGGACGATGGCTCTTCCAGTCGGTCGAGGCCTCTTCACTCTCTTCTCCTATCACCCTGTACCAACCGAACCTTTACCTGTCCCAAAACTCAACCTGACAGGTAATATACGCATTCTCACCCTCATCGTG
The DNA here is from genome assembly GCF_900880675.1 of Sparus aurata. Lineage (NCBI taxonomy): Eukaryota > Metazoa > Chordata > Actinopteri > Spariformes > Sparidae > Sparus > Sparus aurata. The sequence continues at coordinate 19,865,893 of NC_044201.1, read as the reverse complement.
TTTAATACATTGTGGAATTTAGGACCTCTGAGCACCCCAGGTTAAATCAGGGATTTGATGATTTAAGAGGAGTATAGCCGAGTGTATTCTGGTGGTCATGAAGTAGTAAATTAATCTCTACTCTAGAGGAGATTACGCAACAAAATCATCGACAAACTGGGCCCTGTAGCACAGCTGGAAAGTCACTCAGGCATTCTTGTTATATATAACCAGTGTGCATAACTTTGACCCTCTTTTTTTGTAATTCTGTATGTATTTACAGATTTTTAATATGTAGTTTTATGTTTCTACCCCAGGCCGAGCACCTCCTAGGAATACCATGGTAGATCTGAACAGCGGGAACATTGATGTTCCTCCCAACATGACGAGCTGGCCCAGCTTCCATAACGGAGTAGCTGCTGGACTCAAAATAGCTCCTGCATCACAGGTCAGTCTGAAACTGCAGCTTCACTACCTCTTTATCTGGCCTTGTGTTCCATTTGACATACATCCAACTAGCACATTTGCTATGTACTGTATAGTAAGTCCTTATAACTAACAATTACTTTTTCTATTGATTAATCTGCCAAAAATTTTCACAATTGATATTTTAATCTTTCTATATATAAAAATGCTCATCCCAGTTTTACAGAGCCCATAAAGATGTCTCAGATAGCTTCTGTCTTCCAACCACATTATCATCAATGGTAAATGTAGCAAATCCTGACATTTAAGGAGCTAGAACAAACTAAGTTTTACATTATTCACTTTACATAACATAATTACAGATTTGATGAATCGTTTATCAAAATAGTTGCCAATGAATTTTCTTTTGCGACTAACTGTCGCAGCTCTCTTGGTTAGAATGTAACATCTCCTATAATGTCACCATCAGGCTAAAATCTCCAATCATAAAAAAATCACATAAATGTACTTAAAGCATTATTTCTTGAAAGACCTTTAAAATGTTGAAACTCTTGTCCCAGTTGTTCATGTTTGCACTGTCAACTTTCTCACTCTTTCTCACTTCACAAACCTTCCTTATTCTTGTCCAAATAAATGTTGCTTTCTTATTTTTTTTTTCTTAAGGTGGACTCGGCTTGGATAGCCTACAACAAGCCAAAGAGCCCCGAGCTGGCTAATGAGTATGCAGGCTTCCTTATGGCTCTGGGCCTCAACGGACACCTCACCAAGCTTGCCACGCTCAACATACATGACTACCTCACCAAGGTACACACACCTGCACACAGAGACCTGCACCTTGGCTTTCACACATAAATTTAATGTATTTTTAACCCTTCAGACGCACAAAGGCAGACGTATTGTGGGTTTAGAGGATACTTACTACCTTAATGCTCAGTTTACAGTAGACAGTGATTCAAATTACTGTTTCTTACTGCGGTACAAACACACACATAACATTCACTTAAATACAGTTTATACAAACGTAGGTACACCCATCTGTTCTCATTTAACTTGCACACACACACACCTACACGAACATTTTTGTCTCTAAATGACTGTAAATGAGACAAGTACACTCGCATCAGAGCCAGGCAGCCAGTCAAAGCGAAACTCTGCTCTCTGAGAACTTTGAAATGAGACGAGTCCTCTCCACTTTCAGGTGAGAAAAACAACAGGATGCTGCAAGCCAAATCTTAATTTTGCTTACTTTTAAAGTCAGTCTAAAGATGTGGTTAAAGATAAAGACCAACCATTGCACCAAATCCTCACAGTATCCAGACCAAGTTTGAGATAAATTCATTTTCAGTTCCCATTTTGTTTCAGGATGTGAATTAAAGCTGCAGTTAAAAGATCAAAGAGCTCTCCTTGTTAGTCATTTCTCTAAAAAAGGAGATTTGAGAATTTTCTCATACACATCTACAGACTTTAAAGTCCTTGAAATTTGGACACGGTCCACTTACAGAAATGATTGAATTATTGATATTAATATCCCAGCCCAGATCCATTCAGAAAGATCCTTGTCCAGTCTCAAGTGTTTTTCTTTTTTCCTTATATGGCTCAACTTGTTTAAAATATATATATAAAGTATAAAGTTGACCATTAGGGATTTTGTTTGTATTAGATCATCAAATCATTTTGTTAGTCAACATGCCCCCTAAGAAGTTGGAAACGTAATGCCCCGGTGTATTGAGTAATAGATCAATATCTTATTTTGTATATTAGAAAATTCCACCTACAAATTTGGGCTCAAATTAAATATTAGAATTTTATACTGTATGGATGAATTTAGGTGATTTTATCCTTGATACAATTTCCATGTAAAGCAGGGAGAGTTGCATCTTCCATCCGGCCTTAATCACATATTGATCACACACAGATGAAGGCTAGTTGGGCAAAACATATTTCTGTACTGCCTATCAAATAAACTTTTTCAAAGATGGATTCCTGTGTGCGACCATCTCTTCTTTTTATGAAAACCTACATCAAGTATAACGCACCAGTTGTTCAAAGCACCGTGGCAACCTTACAGATAAACTATGAACTGCACAGAATATTGAAATAAAAATGCAGGAAACCCTGCACAGCTGCACAATGCATATATAATACAGACAGTTGTGTGTAACCGACAGCCATCAGTCTGAATGAAAGTTATGAAGTTGGTTGACAGTAAAGCCTGTTTGTAGCTGGTGGTTTTCTGTTAGTTTCTATTTTCGCTGTAAAAGAGAAATTACGCATGCATAGTTTGGATCAGTTCTTAAGAATTGTGTATGGTTGTGGTTTTAGAGAGAAGGTGGAAGTAGGTGAGTGTGTGCGTATGTCCCTCAAACCTTTAAAGCATCCCAGTGTTCATCTTGTTGCTGCAGCCGTTCACAAAGTCTATGCCTTTTATTGGTTAATTCTGACTTTAAAAATCACAGAGTGCTGCTGTTCTGTTAATTTACAAGAAGTTTGTTTTTCTAGAATATAGTCTCATCTGAAAAACGTGGCAACATTTAATCTGCATCTTTAAGATCTATTTTCAGAGAAATGAAAGGTCTTTTTTTTTTGGTTTTAGTCTTTTCCTGAATATTTGTTTGTACTGACAACTTCACTTTTTATAAAAGAAACATCTTTCAAAGTGTATTGAAAGACTGAGGCATTAATTCATTGGCTGAGATTTCATCGTTCTGTTGTTTTATTGGCAATATACTATATCAACCTGAAAAGTTGTCATTCATTAAATGGAGTGATTCATTGCAAATCATCCTCTCAGCAAATTGACCACTGAATGGCAATCAGAGGAAAACAAGATCGAAAGAAAGACATTTGTGGGGATTAATCTATCAGAATGTTTTCTTTTAATTATAGAGCAATAATGTCCAATATTTACTTTACACACAAAATCTTAGATTGTTGATGACCAGTGTTAGAGCGTCAGTGTGTTGGTTTTATTACATGTTGGGGGAAGATACATGTCTTTGTGATTGCTCAACACACAGAGTGGGTGACCCACAGGGGTCTAATGAAAAGAGTCAGTCACGGTGAGCCTCAGAAATCAACAACACAGTTAGAGCTGATTACATTGGTAGTAATTTGTTCTCTTGCAGCAGGTATTTAGTACACAGGGGAACACACCACGAAGCACGGTCTGACCATTCTTTGAAGAAATTAATTTATTATTCTTTTTTGTTTTTAAGCCATGTGTTTGTATATTCCTGTGTGAGACCAGAGACAATTTTCCTGCTCTGGCTGGACAATAAAGCTATTCTAATCTATTTCATTTAATTCTATTTGATTTTATTCTACTCTGTTCTATTTTATTATTCTATAACTGTTAATACATTTCTTTTCCTGCTGCCCCACCAGGGCCATGAGATGACCAGCATCGGGCTTCTTCTGGGCGTGTCTTCAGCCAAACTGGGCACCATGGACATGTCAATAACTCGCCTGCTTAGTATCCACATCCCTGCCCTTCTCCCACCCACTTCCACTGAACTGGATGTACCACACAATGTTCAGGTAAGAGTAAGTGTGCATACATAAATGCAATTACATGAGAGTGTATCGGTGCAGTGAGGGGGAAAAAATATTGAGGACTGTGAAATTGCAGTGATGTAAGTTATTATATACTAGTATATGAGTAATTACACGCCTATCAGTGTGTCTGTGTGGATTGTTTTACAATTATGTACAATTGTTTACAGACTGACACAAACTAAAAAATAATCATTGAATTCTTTCGTTGTCTGTTTTGCAGGTTGCTGCTGTAATTGGCATTGGTCTGGTGTACCAGGGAACAGGACACAGACACAATGCTGAAGTCTTACTGTCTGAGATAGGTGTGTGTGTGTGTCTGTACTTGATTTTGTAAAAGATGATATGACGAGACGAGATGACACACAAACACACAATGATGCTTTTTAATTAGGGGGGTTTACAAAAGGAGTGCGCTCAGACCTTTTAAGGTCCACATTTGGTCAGAGGTGTATAGTAATGTTGTTTAAATGCAACATTATAAATAGAGCCTCAACAATCAGTCTATTTTATTTTTTTTGTTAATTTTCAAGCAAAAATGTCTCACAGATCAGAAGTTAGATAAACTTAACTTTGTCTTTTTATTTTCTGACCTTTTGTTTTTCTCTCAAGTGTCTTTGAGTACCACATGTATCTCATGTCTGTTTTTATGGCTTCAGGTCGACCTCCTGGTCCAGAGATGGAGTACTGTACAGACAGAGAGTCCTATTCACTAGCTGCTGGACTCGCCCTGGGCATGGTCTGTCTGGGGGTAAGTCATACACATTAACACGCCGCAGGTTCAATAAATATTTGCAGAAAAACATCTTAATGTTGGTTCAACCAGCTGGAAGTTCTCTGTGCGCTGGGTTTTCCTTTCAGAATGCAACAGATTTAAGGGGAAAGTGTTGGTCACAGAAAGTGGCATGAAGCTGAACTTGGGTCTTTTTTGCATTATATTATGTATTTTGGTTGTACCATTTTCCTCCTATATATTTTTGCTTATCGTTGGTGCTGAATGGCATCTCAAGAAAAATGTATCCGCTTTCTCAAAAGCAGCATCTTTCATCAATGTTTTTGAACACATTTTCTGCCAGTAATCTTTGTTGTGACATCGCTGTCATAATCATCCTCTCTCCTTCCCTCGCTCACCCCCCTTCCCCTCCTTACAGCATGGCAGTAACCTGATAGGGATGACAGACCTGAATGTCCCTGAGCAGTTGTACCAGTACATGGTAGGGGGCCACCGCAGAGCTCAGGCTGGGGCCAACAGGGAGAGACACAAGTCCCCCAGCTACCAAATCAAGGTAGACAGAAACATCTCTTTGTATATATGTAAGGAAAGAACTGCAATGACACTTTTATTTCCAATGTGATAAAAGTGTTATTGTGTATCATTGTAAAACTGTTTTGTTTGATATTAAAATGCCAAGCTGTTCCACCTTCCTTGAAGTGAAGGACATTATTCAGAACACTGTCAATATAACATTTCACAGAGTGATATCTTAATTAGAGAGGTAACCAAACATCATCAATTGTTGTTGTAGGAAGGTGACACTATAAATGTAGATGTGACGTGTCCAGGGGCCACGCTGGCTCTCGCCATGATCTACCTCAAGACCAACAACAGGTGAGAGTAGACAAACAACTGCTTTTTTGTTCCCATTATTTTCCTGACTATTCATGGTTTGAACAGTCTATTTGATATGGACACCACCATATGTGTTATTGACAAGACATATGTATGCTATATGCCATAGGTAGCTGTGATATCCTCCTACACTTTTGTTTAAATTTAACATACAAAACAAGAGACAAAGGGTGTAGGACAGCAGTCAAAGATGATTGACTTTAAATACTAGTGTAAAGTATAAACAGTATATGAATATGGCCAAAACAAGGTGGAATCTACTTTTCACCCATTTCTTGTCCATGTAATCGTTGAGCAGAACATCCTACCCTGCCCGGTGAAAAATCGTATCCCTCAGTGAGTCCAGTTGTCACATAATGCTACAGGACTCTCCTCCATCTTCTAGCTTTCTGCTATAGGTCAAGAGGTTCCTATGTTCCTTAAGGCTCCGTTGGGAGGGTGTTAAAGAAGGGTATTAACACGTCCTTGTCTCCTCCCGGTTCTGTCCACTAGGTCTATTGCTGATTGGCTGAAACCTCCAGACACTTGGTTCCTCCTGGATTTCATCAAGCCAGAGTTTTTGCTGCTGAGGGTTAGATACACGCACACGCACACACACACACACACACACACACACACACACACACACACACACACACACACACACACACACACACACACAGTGCCAAACTAAGTGCGTGTGATCATTTTTTTTCCACCTTTCCATAATCTGGTATACCTGTCTCTCTCCTCCCTATCTGTCTTGCCTCTCCACCCTCTCAGACTCTTGCTCGGTGTATTATCATGTGGGATGAAATCCTGCCTAATACTGAGTGGGTCAAGAGTAACATACCTCAGGTGAGAAAATACACACTTGTATACACACAGAGCTTTATTGAGCTGTGATGTCTGGCAACCAGTCACTATGACTTGTTAAAAATTCGTAGCTATGAGGTTTGTTTCATTCTGGCTGTATCATGTGGAAAATTACCCCGATTTTATTAATTTCTCAGAAAACAAACTCAATGTCCAGTTTATTAAAGCTTTTCCTTTTGCTGTTTTACATACTTGCTGTTTATGAGCTCTTTTCTGATACATACAAAGAAGAGCTTTTAAGTTAGCGCAAGCAGAAATAGCTTCCTTGGTTGAACAGAATGGCTAATTCATAAACAGAACATCATCAAATGTCTTAACAGGTTATGTGAACAAAGTGCAGTCCAGAAGCAAAGAGAGGAATATACGACTCACTGTTTTCTACATTTTCGTTTCAGATCATGAGGGGGACCTTTGACCCTTCAGAAGACATTAACATGGAGACAATGGCGTAAGTATTTAAACCCAAAACTGGCACTTGATTTTTGTCGTATAAATTCCTGATTAAACTTTGAATCACTTCCGGGGAAATTAGAGCAATCCATGGTTAATTCATGTCACCAGCATCTGTAAATTTGGTAGTGATGTTCTCAACTTAGCAACATGACCGATCATGTCATGTGTTTCTCTTAGCCAAGCCCAAGACTACATTACAGCAGGGGCCTGTCTGGCTCTGGGCTTACGCTTCGCCGGCTCTGCTAACTCCGATGCCTTCGACTGCCTCTACGAGTTTGCCAGGACATTCATGAAGATAATGTCCTTCGCTGGTACAGCTGCAGTTGTAAGTGTTTTCTAATTTTTGCATGCGTGTTTAAACTTGTACTTTTATCAGCCTCACCAACTTGTGTTTTAGACAATGATTTCTTATATTTCCTCTTTGCTCTCTTTCTCTGTCTGTCAACATATGGCTGGCTCTCATAGCAAACGGGTTATTACAACCTGCAGACTGGTCTGTCAATGATTCTGCTGGCTATGTCCATGGTGATGTCCGGCACCGGGAACCTAAAGGTCCTGCAGCTCTGCCGTTTCTTCCACAAGCGAACCGGTGGTGAGATGAACTACGGCTTCCACATGGCTCATCACATGGCACTGGGTTTGCTCTTCCTGGGAGGGGGCAGGTGAGAGACACACAAACGCGCTCACACACACACAGGCACACACACACACAAGCGCACACACAAAAACACAGTTAACAGATTTTTGAGTGTTTTTTTCTGGAAGGGATCAGGTATACACAAATGGGGTGTGGGTTGGCAACACAAATACACACAAGTCTGTTTTGAGTGCCGCCTTGTACATAATGAATGACATTTACACACACAGAAACGGACACACACACAGAAACGGACGCACATCCAAACCAGGATTCTCTAACCACTGACCTTGGCCTGTATATTTTCAAGAGAAACAATGGCTCCCACTCTCTCATTACATGTTGCAAATGTTTCTCCACCTACAGCTGTAATCAGATGAACCTTTGGATTTCATTCATAACATGTTTTATTTTTGCACTCCATGCTGAAAGCCCATGCAGCTGCAGAGACTCAGTTTGAATGTCATGCACTGTAATGTGTATTATCACAGTATGTTGTTACTGTGGGTCAGCTGAGGTTGAACTTCATGCTGGTGTGCAGGCTCATGTCATGTCATTGTTGTATTTCCTTTTATTCTCTCCCTCTGCTCATCTGTCATTCATTCTTTCATCCGTTAACATTGAATTGTACTATACATATTTGCGTTTCATTATTATCACTACATCACAGTCATTCATTTTTTCTCATTCATTCTTTCTCATTCATTCTCTCACCTTTTTTCTATCTGTACCACTAACCTCTGTCGTGTGGCTTTCTCACCCGTCCTCCTTCTCTCTGACTGTTCAGTTAGTTTCTCTTCCCGTTTATTCAGTTTTTTTAGCAGGAAGCTGAAGTGAAACTTGTGTTTCCACCTTAAGTCAAACATGGCGTTCACACTAATGATAACTACAGTTCACTGTAGGTCTATAAATGTTTATAGTTATTGTGGGTCAAATGTAGAGGACAGACTTTCTCACAGTCACAAATAAAGTATAACTTCACATATCTTCATGGTTTGTAGATAACAATAGTAAGAAGTAAATTTTTTTCTGCTCTTACTGGCAGTTCATGCCTCTCAGAGTTCATCAGTAGTTGAGTGAAACGTTGCGTCCAGCATAATGGAACTTGTGACTCAGAAGAACTGGTTGTTAGCCAGCAATCTTCCTTTTAACGGCTCCATCGTCCTGTTAATGTAGCAGAAGTGGACCTAACCATCACAGCAGGAAGTTTCAGTTTGCAATGTTGCTTTTAGTCAGTTTGAAAGTTGTGAATGCCCATATGTCAGTTAATGGTTATGTGTGATGCTAATGGTTGTAAAGATGAGACTGTTGATGCCTCACAGTTTGACCAACTGTTCTTTATGGACACAGTAAGGAGCATTTAACCGTATTTGGTTGTAAGAGTTAATTATTTATCAATGGAAATTGTTTTGTTATGTAACATAAATGTATAGTTTTTATTAATGTAATCTTCCTGTTTTAGGGCTGCAACTGATGATTATTTTCATCTGTCGATCAGTTGATCATTTTCTCAATTATTTGGTCTAGAATATGTTTACCAAGGTGATGTCCTCACAGTCCTTGTTTTGGTCATATACGCTGTCAGAAACCCAAAGATATTAGTATATTATCACGAGACAATGAAAAGGAACAAATTCTCTGAGACCAGTAACCAGTGACAATGTTTAAACCTTGAGAAATCCTGTTTTTATTCAAGGTAATGACATGTTTCATAACTTCTTTGGAAACATCAGATACTTCAGAGAATGAGGAAGGAAGTTGGTGAAGCTACTAAACATGAATTAGTCTTGTCCGTGAATATTTCTGTCTGAGTGATGTCAGAGAGATTTTGAACAATGAAGACAACAACTCCCGTGATCCCACGCTACACCATGATGTCAGGAAACATAAGCTGTGCTCCAGTCAAGTTGGACGTCGGGATGTTCTATTCAAAAATGTCCAACTTTCAACCTCACGCGTTAACAAAACACTTGGTTGACTGTAACAAGATAATATCTCTCTGACCAGGTTTACACAGAAATGAACCCTCAAGGTGCCACGTGTTTGTACATGTGCTACTATAGCTCTGATGCAACATTCTCTCCCACAATGTCAAAGCCAAAACATTATCTGACTGGTAACTCATCACAATTAATAGGCTGTATACAATAAAATTTGAATCTGCTACATAGCTGGTAACTAAATTTATCAATTTATTGGAGATAAAGTAATAACGTAGCAAAAAAACTCAAGGAAAAATACCTCAAAATTGTACTTAAGAGCAATACTTGAGTAATTTGTACTTTGGTACATTCATTCACCTGTTGTAGACCTCTTGCCACAGAAATTACATACTAGATCTTTAAAAAATTCTTATTAACTTTATTCTTAGTGAAAACCATTTATTTGCTTGAAATAGAGGAGTTCGTGGGCCATGCTGAAGATTATTGGATACCAATACATTGTTGATTCGTTACTTACTCGCAAAAGTTTAAGCTAATCTGGTACAAATTAACATTTTATCTCCACCCTGACACACTCAATTCACACTCTACACACCCAGTCTCTATTTTTGGTAGTTTAAATTGTGAACCTGTAGGGAAGGAATGCAATGTTCAGTGTGGTTGAGGCTCTTAAATATGCCAAACATGCCACAAGCAGCCATTTAATTGAGGAGCAACACCTTTTACCTCAGTTGATCTCAGCTGAGTATTGAGCACTCTTACAAATAACCTCAATGTACACGCAACCTTTATTGTCAGATTGAAATTTATTGTAATGACTCCATTAGTCAAAGTACATACTTGATTGCCAGCTATTATGTTTAAGTGTCTCTGTTGTTGCCTGTGATGACGTTTACTAGATTACAACACACCTGGTTTCACTAACAAAGACATGTTTATTTTGGCGCTTTCAAAACTTGTGCAACATAGACAGTGCTTTGTGTTCTGTGATGAACACTGTAATTTTGTTATTTTTATTTTTCTGTCCCAAGGATACTTCACATACCCGTCATGTCTGCTGTTATTTTTTGACTGTTGCAAGAAGTGGGTTATTTTAGTGCATACTTTGCGTGTGTGTGAGAGAGAGAGAAAATGAGAGGAATGGATTTTCAGCATTTGTGATTTTGTTTGATGTCGTCTAATCTTAGGTACACCCTGAGCACCTCCAATTCAGCCATCGCTGCGCTGCTGTGTGCCCTGTATCCTCACTTTCCTGCTCACAGTACTGACAACCGGTGAGACCATCACACACACACACACACACACACACACACACGATGCTAACAAGACCTCAGTGAAAAAATGTCAATTTTTAGTGCTGAGTGGGTGATGTTTCTTGCATGTGATGATCCAAAGAGTCCCAGAAGGTGAAGATGAATGTCAATGTGTATGAGGATGATTGTGAAACTTTCATCACGCAAGTTAAAGAAACCTCTCAAATGATTTGCAATTTCTGTGTGATTGCTTCTTATAAATGGACACACATATTTAAGCTTGTGTTCTGATCACACGCTCCATTTAGGATCCAGTTCCAGGTCGGCAAATTTCCCGGATTCATTAAGCTCAGACGCAAACAAATCTCTTATTAATTGCTGTACATCTCCTCGTTGTTATGTGCTGGCAAAGACCAGTGTTGAAAACATGCGGGTAACATTAGTAGGCTTCTCACTTCTAACCACAACTGACTGTCACTATCACATGAGCAGCACTTAACATGCTCTAGAGTCCAAGTTAAACATGTTATGTATATCAAATCAATGTTTTGACCTCAGGGGCACGATTATTTGGAATGATGTGTAAACATTTAATTTTATGCTCCTCATCTCATTTTTAGGTTGTGTCAACATGCTGTGGAAATCAATCATCTTAAATGTTGAATAATTTTGCAGCTCCCACTAAAATTCTAATACTTATGGCTTTTCAATCAACAGTAGATGATCACAGATCACTAAAACTCTCAGTCGAAGTTATTAAGTTACATGCAAATGATGAAATCTTAAACAGCCAATGTTTTGTGTTAATTTTTCTTATTTTCATATTTTTTAATCCAAAATATTAAAAACCATAACTTGTTTCTCGCAAAATGTAATCCCTCTCCTGGTGGAAAAATCTCAAAAACAACCAATTTGCACTATCATGGGATATTACAAGTCCCCACTGCTTCATGGTAACTCGTTAAATGGAAACTTTAAAGTGGATCATGGATTTTTAAATTTCATGTGTCACGTAGATCATATTCAGTGGTTACTGATGATAAACATATAATTTGAAATTAAATCAAGTAAACAGTATGATTACAACTGTTTTTGTGTGTGGTAAAACAGGAGCGTCTTTTTGTACAGGAGAATAAAAACATGACTTACTGTTCCTCAGAGACAATGTATTGGATGTGTTTGACCCTCTCATATTTCTGCTGTGAACAGACAATATATTGGATGTGTTTGACCCTCTCATATCACTACTGTGAACAAAATTTGTATTGATGTTGCTTTTGTTGCTGCAGTTACCATCTACAGGCCCTGCGGCACCTGGCTGTGCTGGCTGCAGAGCCACGCCTGCTGGTCCCCGTGGATGTGGACTCCCTGAAGCCCTGCTATGCCCTCTTAGAGATCACCTACAAGGTAAGTCCATCATGGTTGGTCAGGTTGACACAAGTAGCCACCAACCTCAGATGTTACTGCCCTTAAACAGTTTTGTAGTATGTCTCTAAAATTGAGTCACAGTGTGTGTGTTAGGAGTAAAAAGTAGTCTCTCTGTCACACATACTCAAAAAATGGCCATTGCTGCACTTCCTCTTGACAACCTCTTTTTTACAAGCAAACACACAAGTTGGTTAACATGATGTGTGATGAGCAGTACGTTCTGTTATTAGTTCATTTTAAGGTACAAGAAAAATGCGCCTATCCACCAAACTATAGCAAGTTCTTTTTTCAGTGAGCGTCACTGTCGTCAGCTGTATGGCTTCCTCAAGCTCACAGTTTTGACACTTGCGGTGTTTTTTGTGCAACTTGCTCTAACTGTTAGGCCAAGTCAATGTTACTTACCACCACTGTAAGATAAACTGCATTGTTGGCATCTCATTCATACTAATACATATTTAACCTTGAACCTTTTTTCAGATTTACATTGATCTGGGCTTGCTGGCATTATATACAAGACAATCATGCAGTCTAGCCAAATGCAACTCTGACTTGCATTTTTCCACTTCTTCCACTCTTCTATTCATTTTTCTTTTCCTTAGTCATCACTGTGGCGCATTCCAAAGTGGTTCAGACGCCTGGTGTTGTGTGACCTTGAACAAGACGCCAGTTTGTCCTGTGTAGTTGCCACAGTGACGTCACTTGGATCATGTGCGATCATGTGAAGCAGGAAGGAGACATACTCTGTGAGCTGGTCCTGATGCCTCACTTCAGGACACGTTTATAACCTAAACAACCTAAAAGTAAAAAAAACAAAAAACAAAAAACAACCGTCCATTATTATGTTTTACCAGAAAATGAGATGGTGAGAACAGAATAACTGCAGATGTTTTTCATGTGTTCCACATTTACTCAGCTATTATCTTCCTCCAGTCTATGTGGAGTGCCTCAGCATTTTCAGGCATGTACTTTTGACAGCTATTGTTGCAATACTCTACAGATGCAGTAAATAGCTCCTGAATTACAGGAGCAGAAATTTCAAAATCTCCCTCTGTGAGGTTTTGTTGTTGCTCTGTATATATTTGGCTCGTTTTGAAGGTTTGTTCTTCATTTTTTTCTGCAGCACCGTGAGGTTGTGTTAAGTATTCTGATTTCTAGTCTTACAAGTTATGCCTGGACTCTTTCGGAAAGGTTTTAAATTCTTCTTTTAAGCTTTCAGTGAAAGCTTAGACATTGTGGAAGCAAACAGACTATTTTTATATTTTTTCCACCCGTACATTTGTCCAGCGCCTAGGATTTATCATCTTTGGATGATTGTGCTTTTTATAACATTTTGTGCACATTTAATAAATTAGAGTTTTATGATGCAACGTGGCTTATGACTGGTAGTTGGTCTTGGAAGAGAAAAGTGAATGAGCGACAACTCATTTTCCTGCAAAAGCGAAGGCCATAAAACACTAAAGATTTAGGTATTTTTGACAATAAGCACTCACACACACACACACACAGTATGACGTAGATCAAAGGACTCGGACCCATTCTTTTCCATGTGGGTCCGATACACTGTTGCTGTCTTTATGCTTGTCAATACGGGTTGATGTGTCTGGAAACACTGCTGTTGTACATCCCAGCTTTGACATGCATCAGCTATGCAGAGCAGTATCAGTTTTATTACATTGGCCTTCTTTATCAGCCATCTTCAGCTTCTGAAACTTGACTACTTCCATGTTATTCCTTAATGCAGCTGATGTGTGTCTCAAGCGTCTGCTACCACAGTGAATTTGCCATATTTGTTCCTTTATCACAGCTAGAAAAGAGATGACAGGAAATTAAGGAGGGAGATATTAACAAAAATCCCTTGACAGAATCAAACCAGGCATGACACAGGGCCAACCCACTACAGTGGATTTAAGCTCCTGTAATTTCAGTATTTCTACATTTGAAGGAAGGTAGAAGGTCAAAGATGGAGGTCATTGTCCACAGTGAGGACCACATCTGACAGCAGGCTTCTCTTCAATTTAATTCACAGCAGAAGGATCAGCTTGACACTGTGAACATCATCCATCAATACATCACTTGCTGTGTGAGAGAAATGCCGACAATCAAATTTTACAGTATGAAAGACAAAATATGAAATTAAAATGAATACAAAAATGTTCAATGTAATTAAGACTTAGTGGCTGCTGTAAGATGTAAGGTGTTTTAACTCCAACTTTAAGCATTGGTGTCATGAAACTGCATACATGGCCCTTTGTTCTTGTTTATGTTGTGATGACGGCTTTTCCTCTGGTTTCAGGAGACCAAGTGGTACGATGAGACGACCGTAGAGTTGATGGCCCCCACCATGCTTCCTGAGCTGCACCTTCTCAAACGGGTAAAGCCTGAGAACATCACATCACAGCCTCTGGATTTTGTAGTCCAGCGGAAAGTAGAAAGTAGTAGTTCTTCTAAATTCTATCTCAATTCTTTTGTATACTTATTAAAGTTTGTTTATTTTTGCAGGTAAAAGTGAAGGGGCCGCGATATTGGGAACTGTCCGTCGACCTCAGCAAAGAAACACAGCATCTGAAGTAAGAATAAAGGGGGAAAAAACTGTTTTATGTAATTTGTTTAAAACTTAAACAGAGGTGATCAGGCAGTCACTCAAATGAAACCACAAAATATGCAGTTGCTGTGCTATAAATAGATTGGTGAAATCCTGGGGGAAGCTTTGATCTCCTGTATTGATTTGGTCGATTGATCTGAAGGATGATCTTCCCTCAGGTCCATCCTGTCCAGAGACGGTGTGTTGTATGTGAAACTACGAGCCGGCCAGCTGCCCTACAAAGACGACCCTCAAGGCTGGAAGAGCCTGCTGGCCTCCACCGTCAACCACCGCAACTCTGGCGTCAGAGCCTTCAAGGTAAACAAGTGGAGATGTCACACACAATACCAACATTACAAGTCTATTCAGTTTATGTAGAGATGAGTAATCTGAGGAACTAGGCCAGCTTTGACGGAATGTATGGACTGAAGTGAGGTTAGTGGGGATATATGATTAAACCTTAGTCAGGGCTTCATTATTCATGTGGGTGTAGAAATTCATGTCTGTGCTTTTTCCACAGTGAATTTCTGGCTGTATGATTTTGGAACACCCAAAACTTGACCTTTACTGTGAATAATTGCTATTATTGAAGCATTGTCTACAGTAAAATCCCACCTTGCCTGCTGGAAATAGTCTTACATATTGATAAAATAGAGTGTATATCGCATGTAGAGTTTTCATTTTGTTTTGCCTTCAATATCATTTTTTTTGATTTTAAGGAAAAAAAAGCTCCCCCCCCCAGTAACAGGCCACACATAATGTAGCAGTGAAAGGAACTGAACTGACCTCCTCCCTGGTGGCTGGCTGTGTCCAGTCTTGGCAGGTTGTCACTACAGGTTCAACAGGCAGCTGTGTGGTTGACAGACTATTACTGGTTCCCTGATGGCCTCATTGTATACTGCCAATTCGTCTGCAGGTCCAGAGGGGGAAAAACAAAACAAATTATTTATGCCACTCTTCCTCACCCTTTTTCTTTTTCTTGTTAATCACCAAGCCTTTCTTCTTTCTTTAGACTAAATCCTCTCCGACACCCTCCCTTGACTGTCTTTTGTGTCTTTCCCTGTTTTTCTAAGCTGCCTTTTATGCCTGAGTTCTTACCAATAATTTGACAATTTCCTCTTGTTTCTGCAGCCCGATGCCATCTCTACATTCACCTCAGAGCCCGCCTTGGTCTCCTTCGCCAAGTTCTTCTGTAAAACATCTGAAGAGATGAAACACGTGAGTTAAGTGCACAGAAATAAATGTAGGTCCAGTCTGAAGGCAGTTTCGCTCCTTAGTTGCATGCCTGTACATCCATTTATTGACTGATTAAATATGTTGTCAGTTCAACCACTTTAAAACATTGTGAAATACCATCTTTATCACCCACCCCGCTCAAAATTCTGACTTAGTAAAATAACAGGCTCATTTTTGATTTTGAACAAGTGGTTAGTTATTTAAGTATATATGAATATAATATACCTTAGTTTTTACCCATCTGCTTTTATAAAATCACTTTTTATTCTGCTATTGCATGGTGTTTACAATAAAGATCCAGGCAGCAGCCAGGCTTTTAGCTCATAGGGTTGTCCTGACTTTAATAAGGGAAAGTCATGAAAGGTTCACTGAATATTTTATCAGAGCCGTAATGGAAACTGAGCACTAATTAAATAAGACTTTGCTCAACATTAGCTTTCACTTGCTGTGCGATTGATTTGGCTCTCAATGCAGAAACGCTCCGCTCTGTTGAAAGTCGGCTCCGAACTCTTTCCCTCCATCCAGCTCATTTAACAGGGGAAAACATCCAGACATGTTTGTTTTGTCAAAAACCAAATAAATAGGTTTTTATGCACCCTGCATCCCTGCTAATATTGTGTATCCTGAATCAGGCCTTCTTCAGGATGTTTATAAGCATACTAATATACATATATATGGAGAGAAATATTCAAAAAGTTACTGTTTTGAATATTAAACTTGGAGAAAAGGTAGGAAACCGTCACAAAACAGCAAAAAGCAAAAGGACTTGGTATGCCTCATCTGTCCTTGATAAAATCATCACATATCAAAGGAATACATTTCAAGCACCTAACAGTCAGGAAAAATTGATTTAAGTAAATGTCAAGGTGGTTATCCTTTATCAACTCTACTCTAAATTATACCTTTAGCTATCTAGAAAACTTTAATATGCATGAACACACAGTGGATCTCTTTGTAATAAACAAAGTCAATGTTTACTGTAAATAAGACTTAACATTAAGAAGAGTAAAGTAATTCCACAAACAACTTAATCTTTCTCTGGAGATGAACGAAAAGTAACAGTATATCTGAAGTATTCATCAGACTCTCTGTGTGTCTGTGTTTTTCTTTGTTTATGTTGGGGGAATTATATTAAATGAAGTGACATGTTGGAACATGTGTCTGGATTAGCTAACAAGTTTCCTCAGTTCAGTTATGTCTGTGGTGTTGATAGACATTCAACCATGACTTTCGACTCAAAAGGCCAAAAACAGATTTATAAACAAGATAAATGAGAACAATTCTCTGATGTGCAGCTGCCTTAAAGGGAATAAAGGAGCACTTTGATTTTACACATAAAGTTCATTTTATAGGCCATGGAAAGCACTACTCAGCCTTGGTGTTGTCGTTTGTGGCTCTGGAAGGAGTTTTCCAAAGTCTGAAAAAAAGACATAAAGATGTGGGCATTTAGGTGGTGACCAGTTTAATAAAAGACATTTTTGAGTTGCGTAATGGGAAATGTTGAATCAAGCTCTAATTCTGTCCAGTGAAAGGGATTTAAAGTCGGGATCTGTCTGCCTCTGCTTCAACAACTTGGATTAATCTTTTTGCTCCATCTCTTGTCCCCCAACTTTATTGAAATGCAACTTTAAAAATGCAAGACTACATAAGAAACAATCAACAGTTTGATAAAAGCCGGGTATTATTTACTAGGATTTTCAGACTTCATTACGACTGTGAATGTGGTTTGATCAGATTTGACAAAACCTGACAACATAAGCAACCATACCACTGTCATCAGACTTGTTAAAATGTTGAAAATTCCTGATTGGTACACAGAAGTATGTGACAACCGTGTTTTTTTAACAGGGCACCGTCCACTGTTTTGTGTTCCTGTTGGATCAAATTAATCTCAGTAGGAAGCTGTTATAGAAAATAGGTTTTTGGGGCCTTTTAAGCGCATTTAGAGCAGAAATGTTAGGTTTCCGTGCTGTAACCTGGCATGTTTTCTCAGCTTCAAACACAAGTCTACTTTATATGTATAGAACATGTCATACACAGGGTTATTTCAAGAGTTTAAATAGATAGTATAGATTGTTGGGACCAAGGCTAAGTCGGCTAATTAATCACTTGACGTCTGTTATCTGACTTAAGAGGCTGCATCGTCACTGCCAGCCAGAAGTCACAGGTTACTTCTTCAGTTCTGAACCCTGAGAGGTTTCACCTCTCATCCAAAAGGCTTCTTCATTTCTGAACTGAAGAAGCCTCTCAGATGAGAGGTAAAATATCTTCAAGAAACTGAATCAGGTCTAGTTGCCTACAACATAGCACTTAGGATTACAATGACCTGGATGACTGAGAACCTTCATCAACATCCCAATTTTTTAGTCCTTCAATTTCTCTTACAGGACCTTTCACATATTCTTCTTCTGGGTATATAAGAAGTTTTTACACCAAGGAAATTGGAATTTGCTGCCACGCACAAATTGAATCAAGATACTAGGTCTGTGTCTAATTAAGTGCAATATGTTTCCATATTTTTGGCATCATCATGATCAGAATACTTAAATAACTGAAACTGTTAAACACACCACAAAATAGGATTTTTGTTGAATAAATCACTAAAACTTAAAGCTTTTTCTGCTAGCAAAACCTAAATTAGCTCAGGCATTTTTTCTGTCATAGACCCACCTCCATATTTTGTTAAGTTATTTTAGTGTGAATTTCTCTAATGTTTGCACCAGCCCATTTACATTTTTTCCTCTCCCTCTGTCTGTGTTGTGTTTGCAGAGAGAGGATTCTCTAGTGTTGTTCTCTGCGATGCTGTACGAATGTGTGACGCAGGAATGTCCAGAGATGCTGCCCACGTATATTGCAGTTGAGCAGGTATGAGAGAGAGACACACACACACACACACCCACACACACACACACACACACACACACACACACACACACACACACACACACAGAGAGTTGTGTTCTGATGCAGGTGAATTGGTCCTCTGACGTGTCACTGTTTCAGCAATTGTAGTGCAATTACTACATCAAGCAAAAATAATGAAAAATAAATGGAAAGATAAAATAAGAGCAGATGTTCACTCTGATAGGTTACTTCAGCTTATCACAGTTTAGGTTTAAATGGATGTTCTGAAACCAACAGCTACCTGTAAGTTTGGAAATCAATTTAAAAAGTGATATGTGTGCAAATTGTAGATAACAGAATATAATTTCAATAATAATTGCACAAAATATATTGAAATGTAAAGTCTCATGGCTCCAGTTGCTGTCGTTTTTAAGTAAATGTTGCTACACCATATATACTCATGTCTGCGAACATGTTTCTCTACCTAACACTTAGCATTACAGAACTGCTTGCTGTCACAAAGACCAAAATAAAGGTATTTGATGAATAAAGCCAGAATAATAATTCTGTGCTGATCCATGTAAATGTACTTGCAAACCCACACACTGAAGGGTGTTATGGGTAACTGTGGGTCACAGAGGAGCTCAACAATGATTCAACATCCTATCGGGAAGTGTTTCCTTCAGAGTTTGGGCGTAGTGACATGTTTAGCAAAGCATAGGAAACTAACTTCCTCTTCAAGGCGCTTTATGTTGTCCATTTTAGGTTAATAAATCCAAATTTCTTCATTTTTCTGTCACAGATGTAGCGATTTGTGTCTGGAAATTAGTTTACCTTTTCTGGCTTCTTGCAAGTTTTCTTTACATTGTGGTTTGTCATATTTGACGCTGTTTCCTCGTGGAGACATACCTTTATACCCCCAATATATACAAATATAAAAGACCCAAGAAGGTTTTTGAAATGTCCAGGGAGATACACTGATGTCATTTTATAAAAATCATTTCCACCATTTTGAGATAAATTTACCCTTGTTTCTCAGGCGGTAGGTGCTCTGCGTCGAGGTGACCTGCTGCAGACCTTCCCCCTGTGGCAGATGCGTCTGGTGGTGGAGCTGTGGGACAGCAGGGTGCTGCGGGGTCCGGCTAACCGTCACGACACCCTGCTCACCTCAGAGTTTCTGCCCGTCATGAAGAACATGGTGGATGTAGCACTGGACGGATGGCTCAAAGGTGAGGAGCGAGTTTCAATGATACATACCTGAATGATGGACAAACCTCACTTTAAGCAGCTTGGTAACTCCAGTATAGCTACTCATTTAATGGTTAATTAGAACCCACCAACTTTATTTGAATGTGTAGTATGTGCATATTGAGAACAAAATAAAACTGAACATGTTTAAGAAGTCGATAACTTCCTCAAAATTAATTTCTACTTTGACTGCATGAAACAAAAAGTTGATTTTGACTGTGTTCAGCAGCAGTGTCACTGGTTGGAAATGTCACACATGCTGGATGTGTCTGAGCTTGTTTTCCTGTAAAGGGCGTAGCATATTAACTGTGTATACACTCAAACACACATTCCTGTACTGACTTGCGTGTGCACACACACACAGATACAGTAATACATGTGCACTGAGAGGCGTGGGAAACAGGTGAAGTATTTAGACGAGATGATGTAAACAGTTGAAACGTGGCATGACTTTCATGACGCCTCTTGGCTCTGGCTGCCATTTCAAAGGAAAACTGAACGAACTCGGTCTCAGAGATCAGGAATGCTGCTGTTCTCTGCAACACCCATGAACAAAATATGTGTTTAGATTTATCCTTGCTGTTTTCATGATTGTTTATTCTCCTCTACTGTACCCTATGCCATTAGTGGTTCTCTGCAGTGCTGCGCTGAAATTGACCTGGAGATGGAACACCAATGATTCCCAATGATGCTGAAAGAATCATAGAATTTCAGGAATATTTAAAGTATTTAGGACGAGGAACGTTATTATAGACAGTTTCAGTTTTTCTAGGGAAGTTTTGGGTACAAAATAGAATTTTATAAATCATCCACATTCCAGAAATACATATTTTAGATGTGTAGGTCAGTGCATACAGCCATGTGCATTTGCAATATAGTCATTGCACCTGCATCTCCGACACTCATGCACGAGTATTTTTCATATTCTTTTCGTTGAAGAAGAAGACAGTCTGAAAAAGGTCATTTGCTCAAGACTTCACTTGTGAATGGGCCAATATATTGCACTCAAGGGAGTTTTAGTGTGCTGACTTTTATCAAGTTTTTAGGGATTTCATCCTCTATTGGTCTGGCCACCTGCCTTAAATGGTTTCTTGACTTGTGCGTCTGCTCTGTATTGCCCAGTCAAAGTCACAAAACTGTCGTAACTGAACAAACTTGTTGTAAATCGCTCAATTCCGCCTGATGAATGGCGCCTGTTAACTACAGACCATCTTACAATGGGTCCACACCAGCTGTTCACTGAGTACTCAGGCCTTTAGAAACGGCCTTCATTTTAATTACCAAAACTTTACAGGTTTCTAGTTCAGATCAATATGAACAGTTGCAGCAGTTTACGTAGAATCACGTTTGATCTGCTTACAGACAATTCAGATTGTATTTGTTGCCCGTTAAAAAAAAAAGCATTAATTTCAAAGTTGGCTGTTGGCACAAATGTTGGAAAAAATACAAAAATAGAATACTTGTTCACTTTTCGTGCATTTTCTCTCCTAGAAAACAGCTCAGTGTTGAGGTCCTACATGAAGGGCGAGGCCCTCCCTAAAGATGCCCAGTCCACCGTGTTGGCCTGCTTCCTGGTGTACCGCTCCATCCCCTGCCTCAGGAACGCACACACACAGCTGGAGGGTAAGACAAACACATGTTGTCACTACTGGAAAGCTCCACCTGTGTACACTAACATTTGCATGTCATTACTCAGTATGCTGTTTATGTACACACAGCAGGAGGAATATTACTCTCTCGGGTTGAGTGCATCACTTTTATGCTACTGTTTCAGAGGGAAAGAAGCTTTTACTGCAATATTGATTTGTATTTATCAAATCACTTTTAAGCTTAAATTTAAAGTCAGTGTATAATAAACACTACTGTATTATTGAAGATTAAACTGGTTGTTTTCTAACAGTTTTAGCTTCTGAACCCTTAGAGAAAAGCAGTGTTGAATAAGGGCTCCTTGAGACTGGTTTCACGCGTCTGTGAGTTGTTAGCAGTTCCAACAAAGAGCCATTTGGCCTCTAATCTTCTCAAATGGTTTCATGTGAATAACCTCTTGAGATCAAAGAGATAGAATTATTCATTGATTCACAAATAAGCAAAATATTTGTTTATTCTTCTTCTTCTTTTCTTTTCATTAATTATCTCATGACCTGCCAGATTTATCTTGTGACTGCTGGAGAAGGGCCTGACTAAACATACCTAAGTGGAGTATAAACTAGCTCCACCTTGAGCAGCCACAACTTTGAAAGGCTGCCTACACGTACTGTATATATGCATCAACATCAACAAGCTAATAATGTTATATATAGCAATAACTAAACCATGGTCAAACATCTTAATCACACAGATTAAATGCAGACTACCAAAGAGAACAACTTTTATTACAGTGATGTTGAAATAGTCTGAAGCTCTCACCTCTCTCCCCGCAGGCTGCAGCTCTCTCGGGGATTTATTGTCTCGCAGCAGCCAGCTGGGTATCCCTCTCAGAGACCTGCTGAGGCTGGTACCCGTCCTGCTGGGCTCTGCATCCGGACCACAGACGCTGCAGGGCTTCCCTTTGCAAGCATTTTGATCCTGGTGCTAAGTACTAGTCCAAGTGACTAGTAACCTCCCAGTGATGCATTTCACAGCCTTACGTTCCCACTGCGAGCACAGGAGCACCGACTTCTACAGAAAGTGGGCCCAAATGTGACCATAAGAGGTCTCACTGCATCACTGTGGAACGAGTGCCCTGCCTATGAGAAGGACTGAAAATACAGACTTTAATTCCTTCTCAGCTAATATAAAATGTTAGTTTTGTAACATAATATTTCTATTTAGTTTTTTTTCAATTTTTTTTTTACAGCATAAAGAAAGTGAGGCTGCGTTAAAGATGCAGTACATGTGCCATTTTTGTGGGAAAAGCAACCGTGATGGGGACTTTCTTCACTTGCTCAAAAGTCCAACAAGGACAGAAAGGACTGGTCTGTACAAAGTGAGAAGGATTTGGTTGTAGTCATAGTTCATGCTGCCTGTGGGGGTGCTTGAGTTCAGACCCCTGTGTTGTGAAGATGAGAAAACAGAGACAAGACAATAAAATGGAAAAGTACCTGAATGCTTCATGAATAATGTGGTTTATTCTGTCTGAATTCCCCATGAGGTTCGGTTCTAACTTTAATCAAATGTCACCTGCCTTCATTATTTTTCTTTCCTTTCAGAAAGCATTTTGTGTTTCATACAAAAAACAGCTAAGGTCTTGCTGCTCATTAAACCACTAAGAGAACTGCACTCTAGTTTTTGTTTTTGTGTATTCGCTCATTAGCACAGCTGGTCAGGCTTTTTATGGCCTAGTCCAGCATGTCTTGCATATTTCCCATGGATTTTGTGTTGTACTGCTTTGGTCAAGATTAATGAGCCGTTGATCAAAACAGCCTGTGGGGGTTTTTTTGGGGTGGTTCCCCACATGAAAGGCATCCCCTAATCTTCCAGCGGTATTTTCTTCAATAAAACAGTGTCCTCCACAGATAAGACTGAATTTACTCGTCCTTAGCACTTAGCTGGAAAAAGCTGTCTCTCAGTTTTGCTTTTGTTTTGTTTTTTGTTTCTTACATTTTAAAAAAAAAAAATAATAATGCCTTTAAATTGCTTTGTGAGTTGCTGTGATCATCTTGCACATTAATGATCAAACAGCAAGCCTGTAATGTTTTTTAATTTGGGCCCTAAAGGTGCACTATGTTGTATTGAGGAAGACAGTTTAATCAAAAGAGCAAGATCTTCATTGACTTCTTTGTTTTCATGACTGAATTAACAAATACAACTTCATACTGTTTTACTTTGTATAAAAAAATCTTGATAAAATTCATAAAAAGAATTTACACAAATCGAAAAACAGTACATTTTGCCAAACAACAGAAATGAGTGGCTGTGCATGTCAATACAGTAGGCAATGAAAGATAATGGTGGACTCGATTAGCTCCCAAAATTTAAATTAGGGAACCCAATTTTTTTTCTTGACATGAAAACAACCTGGTTCGATGCTTGTAACTATGCTTTACAGGTTTTACAGGTGTCAGCGCAAATATTAGACGTGTTTAAACATGGTCGCCATTCTGAGACCAGTTGGCTAATGAAAATGATGGTGCCTTCCTTAGCAAATGGCCATCACACAAATCTGTAATAATTGTTTGTACGGCAATGCAGATTGACCTTTAAAACATAAAAATAGAAAAAAAGTGAAAACTGAAAAAGCTTTTACGACTGAAACGCATCTCGATTAAAGTGTTTTTGCTAGTTAAAGGACACTGTTCTGACCTCCATCTTCCCTTTTCCATGGATAGTTCCTCACACTCAACTGTCTGCATGACCATTTAAAGTCATGATTTAAACAGTGAGAGTCGAAAAATTGTTTTAGTAATGAGTCAACCATTAGCTACTTCAGATTTACTCGATAGAAGTTATCTGAGTGGTCAATCTAAACTGTAAAAAGTCAAAGAAATGCAGCCAGCAGCAGAACACACCAACACACAGCTAGCTGTCCCATTAAGTGAAGTCAGATATGTCTTCAGTGTCCAGGTGATTTCCTGAATATATTCACACAGTAATGTGATCCTGTTGGATTTTCTCATGCATGTCGTTTTTTTTAGCCAACAACTTTGAAACCCAGATCTTTGGGGCTTTCCTACCAGATACCAGTCCTGTCTGGTGATGGAAATCCCAGATCATGACTGAAATCTAACTTGGTCACATGAGATTTTGAAGAGTCCCACTATATATTTAGACAAGAGGTTGTCAGGTTTTGAGGTTGAAGGGTACGGTGCATGCAGGCGGTCTAATAGCAACAGGAAGTTAACTAGCCATATGCCCACTCATCAATAGGACAGTGTCACAGCTCACTAAAGCAAAAGCAGTAGCTTCATTAAAAGCCTGAATTTCGCTATTTTGACTGAGCCAGTCCCTACAGTGTCAGAAAACCTCTGCCGTAGCCTTTAAAGTTGTTCAAAAGTCTTGGATTTTGATGTCCAACTAAGTATTTAAACCCCAACGTGATGTAGTCAGTGTGTGGGAGGATGTGCTGTGTGTGTTCGGCTCAGAGTCTCAGATCATTTCCAACTAACAGCTCTGAGAACATTCCAAAGCAAATGGAAAACATCCGAACAAACAAGTGGTCCACACCCTCGTCACAGAGCCGCAACACACAGAGCAGCTCCTCACGCCGAGATCAAAGTCTGTACATGCTAAATTATGTTTGTATGTCATTCGTTTATTTTGTTACATGAGGTTAAATTCATTTTGTCTAAAGGGTTCATCCATGTATTGCATAGT
The DNA here is from genome assembly GCF_900880675.1 of Sparus aurata. NCBI lineage: Eukaryota > Metazoa > Chordata > Actinopteri > Spariformes > Sparidae > Sparus > Sparus aurata. The sequence goes on along the minus strand of NC_044201.1, from coordinate 19,840,536 downwards.
CAGAGTAAACATTTTAGCTGCCTCAGGGTCATTAACAGCCTACAAATGGCAACAACATGGCAACATTTGTCAATTAGCTGCGCAGGTTATAAAGATGAATGGACAGTGTCTCTTCTATCTGTTGCAAATCTACTTTTCCTCATACCGAGGTTAATCCCCTGGTCTGGGCGGACAAAACACAGGATTTAACACATCTGTTCAGCTCCGAATTTGCCGGTCCACCCACGTTTAAACTCCACTTTGCTTCTTCCTGTTGGACAAAGTATTAAACAGACCTTCACTGAAGGATTTTCACAACATCTGAACCTTGAGAAGGCTCCAAAATAGGAACCAGACAAGACACTTTTAGACTCATACAGAGTGGCCTGTGTGGCCTTGGAGTTTTATTTTGCCACAAGAAGACATTTTGTGGTTATTTCTGTCATGTTTTTCGAGTGTATTTCCTGGCTTTTATCAGCACTCGGGGTTGTTTGAGTGCATACTTGAAATAGTTCTTGTTGTGTTAACCCAAACAACAGTCACCCCTAAGGGATAAAGAAATGATTAAATGAAGCTTTTCTGCTCCAATTTGTGGGACCAGTAAATAAAAAATAGATGTAATAAAAATATATCTAGTATCACGCCGTGCAATTTGTAAGATAACCCTCTGTCACCTTCAGAGTCTTGCTGTGTGTTTAGCTTGCTGATAATGTGTGTGTGGTTTCCTAGAAACACGTGCTGTGTCAGTCAAACATTCGAGGGAAATGTCACATGACGTTACCAGTAAGCGATGAGTGAAGGGCAAACAGGAACTGGAACAGGACAGCCTGTGGGTGTCTGCTGTGTCTTCAAGTCAGGTGGTTTTAATAGTCTCGAGTCTCCACTGAAAGCCTTTTCAATGACTCTTCGTCTCTCTGGAACTTCCATGAGCCACTTGTATCCCCGCCTTTGTGATGCTGCAGGGCCATGGTGTGTTTTGGGTAAAAGGTTAAAAAGAGCAGTTACAGATTTACTAGTTAAATAAATGCCCCGTGCTCACAAGGAGACACTTGGTCTGAAGCAGTTTAGTAGCGGCTGCTTATTACAAAAAGGGCAGGTGGTTTGTGGGCATGCATGTTTGATAATGGAATACATGTTTATGGCAAGTGTAAACCCACCCTGAAATCACCACCTTTTTGAAGCCTGAAGTCACCATCTCGGTTTGTAGAAGCCAGAAGTGACGATATCTGGATGAAAGGGTGGAGTCTGACTGAGGACATGCCGTGGTGCAGATTAATCAGTCACAAGGCAGCCGCACCCTAAAGCATTCCCCGCATAATCATCTATTTTACTCTAAATAGGGCCACAATTGACTAAATGAACATCATGCTGTGTTGAAGAAGACTTGAAACTAGCAATTGAGACCATAAACTCATTAGGAAACCCTTTACTGAAGTTATTAATCAAGTTTGAAGTTGAGTCATTGTCTCGTAAGCATAAGTTAAGTCGCCCCCTACTGATGGAATACTGGTTTCAGTCACTTCCATATTAGCCTCACTTTTCAAGCTCAGAGAGTGTCTGCTGTTTATACCGTCTATGGTTCAGCTCTTCCATCTCAAGTGGCATCTGTGTTCTGATGCCTGAAACTTTGAAACTTTCGAAACTTGGGATGAAGCTTTAAAAGAGTCACAGACGGACGTAAGTGAAGGGTACATGAGTGAAAACAAAACTGAAGCTGACTTTATCTGGCTTTTATATAATTGTGGTTGGTTTCTAAATTAAACATACTAGCCGACAACACTCAGCAACACTTGATACTAGCCTTCAAGCCTACTTTCTCACAGTGGGGGAAGGAGATGAGGATCTGTCCAACGCGTCAAAAGTCATCTGGATCCTGTCTTAAACCAGTCCCAAATCATACATGGACACCCAGCCAGTCATAAGCCTGACGTCCTAAGGCTAATACTGTATAAACAATAATAAAGAAGTAACCTTCTCAGGTAAAACTGGTAGCGAGACTTCCATTAACTGAAGCAAGAGATTTTTATGGCTTTATACGTCTTGGCTTTGGTGTTCTAGGTCGAACCATTACGGAACTCAAAGTCAGGTCTTCAGTCAAATTTTTAAGAACAGGAGGATGCAATACTCTCAATTTGCATTGGGGACAATATGGTTCTTGCTGACACCTACAATATTTCCTAAAACGAAAGCCAGTTGTCAAACTGCCAAGGACGTGGCCAATACGGACAAATAAAGGCCCACCCCAAATACAGGCTGGGAAAAAAAGGGGATAAACTCTTGACGCCTGTTACCTAATGTGCATGCCAACAAAGTGTACATTTCCATCACTTCAATTCAGTAAAATTAGAAAATATAATTCAACCATACATGGCTAAATGTGTTCTTTGAATTGGTTCAGGGTACTTTCATTCTGCTTGAAAAACCAAATACCAATTTCCTGAGCTGTGCCTTGAACTTTACGCTTTCACACTAATCTTTACATGTCCATGTCCTCATTTCTGTCACGTTAAATGTTTTCTGCTGGAGGCATGGCAGACTTCCTGTCTCCTACTCCTTAGTAGGCCAGAGACTTTATGCCCACCACATTTAATCTTTGCTTGTCCTGCAGCAAACATTCATCTGGACCACAGTTATGCTCCAAAAAACAAGCTACAGAGCACACACAGTGGAACCTCCACTCTAGGTTAGACAGTTTGTCCGTTTGTCAGCTCCAGTCGTGGTCTCTCACTTGATCAGTAATGTGGGTGATGTTGATTTTGAGCCTTTTTCTATTGTTGGATTCACTGGAAGTTATTCTGTTTTTGATATAATTGCCTTAGGATTGTGTAATAACGTGGGAGTACAGTTTTGTCCCAGACGACACTGAGGTATGTGTTGAGAAACCGTGGACTGTCTGCCTTTATTGAGCCTGTGGGGAAAAAGAGTGCTGCCTCCAGGAAAAATCCCTGTGTTTGTTTCCACAATAAGCCAATCTAAGTGTGTCACAGTGAAGACGCCCTCCAACACCGCGGCTTTTCTAACGGTGAAACTCCACGCACAGCAGCATTTTGTGTAAACTCTAACTTAAACATTTAAATCCACAGTCTAAATGAGGACCACCACGGAGACAAAACAGTGCAATATATCAGAGAAGTAAAGAAGGGGATTTTGTAAGAGGGGCTTTGTACTTTTCCAATCTATTCATCATAGGAGCTGAGACAACAGAATCCCAACATTTACATGTCTTCTTCTTCTAAATCCACACAGTTTCCAAACCAGCCAACAGCTTGAAGTCCTGTATGAGTAATTCAAAAGTTTGATTTAGAAAACAAGACCAAAATGTGACAGAAAAACTACGATGAATATGAACTTATAACAAATATCATTTCAAAGACGACTACAATCGTGTACTCTGTAGCTTGATTATATTTGTTTTGTATAATGCCAGGTCATTCTGTCTGTCCTCTTTCCTGACAACTAAGTATTATGTGGGTTTTAAACACCTTTTCCAATCAAAGGGCAGGAAAACACACATTACTGCCTACGTTTTTTACGTGCCAAAAAGCTCGGATGCACTGCAATACTTTGTTCCAGCTCACTGCAAAAAGCAAAATCACTCACATCTAAGACTGTGCAAGACATTTATTGAATTACCAACACTGAGTTTCTTATACCATTAGCATGCATATGCAGGAGCCCGAGTTAGCCTGCTGAAAATAGACAATTTACTCTGTGTCCCATTGACTGTAGATGAGTTTGCCTTGATGTTGTGTTTTTGTTTTCTGTTTCTAACCCTAAAGGATGGAAGTATACCCAAGATGATCACAGAAAATGATTAAAATCCTATAGGCCTATATGTAATAATTTTATATACCAAAACTGCCAAGATGGTGACCACAGTTCGAGTCCACGTTTCAACATCTGTATGTGAGAAACCACTGGATACATTTGACGAGGGATCCTTGTGTTCTAACATTTATAAACACAACATATATATGGATATATCTAAGGAGACCTCAGGACAGTTTCAGACTCGAACAGTAAGTCGGCCATCTGCAACCATGATTGTGTTGACGTAACTGGGTGTTTTTACAAAGACCTCAGGGTATCTCCAGCTGTTTATGGTGACCAAAACAGGTATTTTAAGCCCAAACATGTTAGTGCTTGGACCACTGACCAAGTGTTTTTTGTGCCTAAACCAAACCAGAGCATAGGCAAAGTGCTGTTGCCACATAAAAAAACCTAAAGAAACATAAAGTTGCACCATGAAGAAATACAAAGTTTTGACTCATCTGCGATTTTGCAGAAATGCACATGGTTGTTCTGCTTTTCTTTTTTTTTTTTACTGTCTTTAACGTCTCATGAGCCATTAGATTTTGCTTGTAGCTCGATGAGTGGCATCCAACTCACTGATCTGGATCATATTGTATCACACCCTTAACTTGCTTATTTACTTACTTGTTTCAGTCCAACATACAGAAACAATAGTATCTGTTCTTCAGAAGTATCAGTAGAGATTCAGCAAATGACATTCAGGTCATCTGTGGGACAAAGTTATTGAAACATCAAAACTGGGAGGAGTTCATAAATCCCGACATGACAACACATCTGTACTTCCCTCTCCTCCAACGTTCACATTTCATCACCAGGCCGACACTACGAGCAGCAGTTGTTTGCACTTAAAGAAAAGTTATGTAAATCTTAACAGGAAATTTCCCACTCAGCATTTATGCAGAAACTGGGCAGGGTTCATCACGGTTCGTTTTTATACAGAAGTGTGTTTACGCGCAAGGAAGTCGCCGTATCCATCCCATTGTGACCCGAGCGAGGAGACGGTTTGGTGGATACTTCCAAGCTTTCAGAGCAACGACAGACATGCTTTCCCCCTCTGTTAACGGGCCCGTGTCTACTTTTGAGCAAGGCATCAAGAGCTAAATGAAACAAGCTGCAGGGAAGTCACCCCAGCATTTTGCCACAACTTCTGCTTTTGATTCCTCTGTGTCTCTGTTCATGAAAATGTGGTGAATTCCCCTGTCTTCTTATGCACGCCGGCTTTTACTATATGTGCATATTGTCCTCTATTATTAGTCTATGAAACATGGAAGAAGAAATGAAGAAGCATGATGGATGGGGATTGTTTACCTAATGCAACTTTAATTATGATGTTGGTTTTTGATGGTATTGTTTCTTCGTTCTTTTATTCCTGTATATCTTACGGTATCTTCTGTAATCTGTGTTTATTGATCAGGATGAGAATGCTGTAATGTCTGTGATTTCTGGATAATAAACTGAACTTTGAACATTGGCTACACAATCTGGTACATGTCTAGTGTTTGACAAATAACTAGGTCTGATTTACAAAGTTTGGATTATCTGGTGGGTTCAAATGAGAATTTGACGGCCTATTGTTTTGAGACGACCAGCCAGGTACATTCTCGTGCCCATGGAGAAGGCTATGGATTGTTGGATTGTCAGGAAGTTTATCTGCAGACATTCATGGTCCCCAGAGGATGAATCAAGCGCCACCAGCTGGTCAAGGTTTGTACTTACCCAGTGAAACATCACAACAACTAGCAGATGGATTGGCACCCAATTTGGTACAAACATTCATGATCCCCAGATGTTAAATTCTGACTACCTTTCCTCGAGCTGCACCATAAAAAGTGTTCACACATTCTTGCTCCCTTCCTGATAAACTCAAATAACATTGACGATCCCATAATGTTTCATCCAGTGTCATTGTCAGGTCAAAATTTTACTTTCGTTTATAACTAAATAACAGTAAAACTTTTGACATTCCTGAGTTTGGTATTGTTGTTGTTGCTATCTTGGTTTTCTGGATCCAGAAGTGACCACATTTGGACAAAAGGGTGGAGCTGGGGAGGATAGCCTGACAAAATGGATCTGAATGAAAACGCAAGGATATGCCATTGCAGTGACTTGTCAATCACAGTTTAGCCACGCCCTAACGCATACCCTACTTTATCACCTGTTTTCTCCATGAGAGCATCATTTACAAAATGGACGTCATGCTGTATACAAGACGACCTGAAACCATCAATTGAGACCATAAACGTATGAGGGAACTGTTCACTGAAGATCAAGTGAGAAGTAGGGTCATTTTGTCATAAGCTTACATAGCTGACATCTTTTTGAAACCAGTGGAGTCACCCCCTGCTGGCCATTAGAGTGATAGCAGGTTTCTTCCACGTTGACTTCACGGCTCACATGGTAAACTAAGATTGTTAACACGGTCATGATAATACCTGCTAATCAGCACGTTAGCATCTTTGAGCATGTTAGCGGGCTAATAGTATATGGAGGAGTATACAGAGAGAACAGAAAGTCTTCTCTCAAATTTAGTCACAGCTGAAAAATAAAATATACTTTTAGTCTCATTTGATTGAATATATTGAAGCTTGGAGCCTGTTGGCCAGTATTAGAACAGGCCTCTATGTCATCTTTTTTTTTTGATTACATAAGAGACATTTTCACTGTTCTAATGCCAAATAAACTAAACACAATGTTAGCTTCTTTACAATAATCTGGTTTTATTGACATTGTTTGGACTCACGGAGGGGTGTCAACCAAGCCAGGAAGCCCACAACAATGAAAAACATCAAGTAAGTGGAGTTTTATAGAAAATTAATCTCCAAACACTCACTCATTTTTACTTCCTACCCCAGTAAATGTGTGTATTCTTTGCAGATGACACACTCATACTGTGAGGCTGTGAGTTCACCCCATTGTTCATCAAGGTCAGTGATAGGTGTGCTTGTACCTTCAACCATTTTCAAATTAATGACTGCATGCACAGTGTTCCTCTGTGTCTCTCTGCATGTGATCCGGTTTTAAAACAAACAGAGAGCTCCATTCATGATGAGGCTTCCTCTGGTGCAGCACAGAGGGAAGGACAGGAGGTGGGTGTGACTAAAAATACAAAAATGTATTACACTGCAAGTCTGTCTGCAGCCTCAGTATGAATGGTGGAGCTGCAGAGGACACGTCTGGTGCAGCAATTAAGAAAAGTTGGGGAGAGGAGACGCACAGAGAGGGAAAAAGAAAGAAATTAAACGCGCACATGGCTTGCGGTGTGTTCAGGAAGATCTTCAGTCCGCTGAGCGAAAGTCTCAAAGTGAAAGAAAATGTGTCAGGGCACACATTGGTGGAGACGCGCGCCTTGCCAAATGTTGCCTGAGTTTAAAAAAGAAAAAGAAAAGACGTGCACAGTTTGCGCCTGGCCGCCAGTGACGTGAGGTAAGTCTGTGAGTTAATTTCTCTAATGAATTAAACGCGTAAAAGTCCGTTTTTCCTCTTCACAGCTGTGCTGCCTTCAAAGTCCGAACGAGGAAGCGGGTGGTGACTTTGCTGAAACTTGGGCTGAGTTTGTGTCAACTTCACTGAACTATCTCAATACTTTTACTGCACAGAATTGGACATTGCAGAACTGTCAACTGTTCCAAGAAGTGGAGAGAGGTTTGAGGGCCGTGCACGGCGCAGTCATGCGTAATGGGCGTAAAGGGAAGTATGCGGTGTCAGACGCAGATAGTAACCTGGCCTTCCTCTTCCTTTTGTATTTTTTTTTTTTTTTTTTTAAAGATATTGAATGACAAGCTCTGAAACGCTTCTGTCTGACTTGCTCACACCAATTTCTCTCTGCGTGCTGCAGCCACGAACGCACAAAAAGCGTCACTGGAGCCGCAGCGGACGGTTATTATCACCAACCCGCAGAAAATATTCCTGCGACTCGTGTGAACGTCACTGATCTTTTTATAGTCCGATCCTTATCAGTGTGTGAAGTTTGGGTAGTGAGCTCCTTGACAGAGTCTTACGAGAATGCAGTGGGCGTCACTGAAATACTTTAATAAGCCGCTCCCGCCTGGGAAGTCAGGCGCTGGGAGATGATGCGTTCATGTACAGTCGGAGACTGGGGTGACCATGTGCTCACGACTTCAAAAACACAATTTAACGCTGTGTAGAATTGACCCAACATTCCTCAGAATGATAAATATAGCAATAATAACACAAGACGCATAGTTTGGGATTTGACTAGAAAAGCCTTTGATTTTGTGACAACTGAATATTAGAATTAAACATAAATCACAATTTTGATAAGACATATTCTGACTCTTCAGCTGCAATTGCACAGGACAAGTGCTAATTAGTTGTGAAAGCAATCTCACTCAAGATCCACTTTGTACTTGTTCTGGTGCTTTCGGTTGAATCACATGATCTTCCATGAGAGTTTGTTTAGTTACTCTGGAACTGTAGATGATTTCATTTCACATCCACATTGGCACACATAGTCTACTCTGACTCATGTCAGACTGTGGGAGCAACATGTTTGCCAAAAAGAAGTTGTTTTGCTTCTTATCGCTCAGAGCGTTGTCAGTATTGGAGTGACAAGAAGAGCACAGTAAACGATACAATGACTATACAACTTTCGCCCACCATGTTTCAGCGACATATGGCATCTACCCATTTGCCAAAAAGTCATACTGTTGGTTGCTTTGGATTTCCTACAAATTTCCTATCTTGGGTGTAAGTTCCCTTATAGGACAGAAGTCCAGCGAGTACTCTAATATCAAACATGACGGTTCAGTCGTGACCTTGAAAATGGCAAATCAAAGTAAATCAGGCAGTCAAAATAGGGCTGTATGTTGTTGAGCTGGACAGCTTTTGACTTGGTAGGATAAACGCTCAAATCAATCAAATATTTAAGTGTCCCATTCGAAGTCAAGTCCCGCTCATCGGGTTTTTCCGGAGCGTTGCAGTTATAATTAACGAACAGTAACAACTAAGAAAAGTGATGTCCTGATGGAGACGATGAAATGCAGTTGGACACTCTGGAGAAAGCTGATGGGGTTTGATGATCAGCAAGAGGTATGTTTGAAAGCTCAGAGAAAACCTTGTACGTGGACCTTGAGTTCAGTTTTTTGTAAGACTTGGGCAGTTTGTCTCCTCTCTCGTTTGTCTATCGTTAGTTCTTACGTACACAATTTCTAGGCTGCACTTCAAGTTAAAATGATGGTGTCACCCCTTCGATGGCGACCTTGTTTTAATATTTCCAACAGTATTTGAACTCATCACCACACTGGAGGAAAAATTCTTGTAATTTTTTCCTCATGATGACACAACTGTTTCTTTAATGTCCTGGTTCTGTTGGTTGGATACAGAACATGATTCGCTTAACGTTCTGTAACCGCCTTTTGTCATTATTTCACCACCTCACGTCTCCACGATTTGGACTCATTAAAAGTAAAGATGTAGCGGTTCTGCATGCTGGTGGTGAAGTGTGTGTGTGTGTGTGTGTGTGTGTGTGTGTGTGTGTGTGTGTAAGTTTCATACTGAGTGACATGGGGTTTCCCTGCCCCCTGTTTCCTCCATTCATGTGGTCGGGAGACTGAGAAGTATAGAGCTGTCAATCCGGATATGAGCTGAATATTGAGTGTGTTTGAGGGAGACAGAGGAAGAGAAGACAGTACGTGAGCGGGAGTGTGTGTGTGTGTGTGTGCGCATTTGTGTGTGACAGAGAGACAATAGGAGGCAGTGTGTTCGCATGTTTTAATAATACAACCATTATTTAAATTTTCTTGTTCTTTGAGTTATTGTATTGTATAACCTGTGTGTGTGTGTGTGTGTGTGTGTGTGTGTGTGATATGAAGACAGCAGCTCAGTCATTTCCTTGTGTTGTGTTTCCTAGTGACCTCAGCAGCACACGCTTCCTCTTGTCACTTGAACCGTTTTGCATCCACAGCAACTAAAGCCGATGCTGAGCAGGATGTTTGTCTGAAGTTAACCAGTAACATACTATATGTTTTTGGCACCGATGCAAGATGACAGATTACATGTAAACTACTCATAAATCAGGATGTGTTAGCACTGGCGATAAATCGCATTACGCCAAGCTAGCTTTGATTTCTGAAAACACATCGCAAGGTAACGCTCTTAATAAAAAAAATATCTGTTAATTACTGCACTTCTAACAAAATTCAAATGTAGTGTTGTCATTTCTGTTGAGCTTTCAAGGTGCCTCTAGGGGGCAGTGTTACTCCAAAACTATGGAGATTGCCCGATATTTTCTAATTTAACAAGAAACTTCATTATTAGGTTAACACACACAAAAATGTTTCCTTTGGCGTATCTTGAGAGACAAATACGCTGATACCAGTTGTCTGTGATAGGCCAATATCAGGGTGTAAAGTTACGTATGTAGGTGTGCCATTTCCAATATTTATCGATCTGGAAAATGATAAAAAGTCCTGTTTAGGTTCACTAAATTTAAATAAGTGGCGATCTATATAGACACGACTCTGTCTGGGCTATGAAGCTGAAGCCCCCCCCCCCCAGGAATTCATTTACCGGTGGAGTCCCAGCTTTTGTAATAACCATGATCAGTAAGAAACATCCTTTCCGGGGACAATCAGCCGCTCTGTTGTGAGTTGGTGAGCATGGAAATAAATCCAAAGCAGGAACTTACTGATTATAGGTTGCTCCGTGTGCTGTGTCTCGGTATAGACAAATTAGGGGAAATTTAAACGAGAGATGTTGCCATGGAGACGGAAATGCGGGGTTCATTTCATGTTCAACTTCCTCCATCAGAGCCAGGTGAGATTCATGCTCAAGTGGGATTCTGTTTGATTTATCGTTTTAAGGTGGGACACAAACAAACTAATATAGTTTATGCTGCATAGCAACACCTCTTTACTGTTAAGATCATAAAAATAAAAAATAAAAAAGCAGGTAAGAAAAGTGCAAAAGTTTTGTCACAGTTTGAACCAAGCTACAGCAGGCGGTCGCCCAGTGCCTTTTCCCTGAGCGCTCTTCCTTCCAAGCTCTGAGAGCTACGCGTTGAAAATCTCTCAACTTTTCAGAGAGGCACTGTTGACGTCAAGGCCGCTCTTTTTCTTTTTCCTGGCCTCTGTGATAATATTCAACCTATTTTTGTCTCCTACAGATCATGTCATGCGCCCACATCCTCCATGCTCTGTTGAGCAACAGATAGTTAACTGCAAAGGGGCAGTGTCGATCATACATGTTGGCATAGAGACAAGACACGCGTGCAGCACTTTATCTCTTGGACCACAAAAGCTTCATCTTCACCATTGCTTTTCTGCCCAACAAAATGTCAAGTGGACACGGGTCTTTTGTGGCTGAATGTTAAAAAGAAACACGTTTACATTTGCAGTACCTGATTATTTGACCTTTTTGGAGCAGTAGAACCAACATGTAAACACAGCGACATATCAGCACATCAGTGGATGGGTTCAACTTGATAGGTATTTGTACAGTTGGTAGATAAGTGGCTTTTTTCTTGTTATTGTTGCTGAAAACAGCTGCCTGTCATGGCAAAGACTGATAGGAGCGATGAGAATGCACGGAATGGTAAAGCAGAAGCAGGAAAATTCAAAACAATGAGCTGAAAGATACTAAAACGCTCTGTAGAGCTGAGGGGAACTGCAGAGTCAGGTTATAATACTCTGTTGGTTTTGCTTGTGAGCGACCCCTTTTCATATATGTGTAGTCAATTGATCCATTGCTGATATACATATTGATTATACAGTAGCAGCTTTAAGTATCTCAGCACCGCCAGCCTCGGACCGTCAGAGCATTCAAGCGAGAACTCTTTGGGGGGCCAAGTCACTCCCAAAGAGACTACGAAGTCTGTAGCTACCGCCCAGTCAATTACAGAAGAGGCTGCCTCCTCTGACTGAGCCACAGCGGTGGGGTTGCTTTGCTCTCTTGAGCATGCAGTCAGCAGATGTCTGTAGAGGCCACTCCTGCCCTCTTTATGTTGCAGACGGAGATGCAAACCACAGATAGCTCATTCAAATGAAAGTAAACCCTGTGTCTATTTGTGCAGCGACAAAACCAAATGAGTAGGCAGCTTTTACATCACGCACACATACTGAAATTAGCCCAAGTCACATCACGCTCACATTTGTAATCCGGCTCAACATGAATCATGGCGCGTCACTGGTCGTTTTAGAAATGGCCGGGATGATATTGTCTTTAAAACTATACATTTACAGGAAAGGCCGGGCCTTAACCTGCAGCTGCGCCTCCGTTTTAACGTTCTCACTTCAGTTAAAACAGTACCTTGTTCCTCTGTGTGTTCCCACCTCTGGTCTTATGAAACCAAAGGGGATAAAGTCACAGATGCACAGTGGTTTCTCTTGACACTTTTTAACACTGGGCGGCCACTATGTTTCATTTCCAGCAGTAGTAGTTTCAGTGGAGAGTTGTAGAGTCATACAATAACCTCAAAAAGGAACAGTTGGGAAACTTATGTGCTGAGAGGTGAATTAAAAGATAGATACCACTCTCATGTCTGTGGATTTATAATCGAGCTAGAATCAGGAGGCAGTTAGTGTAGCTTAGCATACAGACTGGAAGCAAGTGGAAACCAAGCCACCTAGGAAGAGCACCAGGCTTTGAGGCCGATTTCCATAGTGGCCAGCCTGTGCATTACAGCGTCACGTGATGCACTGGGGACTGAAAAGCCTATTTCCTGTAAGCTTACATTGAGGGAAAGCGGCTGTGAAATAATTTGAGCCATTCAATCCAAGAGCTGCAAGATAAAATCATTTAATTTCCATTCAAGTCAGCTGGGCGCTAGACTGGAAGTTAGCCGGATTCATTGGCTGAAGTCTCTACTGCTCATGCTCTTTAGGCCCCCCAGTTTGGAAGATCTGGATAATTTTTATACCTGGAAAGATGTGCTTCTTTGGCTTCATGCATCACTGAGGAGCTTTCTGAAGCTGTATCTAGATTTGAATTGTTAGATCCTAGGGGGGAGCAGCTCACCTGTCTCTGTCAACATGACCCCAGGAAGGCACTGCACTCGCCTGCTGTTAGTCGCCAGGAAACAGCTAAAAATGTATTTCCGAGAATGACATTTATGCTTTAAATGATGTGGGATGCTTTTAAACATTGACGAGAAAGAATATTTCAGATGAAAAATATCAAATTTGATGTCAAATTGGAACGCAGTGTAAGTAGTCCAGACACAAACAAAAAACAGGCCCTCCTGAAAGCTTTCAGATTCTATTTAGACCCTTTGCAGTTACAGTAAGTGTACAGTACATGCATCATCACGGTGCATGTTAATGCAGACACATGCGTCAGTCGCTGCACAGTGACAGCAACACTTCCTCTTCTGTCACTGTCAGAGCTCGATTTTGACATATCAGGCGAAAAAACCCTTCTTATCTACTTCTCAACTTCTCAAATTTCCAGGAACTAATAATAAGCAGCCTTGTTCATAGCTTGACAGGCATTGTGTTGCATATTTTGAATTCACCAGCGGGGTTGTCTGAGAGCCCGAGCGTTAGTGAGAAACAAGATCTTCCTGCTGAGGTTCAAACATGAAAACCACAAAATTTGTTTCATGCAAAATCCTCCCCGAGCCAGTGCTCGTGTCATGTGAAAAATGCGTGAAGGAATGTGGAGGAATGCGCGTCTGCATTCATGACTTATGAGAGTGTTTAGGCTTGTGTGTATGTGTGTGTGTGTGTGAATTTAATGAGGGTGGTTCTGCACAACTGTATGAATGTGTGGGTGTGTGCATAACGTGTTCGCCAGCTGGAACCTCTTTTATTCTAGTGCTAAAGTGAAAGTACAGTGAGTTATAGAGGCAGGCTGATCATCTGTCAGCAGCATTCCTTATCTTCTCACAGTGTTTTTCACTGTTTATGATAATCTTATCTCGTGATAACTTTCAGAGGGTGCAGTTGACTTGTGTGGCTTTTCTTATCACTGCTGTGTGTCTGTGCCTCCAGTGGGGAGGGTGGGTAGAGAGTTGTGTTTTCATTCCTGTCTGTTTCTTGGAAAGATGTCTCAAAGTTTCAGTTTATGCTGCACAGAGCTGCAAGAAATCAGCTCATGTGACTTTGTCGAGATTTTTTGTGTGTTTTTTTTAAGCCTTGGTGGCACAGAACAAAGCTCTGACAGCCCTCTATCATCACTGTATGATTGTGTCTACAAGCTATATGGTCCCTCTATAACCCAAGTGAGAATTGTGTCCAGATTCTTGGCACAAAGTCAAACACGTTTCCAGTGGGTGTTGGACTCCACCAGGGTTGTCCCATGTCCCAGAATCTTTGGGATATCATGGGCAGGATCTCAAGGCGCAGACATTGCGAGGAGAGTGTTGAACCTCAGAATGGTTGTTCTGCCAGCCCCTTTACTCCATGACCAACAGCAGGCACAGAGCGAAGCAGTTGGGATGAGGGTCAGCACCTGCAAGTCGAGGTCATAGCTCTTTGCTGGGAGGGTGGAGCACGGATGGAAAATACAAAGTGCAGAAGCTAAATAGTCACCTTGCGAGGCAGCTGGATTAGTGAGAGGCTTCAAGTTAAACACTTTTGGCCAGTCAAAAAGCGATCGGACCAATCAGCCATCTTTTGAGGGGAAAAAGTGAAGTTAGCCCGTAATAGGTGGATAGACCCGTCACGATGGAAGAGGACTGGTACTAAAAGTGGAAAAGCTGAGTTGTTCTGCAGACCAGAAGGAACTGATCTCTGTCTGATTTTTTTTCAGTTCAGTCAGAGAAACTGAAGTGACTACAGAGCTGTAACAACATTCATTCCCATACCTTAATAGGCAACAGTCCCATGTCTGTTATCAGCGCCTAAACTTTGAAACAAATCCTCTTCCTGATTGACAGTAAATTGCAGCAATAACAGTTCAAGCACACTCATAATACACACAGGATTCTGTTGTGCGACCACCCTGGTTTACAGTTAGAGCTACTGGTTTCCAGTAAGACGCTGCCATATGGTGCAGCTGGGTGGATGAGGATGTGCGACAGTTCTTGTGTAAATGCCACTGAGGGGTTAACTGTCTCTCTCTGTGCAACTCATCGATAACTAACGGCTGCCACAAACGCACCGTACACTTCTACTGTGGGGTTTTTAGTCAGAGCTACTGGTTTCCAGTAAAGACCTGCACCCAGTGGCTTCACAGTAGAGGAAGTGGTGGTGGTGAAAGTCTATTCAGAAAAACAAAAAGTTTCACGTGTCAATCGCTTATCTTTTCATGCAAAATGGTCCTAGCCTCACATGCATTTACATATCTGCTTTTTTATTTCATTGAGCTGATGCTGCAGCTACTTCCTGTGAGCACACGCAGTGACAGTCAAGGTCAAAGGCCACGGCACACTGCAATGAGTACGACTAATATACCTGTTTCAAGCATACTGAGGTTTACTTGCAGCACATGATCGCTCAAATATGATAATTAATTTTTAAAAGCAGAGCTGAGATAAAGTTTTTATGTCTTTTTAAAGTGACCAACAAAGAATCTGAGCAGAATATTCAGAGTTTCTGGCAGTAAATCAGTCAAGCTTAATATCTGCAAAGACTCTACTGCTATTAGTAGTATACTTTTTTCAATTTTGTGTTTAGTATTAAGTAAATTTACTATTTAAATGAGGTGGAGTAGTCACAGCCAGTGTATATCCAGGCTGATATCACCACTAAGTGGAGAAACACAGACATTACAGTCCGCGTACAGCTCCACGCCTGCCTAACATTCAGCTGCAACAAGTTCACTACCACCCAGTCAAAGTTGAGGATTCAGTGCTTGCAATTCATTTACAACTCACAATCCAAACAGTGTGTCGATCAATGGACTGTCAAATTTTATCAGATGATTGATCTGCAACTTAGAAGAAGAATCCTTTTATACTTTCTGTGATTTTTAAAAGCAAAACCCAAACTTTCATATTAGTTCACGAGTTCCAGCTTCTGCAATATGAGCTTTTGTTGCATCCTTTTGGCTCATGTGATAGTAAAGTGAATGTCTGTTGGTTTTGGGCTGTTGATCGGACAGAAAAAAGACCATCTGAAGACACCAGCCTGGGCCCTGGGAGCTACTTTCTGACCTCTAGTAGAGCTAGAATGTATATTTCCTATAAATCTAGAGATTAATGAATGATGAAAACAAATTGTTGCAGCACTGTATACCGCCCAGATGTTTCAAGTGAGTCAGGTCAGCCAAACGTTCAGCCTCACACCAGCAGCACCGCTCTGCCTCCACCTGCTGGTTAAGTTTGAATCTGACACTTTCTTCCAACGCCTCAATCAATATTTAAACATTATCTTAAAAAAACCTTTAATTTAAGCTGTTGGTTTTTTTTATTTCTCCATTTTCTTTTAATCTAACTTTCTATAATGTTTTTCTTTTTTCTTTAGAGCATTGGATGGTTTAAATCTTTATTTACTTAGAGGGACCGCGAGACAAGAAAGTCAAGCATCCGTTTAATTATTTATTCAAAGGGAAAACTGCTACATCAGTTCTAATAGATATAAACATAAGGAATCAAGCTGAAGTCAGTTTACACCTCTGGTTAGGCCTTTAAATTAACAGCTAAGGAGGTAGAGTTGGTTGTTGACTAATTGGAGGTTGCTGGTTTGATCACGGCTGCCTATCATTTAGTATCCTTGGCCATGATACTAAAACTCAACTGATTTGTAGAAATGTAATGGGGTGCTCTGGTCAGGAAGTTCTGTATCGCCTCAGATCAGCAGGCCGGCGCCTTGCACGACAAACTCTGCCAACAGTGTGTGGATGTGCCTGTGAATCGGATGTCCATCTCACATTTTACCAACAAATATGTCGATGAAACAGACAGTCGAGTGGTGCATGGGTCTGTGCAAGACACAGAATATCCACGACTGTGCGTTAGTTACCAATCTCTTACCTATGTGTAAGATACATTTTGGGAATAATGAACAAATGTCTACCCATTACAAAAAACATGCACATCAGCTCTGAGATCCCTGGTTGTTGCCAGAGGGGGGCAGTATTTCCCACATCATCCCCATCAGCTGTCTGTGTGTCTCTGTGTGTTGGAATTAAGCTCAGAGTGTTTGTGCCCTCCAGCTCACAATCAGTGGGTTCTTTCAACCTCTGTCATTTCCAGAGGCTGAATGTTTGAAACCCTGCCCCCCGAGGAATAGGTAGTATTGATTGGTTTGGCGGGTGCCAGCTGGCCGTATTGATCGGCATACTTAAAGGCAACAATGAGGAGAGCAGTGAGAAGCAGTCAGGTTTTGTTTCACACAGTAGATCAGCTCAGCGAAGGCAGACACAGCTGTGGCAATGCATTAGGCTAATTCGGTGTGCGTGTCTGTGCGCGTGTGTTTCCCTCGATATATTGATTAAGCTGCAGTTGAATTTTTTTCTGAATTGGTGGGACAGAAGGGCAGCTGCACCTGCTCAGGGCCCTGGTCAGGATGTTAGTTAAAGATTAATATACCACTAGAGAAGTCTTCAGTAATATAATACTCGCCCTTCACTTGTTGCCTGAACCTTTCTTGGACTCATCGTCGATTTCAGTTCAGTAGAAATGGATTCCAAGTAATCAAGCTTCACAGAGAAGACACCACTAAGAGTCAAAGGCCATGCCTCAATGGTGCTTTGAGCTAAATGCTAACAACAGCATGCTAACATGCTGATGCTTATAGCAGGTATATAATTCTTTAATTGTCACCATCATAATTGCGTTAATTACCTCTTAACATGTAACATGTAAGGAGGGTTTTTTATTAGTTTATCTGATCATAAACCAAACCCTGATGGGGTTCACCCTGAAGGAGAACACAAACTCTGAAAACTCTGGCTCTGCCTTCGGCTCAAGTGATGGCTACCAGGTGTTGGTAAGGTTGAAAGATGAACCAAGACAGTTTTGGAGTGCATTGTTTTGTCTCTGTCAGGTTTGAATGAAGTTTGGTTTACAATGATCTTCGAGGTAAAGTTACTGTTGTTGTCAATGAAGTCTGGTGGCTTTGAGCAGATTGATAAATCCTTACGCCTGTTTTTGTCCCGTCTGTGTATTTTGGTCCGAGAAGCTGCTGCTAGCGTGACACCAACTTATCATTGCAAAGAAAAGAGCAATGTGTTTCAATCATGTCTAATTGATTCCCAGTTTGTGTGTGAGTTTGGGCAATCGCATCGATCCACTATATCAGATTACTTTTACTCGTACAATGTCAATGAGTCACCATGGGACCCTCGACGTGGACAAAGACACCCCACCTGCAGCTGCAGCCCTGGTGGTCTCACTCATCATTAATCATAGTGGGAGCCCACACATTTTCTCTCTTTCTGTCCATTACACTCAGCCCACAGGACCACACACACAAATCTGGGAAAACACAGAACTACCTCCCACACTGATACACAAACTCGTAAGATGAAGACAGTTCCACAGAGGCTGTCTCGGCGGGCTAATCAGAAACACAATGGAGTCTCAGTGTATCACCTGGAAACTAATAGTGTTTAGACTCAAGAGGAGGTGAGTCAGATCCTCTGTTCCCTCTGACTCATGAGCTAAACCCAGACTGGACTCTCCCAGACTGGATGGAGAGGGAGGAGAAGGCAACTGTTGGTGGGGGGATGGAGGGAATGTGGGAGTAAAGACGAGGGAGGTGAGGCTGGGAATTAATTTTGCAGGGGCAGACAACATAGAATAAACACTACAAAGTAAAATATGCCAGAAGTACTGAGAGGTTTCTGTTGAGACTGTCTTGTTGGTCACTGTGAAAGGCTGAGTCCTGTCTGTATTGCTGAACAAAGATTTTTCTTGTATTTCTTTGATTATGCAGTTTTCCTACAGCATGTTTTTTTTAAACTCACTTACAAAAGCAAAGTCTTTAGATTTCTAAAGCTCACACACACACTCCCTGTTTAAATTAAATGTACTCGCAACAACTTGTGCTCTTCCAGCATGCGACACACGTGCTGCTGACGTATGATGTGCTTCGAAAAAAAAAAAACCTGGATCGGCCCGTGGATCTGTTCATTTTTCCCACCCCAATCCAGCTATTTTGTCAATATCGGGGCCGATATCCGATCTTAATATTGGATCGGTGCACCCCTAACTTAAAAGGTTTAGAACTGCAGAAATTACAGTTTGAAGTTGGGATGAGTTTGACATTCAGTGTCTGCAAATAACGTATTTTTGTTGACAGTTACGGTGATCATTCCCTATTGTTCGGAACCACTTTTCATCAGACTCTAATCATACTTAACCATCACTTATTTATCAAGCCCTTATTAAAAACAGGACTACTTGACTGTGTTGATGGATGTCTGTTATTTAGTCCACCCCTGTACATGCGCGTGATTGATAAATTATTTATGGTGACATTAACAGAAAGAGAGATACACTAAGTGGGTGAGTGGGTGCTGGTTCATTCCCACCAGCTGTGAAATCACTGAGTCCTCCTGCCCAACAGTGTTTCCATGATAAAACATCACCAGACAGTTCCACTTTATGTCAACACAGCAACGGCAGCAACCAGTAATGTATCTTCAAAGTTAGAGAGGACGGAGGTGGAAGTTTTGTTTTGAGAAAATGGAAAGGACTGAAGGAGAGACAGACAGACAGACTGATAATAATGTTCTTTTTCATCCCCATTAGTTTACATTTAGCGAAAGTGTTTAAAGATATTTTATGTAACGTTTCTGCATTACAAATGTCTAAAAAAAGACAAGACCTTTTGTTATGGATTTCGTTGAGTTATGTATTTAGATTATTCTGTGTTTTCTAACGATGATCAAAACCAGACAAAAATCCACAACTTTATTCAAAATGGCGATGTCATACCGTGTCTGACATGACAGACAAGGTATGACATGGGGGTGTTTTGATTGTGTGTTCACCATCATGTCACCTCTGCAGATTACTGCTGCAGCCAGGTTGATAAACGGGAGTGAAGATAAATCAAGATTTTGATCCCAAAAGTTATAAAGTGATAAACAGCGTCAGACCGGAACACAATCTGATTCTGATTCTGGGTGTTTACTCCTCCAGAGGGTCTGGTTCTGTAATTAGTTTCGTAGGTATTATCACAGCGACACCACAGCGCGCGCTCTGATACACACATTATAATCGAGACACAATGTGTTACTCTATAGTCTGGGTATTACACAGCCCACTCCGACACATAGAAAATATCACAGAGTGAGGTCAGCAGTTGGACCCCTCTCACCTGCTGAGTCACCGGGATGCCCTGCAGAGCAAGGACGTGGCAGACATTGCTGGTTAGTCAACATAGACATATGGGAGTACCTAAATGAGTAAATGCTAATGTAGGAGAGTAGAGCTGCAGGACCTGATCGCAGTACTCTTCTGTTAAATAGTTTTGCTCTTTTTTGAAATGTCTCTCAACAACCAGAAGCACAAGAGCATCATGTTGAATGCAAAAGTTAGCATAAGAGTAGCTTCAGTCATTTCAGTCAGAAAAATCAATGGTTTCTAGATACTCATGAGAGGCCTTCTTTTGTCTACCTCAGTCTGAGTTTGAAAGAAACACTGCTTTATGAATTAGCACACACTTTTGAGTTGTAAATCTATACCTTAAGTGCCAGATTGAAAGTCTTGACAGGCCCACCACCAATAACTTAAACAGGGCATGGATCAGTAAAGTCACCAGCATTAACAAGGTAACAAAGTGATCTTGTTTTCTTTTTTGGAGTTGGTTGACCAAAACCAGACTTTCAAGGCAACTCAATGCTAGCTTACATGCATTAGATGACCAGAAAGAGAGAGATGGCTGCTTTGTTGGACATAATGAGTAAGCAATGTTTTGTGTAATGTAACCATGGCAGCTGAACGTTACAGTTTTAAAAGATCATTTTCTCATTGGATACACTTTGCGGTACTGGTGTCAGGCGCGTCAGGCTCACCCAGCCGTTACCCAGGGGCAGATAAAATATCATGAACACCCAGTAATAATAAAAATAACATTAATGCAGTCAGAAAGCAGGGTCTGGATGCCATAGTCTGGAAAGTAATTATATAGCATTTTTTAAGGAGGAAAAGTCTTGCTCAGAGCCTTGAAAGACTCAGTGTTTCTATATATATAAAAAATAGTTGGATTGTTGTCCTCATAGGATAGTTAAAATGTTCCCTAAAGCCAGACATGTTTTATGTGTTGAGCAGCTGTCTTTAGTTGTAAGAAACCAGAGCTATTCTGTGGCAAATCTGGTGCATATTATTGCCAATTAGTTAACCAGTGATGAAAAAAAATGTTCAAAATACAATTGATATATTTTCCTGTAACTATGGCCGTACCACTCTTCCAAATATGATCTTTTTTATGTGTTTAATACATGTCACCCAGCTGTAATACGCTGATTTAAATGTTACTGCCTATACACATTCATGTTTAAGTAACTTTGGCACTGGCACTTTTCAATCTTCATCTTCATAAAATTCTTTAGGTCAGATTTATGTAGAACACAGTCTTATTTTAGAGACGAACAACGGCCGTTATGTACATGGGCACACACAGTCACCCATGGCAACGACTGTGCGAGGGTTGAAGGTTTGATTCCCACACGGATACTAAAGATAGACCCCGGTGCCATTCATTCTCATATTATGTGTAATGGGTTCTCCTTGACTCATCTGTAGACTCAGTCTCCCACAATGAGCACACTGCTGAGCCAGCATTTCTCACTCAAAGTCTTACTTTCTCTTTTTCTCTGGGTGTGTAGAGTGTGTTTAGCTGGAGGTCAGTGAAGTAAACAAGTAAGAAAACTTGGTTTATGTTTTTTTTGGCCTTACTTTTAAAGGCATTTACTGAACATACATGTGGAAGTTATATACTGGATACTGTAACTATGTACTGTATCTGCTGGGTCAATGGCTTTTCCAGCTGCCTCTGTGTTGTTAAATCTGTGTTGTATCTTTTTCAAATTAAAAACTATACAGTCAATTCTATACCACATATGTCATTTTGATATATTTATCAATAGTAGCAGCATGGCTCTATGGCAGGGGACATAGGCCTGTTGATTGTTGATTTTACCACTTTGTTCCATGCTAAAATATCTCAATGACTGTTTAATTGTTATGAACAAACATTCATGGGCCTCTCATCTACAGTAGCTCCACCTATCCAGTACTTGATCTGCAAAATTGAAGAAATTTCAATTGATCACAGCAGTGTTTCTGTTTTTTTCCCGTCCACAGGACCAACATGGGACCTTATTTCAGAAAACATATGTGTGGTAGTGAATGAGGATGTTGGTGACATATATTGAGCGAGACGATTTCATTTACAGGGCGGTTTTTTACAAAACTAAATGGTATTTTACTATCTTTATGATAAACGGAGACCTGCAAAATGTACTTTTAATTCTACAAATATCATATGTGATTAATAACTGAGTCCATAAGGAATCAAAATGTATGTGTTCCCCCACATTGACTACCTTGCACATTTTTTCTGAAATAAGGTGCTGTGGGCACACTGGAGAGCGCGTGACTTGCATCTCTATACCTGAGCATGATCACATAGTCATTGTGAGCACGTTAGCATGTTGGCGTTAGCATTTAGCTCTAGGCGCCACTGTGCTTGAGTAAAACCTAAAAAATGACTTATAATTGCATTGACATTAGAATTGTTTGGTGGTAGACTATCTGGTTTCTGTGTGTCACCCGATCGCAGGAGGCAACACTGTCTCGTTTCACTTTACATGGGCAACCACTAAATCCTAATGCAGTAAAAATGCAGGTTAGCTTCTAGCTAGGTTGTATTTAACCAGACAGTGGTACATGCAGTCTGCTGCAGTCACATTGCAGAACTGTCATATCCTGTTCATCAGCAATATCAAGTATATGTAATGAGGCTGAAAATACAGTAGCATCCGGTGCAATGATCTGCGTCTGTTCCTCATTTCTGTCAATGCCAGTATGATTACACATAATATGCAAGAGCCATCATGTCCCAAGTCTGTACTTGCCTGTGTGTCTATGGGTGTAAGAGGTCTGTGTATGTGTGTGTTGCGAAAAGCGTGGGAACTACAGAGAAGGATGTGTGTATTTACAAAGTTGGCTCTGAGTTCACATGATTCCCTCCGGAGAGTAGACTGGACTGGACGGGCCGGAAATTCACTTGGATCACAATAACCCCCAAAGCAGGCTGATTTATACTGTGACAGAACAGAAGAGTTCAAATCCAGCATTCACACCTTGTGGTATTACAGCGGATTTCATGTTGGTTGCATTTCTGCAGTGCTAAAACCTTTCCTGAAACGTTGCACTTTGCACCAGAGTGAGTGGCTCAAGGTACCATCTGACTGGAGAGGGGTCTTGAATATCACAAGACGAAACACTCTCAGGATGAGACGGTAATTTTGTTTTCACTTTATTTGTCTCATTACTGCCATGTCAACATGCATAACATCTGGCATGATGACACATTTCTAAATGTCACAGAAAGTGCCGGTCAGGCTGAGGGTGCAGATGTTTCAAATACTCGGATTTACCAAGTATAGACATAGGTGATAATGAAAGTATTTCCAGTTATGCTCAGGTGAATAAAAAGAAATGACAGCCCCCTGAACCTGTCCGGCTTAGTCACATTGAGACTAAGAATCGAAGATGTATCCATCTGTAATGATTCATAGGTCACTAAACTTAAACTGTGCAGCTTGTAGTTGTGAAACAGACTTTCACTACCAGCCTCATTTCCAATTTTGATATCAGGGCTCTGCTGACCGCGCTTCAACGTTAACATTAGCTACTGATCATACCAGATGTTGCCTATCAGTGTGATACATCTCACTCATTTTCTTTCAAGACATGCCTAAAAGGCCTCTGATTGGCTTACGTCATTTTCATAGATAGATAGTTCGGGTTTTTTGAAGTGGGGTCATATAAAGTACATATCTATAGTCTGTTCCCTACTGTAATTGCCGATCAGCGCAGCCTCAGTTTGGAGAAGCAGAGAGCCGCTCCAGCCCAGATGCTCTGCTTTGTACTGCAGTGAACGGAGTCCAGATGCAAAGCCAATTTTAAGCTCCTAAAACAAGGCCCACCTAAAAAATCCATATCACTTCAAGTGTATGTTATATAGAGAAAATTCACACCGCTTTACATCGCTGTCAGACCGCCCTTTCTTTTGGCACTACATTTTCTCAACCGTAGAACCTCCGTATCCCTATTGCTGAAACTCTGACCCAAACAGGTGATCTGCGAGCGGCGAAATACAGTGCGAGGCCCAGTTGCGCTAATGCGTAGGGATACAGAGGTTCTATGGTTGAGGGTAGTGTAGTGCCAAAAGAAAGGGCGGTCTGACGGCGATGCAAAGTGGTGTGAATTTTCTCTATATAACGTACACTTGAACACTGCAACTCTGCGATGGCTGAAGTGATTGGTCGCTCCAGAAGATAAAAAAAACCCCAAGAGGAGTTGCAGAAAAGCAACAAGGAGGCCAAAGAGGTCGTGTGTTTACCTGGGAGACTACAGCTCATATATTGCTGTATCAGAACCAAAGGAAAAACAGACATAACAAGAGCTACACTATCAACTGTTTGAGTCAAGTGTAGAGGGCTAACCAATGAAGGGCAACTAATAAGAGGTGGAGTAGGACGAGTCTTGCAGATAAACTCTGGAATCCATAATAACAGTTGGCCTATGGTTATAGTAGCAAAGCCCTGAGTGTACTGAATTGGACAAAGGTGTGTTTTATTTGCTCATGAAGTCAGTGTTTCATTGTAAAACACAATGTGTTAGCCCATTTCCTCTTCCTAATGTTACATAGTCTCACTTAAACACATGAACATGTGATTTTAATTTCGGAAAGAATGAAAACAGGAATCTTTCCAAAATGATGAACTATTCCTTTAAACATTGCTCTTAGCCTGACTTCCCCAGCAATGTATAGTCAGGACGTGTATGTGCAGTTTTTTTTTTTTTTTTGGTTTATTTAATAGGGACAGATACAGATCATGTGGGTTGTACAACAATCCAACAGAAAGCATCATAGCATTTATAGCCTTAGCTAATTTCCAATGCCCGTCCCTAGAGGGGCCTTTAAAATAACATACAGAAAACCTGTTTTTGTTTTTTTTTAAAAAAACATCTTATCCATACATCCAACCCTCCACTCAAGCATCTATCCATCAATTCATAAACAATATCTTCCTATCCAATCATCCATCCCTCCATTCATCCATAGAATATATTAAATAACATGATAACATATTGGCCTATCTTTCCCTGAATCTTGGCCTAAAAATTAACTAACATGATGCAGGTACATACACGTACACACATTCACGCACACACATACAATTCACTGTCTCTCCCCCCCCCCCCCCCCCCCCCCCACACACACACACACACACACACACACACATAAAATACACCCACATTTCCCTATATGTGACTACATACTTGATTGTCTTTTAGGAATTCCTTCATTTTGCTCCTGAACTGCACATGACTGTGAATGGCCTTGAGCTCGGTTGACAGACTATTCCATATATTAACTCCCTTAATAAGGAATGATGACTGGCCAAAGGAGGTTTTACGGTGAGGTACCCTACAGTTCCCTGCAGCGGCTCTTCTCGTTGACCACCCTACAGCCTGCATCGGTTGAACCAGGTCACAGAGAACCTGAGCGGCTTGACCATGCAAGCATTTGTAGATTAAGTTAATGTTGGATGAGGCTATATAATTATCAAAGCTGAGCATGTTCAGGTCCCGCAGAACATCGCAGTGATGAGATCTCATCGGCCTCTTGCCTAAGATCTTTAATGCACGATTATAGAGTCTCTCCAGAGGTTTGATTACCGAAAGACTGGCCTGCGACCATGCAGTTACACAACAGCCGAGGTGTGAGAAGATCATTGAGTGTAAATATATGTTGGCTGCTTCAAATGTTAAGCAATCTCTAATTAGTCTGAAGGTAAATAAGTTCAGTCTAACTATTTTGCTGATTTTCTTAATGTGCTTATCAAATTTGAGATGTGCATCCAACATTAGACCTAAATATTTAACTTCTGTGACCTGGTTAATTGGTTGATTATTGATGTTAATATTTAAAACAATTGGTGTAGGGCGCCTCCCAGAGGAAAAGCAAATTGACACTGTTTTATTAACGTTGAGCGCTAGACAAGACCTGTCAAGCCAAAGAGCTACAACCTCCAGATGTTCATTTAACTTGTGGGAGACTGCAGCAGCTGTTTTACCATGGGCATAAATAACAGCATCGTCCGCATACATTTGAAAATCAGCCCCTTGGCATGAGTCAGGGAGGTCATTGATAAACATACTGAAGAGTATCGGTCCTAACACCGACCCCTGTGGAATTCCAGTTTTTGTTTTTAAAAATGATGATTTTACATTGTTAATTGTTGAGAGTGATCAGTAACCCTTCCCTGGATGGACTAAAGTTAAGTTAGTATGCCTCTGGGAATTATGGGAAAGGGGGAAAGCTGTTTATTTCTGAATTCAGTGGCAGATTGTGCTGTTTCTCATGACACACACAGTGGGGTCAGTTAATGGGTCAACTTCTCAGAATTTCTCTGACGCACATGCACGCACACACACACACACACACACACACACACACACACACACACACACACACACACACACACACACACACACACACACACACAGAGTTTGAACCTTAAGATGCAGAAAGATTGCAGCTTGAGTTTTGAGTTTTTTGTGTATGTGTGTGTGTCTCTGTCTGCATTGTGTGTGTGTGTGTATGTGTTTGAGCTTCAGAAAGTTGGCCACTCATTAGTAGAGAGCTTCATGGAGGAAGTGGTGGTTACCGATGACTCAGCCAAGCCATGCATTTCATTCTTTCTGCCTCCAGTCTCTCTCTTTGCGCTCTCCTCTCTCTGTCATCTGCTTTTCTCTCTACATTCTATTCATTCCTCTTTTTCTATTCGGGCTCTTTCTGTCCTGTCATTCTCTCAGTCTCTGAATCTCTGTGCCCCCTTTTCTTCTCTCTCGTCTCCTGATTCATCTTGACCTTTGGGGGGTACCTCAGTGTGACTGTGTTGTGTTGTGTTTGGTTGTGTATGTGTGTGTGTCTGTGTTGTGTGTGTGTGTGCATGTGTGTCTGTGTGACTAGGACACTCAGCAATGTGTGTGGGAAGATAACTGGCTTCCTTCAGAGTGATTAAAACATTCCTTCTCTCTGTTCTTTTTCCTCTCTCCTCTCTCTTTCTCTGTCCTTCTCAGTTTTCAGTGAAGACACCCTGATGAAGAGGAGGATGAAGACTGACAAACTGGTGAGTGAACACAAGCTGGACAACAGTTTTTTTCCCCATTATTGGCTGGAATTTGTCAAGAAGGAATGCAGGTCAAGGAGACTCTGTCATTTCAGATTGTAGTGTTTGGACTTGTTGAGGAGAATTGCTCTGATTTTAGATCCGCATGTCTGCTTCAAGAGGGTTTGAAAACAGATCAAAATAAACAAATATATACATATTATAGGTTGTTGTGTTGTGAGACTGGAGGAAACGGAGGGCTAAAGAGCAGAAAGGATTCGAGAGCTGGACGGAAAATATTACAAACATTTTCCGAACATTCGTGGATTGAACTTGTGTGAGGCGCTGAACACTATAAGATGATACTTTGTGCTCATTTCTTTTCTCTAAAGTCTTCAAAAAGCAGTTGCTGTATCACCCTTATTTGAAGACAGATCACAGTGAGGGATTTTCCTTGATCAATAAATAGCACGGCATGCAACAGCGGGGTGTCTCGTCCTGCGGCACTGCGTTTAAAGACACGATGTAAAATCGGAAAAGTGGATAATTAAGAGACGTGAATAGCTCTGTTGAGGACAAATGTGTTCAGTTTTTTGGCAGCCGGTGAGGTTGCAGCCAAGTATCAGCTATATTTGGCACTTGGCTCGCAGCCCGCTTCTCCAAACTTAGTCTTGTAATCGTGGTGTGATGCACTGACCGCACCTGTGAACGGCTGAAGTGAAAGTAGCGGTGTCGTATGTCATGGCGATATTACGGCAGCTGAGTTCAGGTGGAACAAGACAATCAAAGAGCTCCAACTTGAAGAGCTTTAATCACTTTGATCATTTTGTGTACAGGAATGAGTCTTTTACTGACGTTTGTGAGAGTTTCACAATATGCACTGACGCACATTATACAAGACATGTAGGCAGTATGTTATCATATCAGTGTGCATGTGAGGAAACTACATATACTGTAGTCTGGAATCATATTTTGGCATTCTTAAGTCGGCTAGCTTGATGTGATGACTTAATTTATGCACCGTTTGCGCATCCTTGTGTAGTTATTTAAAATAATGAGTTGGACGCGCAGTGATGCATAGAAATATTTTATTTTTTGGACATTTTTTTAAATGGTCAATTGGAAGATAAGGGCGTTCTTGTTGTTGTTGTTGTTGTTGTTTACCTCAAGCACAAATTGCGTAGTAGGTCCAGTTTTACTTGCAGTTGTGGAAACTTTCGACATGACGCCACATGTAACTTTACATCTGTTATCTGTTTATCTTGCTCACCTCAGAATAACAGACTATTTCAGCTCTACTTGGCTTTAAGACAACATTTGCATGATCTGGTGACCAAACTGGAGGTCTACTCTTGACTGTTCATTAGCTACAAACAAATATTTACAAGCAAGCAGCAGGCATGATTAAGATTGCTGTGGCTAACTGGGTTGATCATTTTGATCATCAGTTTGAATTTCCGTTTTCTGTCTGATTCTTTGCCAAGTGATAAACTAGTACTGTCACAAAACCATAATTGCCATGCATGTTTTAAGAGAGCATGCATGTTCCAAGAAGGTGCCCCATTAATTTCTGTTAAAGTTGCTAACTGGGCGAATATACCGTGGATGTAGTAAAGGAAATCTAGATATAGCGATGGAGGCGGAGCGTTGTTCACTTATAGAAAAACTGCAGAGGCCTGAAAAAATTTGACTTCCTTGGTGTAAAATTACATCAGTTTACCGTATTGCTTCCGCATTGTGCAGCACATAGGGCGCCTACACTAGACTTCTGCCGGCTCAGTGGCTAACCTCTGGTTTAGCTCTCCACTAGCTTGAACAGAAGTTAACATTGTAGCTGTACCAGACAGTGGCTCAAATTCTGATGGTGAAATCAGTCATTTTGCACAACAACAAAAAATATCCACCATTTTAAAGCTGTTTCTCTCACAATATAGGCGTTACATTGTAATAACATGGTTTGGCCACTCTGTCATACTGGCTTCAGGGTGTGGTGCTTTTCCTGGGGGCTTGGTGTTCACTATTTTTTTGACACTAGCTAGCATAACTAGTGGAAGCTAGCCTTAGTGCTGGCTCACTTTAACCTGCTGACTACCAAGCTACCTAGCTATACGCTTGTGATCATTTATTCAGACAGAATGTGAAGCATATTTTCTTCAAGGACCATTTGTGCAGCCTGTGTTTATTTGCCACCAACAGCCCAATGTACAGACATTAGCTGTAAGCTAACCGACCACAGCTTGTTCAGCTCAGCATCTGACTTTTCTCAGAACTCCAGGAACTAATTTTTCATGTTATTTTCCCTCCAATTTCAATTTCTTTTATTGTCTGATGCTAAATTTCCTTTTTGAATTTTTTGCTCATTTCTATCACCCATGGACGGGTTTTTGCCTAAATTCCCACGGCTTCAAGTCACATCATGTCTCTTCATGTCTACACTTGAACCTTTCCACTGACTGTATATATGCAGTCAAAACATTTTTATCTCATGCAGTCATCTACCAGATTTAGCCACTAGCTGCTTGGTCTGCAGCATTTTCTGGATTGATCAACAAAAGTTAAGGTTGCCACATAATATCATAGCTTACATTTTAACATTTGAACAGTGGATTATCTCCAGTGAACTTCACACTGGTGGGAGGAGGGTTTATACTCTGTGTGGAAAGTGACTATTTCACCACACCCTTGTGAAGTGGGTGAAAAAAAAAAAAGAATCACTGTCAGCACAGATTTTGAGTCAAAATTTCAATGTTTGAATGAGTGGTTCTAGCGCACAATGTTATATTAAGAATTTACCTTTTTAGTTAATTAAGGCCCTGAATATGACCCCACAACAGACATGAACAGCAGTGACGACAGTGGATGTAACTGCTGGTCTGTACATACTATCCTGGAGGTTCATCATACATAACTGATCTCCAGGCATGGTTGTGGATATTGAGACGCCGCCCTAGTCTGCTCACATGCAGAACTTCGTGGACATGCAGATGACCAACTTCATGTTACTCAGATCCTCGTGACCATGCTGATGTGGAGAGTATAATTTGGGCTCCCAGCTGCAAAGCAGACGTGTCACTCTTGTCCACATCATAACTTAACCTACAACAGAAATCGTTCAATCCGAGGAGAAAACAAAGCCAAGAAGCTCAGCGGGGGCAGCGGTTGCAGTTACAGTTTTAGCCTGTTGATGCCTTCACATATGCCTCCTGTTAAGGCTTTAATTTGAGGCAAACATTAAAGACCGTCCCCGCTCTTAATCTCAATCTTGATTGTTAAAAAACTGACATGAAAACAGTCCATCACATGATTTCTTAGTGATAGTTAGAGCCTGCTTTGTATTTACAAGTGTTCAAAGGTGTGTGTGTGTGTGTGGTTTTTTTAAGAACTTTACAGTCAAGAGCTCCTCGTAGAACAATGAGCTTATTTGAACATTTGTATTTAGTTACGCCTCTACATCTCGTTTGACTTGTTCTCTTGTGTATTTTTACCCACTGGACAGTCTTGACGGACATCATTTTGACCTTGGCCTTCTTAAGCGTCAGTGTCTCTTCAAACAGCGGCCTAAAGGGTTGGTTTCACGAGCTGGTCAGCAGAATACTCGTGGTTTTTTTTTGTTATCTGTAATATCTCTTTCACTCTCTTTTTCCCACTCCTCTATGCACACTCTTCATAATGATCTATAAGTGGTATCAGTTTCCATATATTTTCAGACGAAGGCTCACAAACACACACATACACACTCGCACCCACCTATGCCAGCCCTGTTCCGTCAAGGCCTCCCCCCGTTTACCGTAAATGTGTGTTTTTGTCATCTGTGGGCCTGGATCAAGTGATGCAGTTAGTTTTGGTATCATGTCCGTGGCCGTGCATCTCCACCACTGAGAGAGACCGAGAGCAGTGCAGCGTGGGTAGGCGTGGGAGGGTTGTGACAGAGATGACTCAGCGCTCTGTTGCCGGGTAGAGAAGCACTAAACGCTCACCCACCCCCATACGTTTAGAAAATACAATATCTGATGTAACTGTCATTCATGACCCGGCCTTAGGTAAACACGTATCTAAAGTCTACATGGATAATATTTGCTCGCCACAGTTCCCAGAAACCATTTTCCATTGATGCTGTGAAGGTAATGGATTAGATAATGACAAAGCCAAGCGAGAAACAAAGAAATACCTGGAAACTAATGTTTTTGTGCGGCTGATGTTTGAATGAAATGTTTGTTGGCTAGCAAGCACTAGCAAATCCACTTGGGAATAAAACTAGTCACTTCTAGAGCTTCTTCTGCTTATCACTTTGAGTTCCTGGTAAATAAAAAAATAAATAAAAAAGTCAAACTGTTCCCAACTCGTCTCCCAGAGAGTACATTTATATGAACAAGAATGCAGCTGTGAATATATTTTTAAGTCAAAGCGACGCAGACAGGATTTAGTTTTCTGTTGCTATAATGAGGAAATGTGAAATAACAAACCTGGACAGTTGGTGTTGCCTCTGAAAGTAATCCAGCCAGTGGTTGCTTCTGACAGAACAACCTAGTAGAAACAATTCAGTAGTCGGCCTGCTATATAAACATATGAGGCATTCGAGGGGGTACCGTGGCCACCCCTTGGGCCGCCCTGTCAGCTAATCAGATAATGTGGTTTTAGGTTTGAGTCTTTTATTTTACAACGTCTTCTTACGTGGCTCAGGACCAGAACTTTCTGTTATAACATAAGTTTTAACCCTCCTTTAGAGATTAGCCTCTATAGGTTTGAGTTGTTTAAAGCCAACTTGTGAAGTTGACTGTAAATCAAACAGGTTTTCTTTATAGTCAGCGGCAATTGTCAACAATTTTGTTAATCCCAAACATCTCTTTTTTAAATTAGTGTCCTATAAAATGAAATTTAAGTACAGTTACCACTGCTGCAGTGGGCGGATATGTCAGTCATGTCACCATGTCAGCGCTTGAGTCATTCATATTCATTTACACAAATAATGTGGGGGAGCTGTCATTCAAACATTGCTTTACAGTGCCAGCAGCAGTTTAAGATGGTGTTAATTTGTCAGTTTGAACCATTAGTCACTGTCTTGTTGTGTGTATATGTACATATGTGTAAATGTGTGTATGTGAAATATTAAGCCCTAAGTTTTTTTTTTTTTTAAATATCCAACAACAGAAAACCTTAAATAATTCTGCATTTTTGTCTTCAGTTGTTTAGTTTCAGTGATCTTGATCAAAACTTATTGTTTGTTGTCTTCCTAAAACTAAAGTAATAATGATGAAACCGGCACATAAAGACATTACATGTAATATAATGCATTGTCATTATTATTTCTGTCCGTGAGCCACATGGCTGATAAACTCCATAAGGACTCCATGTAGTCCTTTGACATGACTTTGAATACCACTAATGATAAAAGGAAAATAAAAGTTGGGGTGTGTAGCAAGTACAGAATTCATATCTGTGAGCTTTTATTAAGTTGTCAGTTGATTCTACCAGCAGAATTTTGTATTTACTGTAGATTAATAACACTGATGGTAAATATTAATACTTATTGTCGATTCTTGCTGATGGTAAAACCAATTAGATGAATTAAACAAAAGGTGTGTCTTCTAGATTTGAGATTCAGCAGAAATATGAACATTTTTGAAAGAGGTTTCAGTCTGGGCTCAATTTCACACCGCAAGATGGATACAAACAACTTTAAGAACAAGTAGAAGCTTCTTTTCATTTTTTTTTTTTTTTTTTTTTTTTTTAACTGAGTTGACAGGAATATATTTACACATCAAGTTTTGGGTTCGGCAGATAAGAGCGGCGACAGAAGAAGTGAAAACTTGCTATGTGTCAGCGGGAGGATTAAAGCAGAAATGAGAGATTAGAAAATGACTTTGCACCACAGCTGCTTGGAGATACACAGCCGATGATGGGCCCCATTTTTTTTCTCAGCTTAATTTTCCTTTAAGAATTAAATGAATCAGCCTGAAATGTTGTATACAAATGATTGCTTACTTATTTGCATCACTCTAAAATGAGTTTCAAGGGTAAATTCCACTAATGTAAGCTAAAAATAAAGACCAATATTGAAGCGGACATGACAGACTGATGACTTAAAACATCCTTTTCCTTCCCTTTTAATTAAAGATTCATTAAGAGACTGACTAAACAGTCTCACCAGTCACCGCTGCTGCTGTTTTAGTGGCTGTTTCCTGCTTTTATTAACAGCCAGGCAGTTTAACGATTCAGCAGGAGTCTGGGGGACAATGCTTGAATACAAGCTAATTGGCCCATCAGTGTTTTTGTTTCATTGAATCTGTAGTAATCTTTTTTTTATTATTTGTTGGCTTGGATCATTTACCGCTGGGGAGCAAAATAATACATTGATATTGTGAGTATTGGTATTGTGAGAAGGCATAGCAAAATTGCAGGCCCAATTCTAAATGATCTCTTTTTGTGTTCAAGCTGCTTCCATTTGGCTGATAGAACCTGCCGAGATGCAAAAACCAATAGATTTAAAGAATCAGTGGTTCCTGCTGCTGTTGGGATGTTGAGTAACATTATATAATCCCTAGTTTTGGTGTGAGGAAATCATACCTACGCTGATGGCTGTGTTGATTGTATCACTGCTGCCCCAGGATAATAAAGATTACCTTGACTTGTTGTGTTACACAATGTTCCTCAGCAGATGGAGTTTGTCCGGTTGTTGTCAGAGGTTCAAAATCAATAACTAAGTGCACTTTATAGCCACGTTTGCTCAAAAGTTGAGATTGAAAGTTCTCTCTTGACCTTGGAAGCAGTTGTTGACAAAACTATCTCACCACAAAGTCCATTTAGTGGCTGTTCTGGAGCTGGAGAACAGAACAAAGGGCGGGCTGGAATTTCTTTTATTTTTTACCTGGTTGGGAGTGTCTGTGCCGCTAACCAATGTAGCTCAAAGCTGGGTCTCTGGGCAGACTTCACACCTGTGTGAGAAGACCTGGAGGATTGTGGGGGACTGAGTTCAGTTCTCACAATCAGTGAATTAATCTGTGGATCCCAACAATACACCAGATTCATTCCTTGGTTCTGTGACAGGCGCTAAATGGACCCAATGCTGAGATATTCACCAACTGCTTCCAAGGTCAACTTCAAATATCTACATTTAGAGAATTGTGGAATAACACTAAGCAGATGTTTATTTGAATACATGAAAAATCTTTTTAATGGAACCTCAAATTTGCAATCTTGAAGGTCCACTTTCCTATGGTGGCTTACACACCCTGTTGTAAAATGAAATTAGACTTATCATGTTCACAAGAAGAGAAATTACAAATGTGTTATCCTCTTCTCCAGGGTGTGATCGCCTCTGAAAAGGCCCAAAACTACGGTACAAAGATAGAAAAACA
The DNA here is from genome assembly GCF_900880675.1 of Sparus aurata. NCBI lineage: Eukaryota > Metazoa > Chordata > Actinopteri > Spariformes > Sparidae > Sparus > Sparus aurata. Next base: position 19,806,190 of record NC_044201.1, on the reverse strand, counting down.
CAGAGCAGGTTTCACACAGTGAGCCCAGTAAAGCATATTTCTTTTATTCCTCAGTACTTTACAGTAAATGCTGAACGTGAAAAACAAGCCGCAATAAAATGAAGAAGAAAACAACGGAAGAGAAAAAAAAACGCGCAGAGTGCGGCCAGAATTGCTTTCTGAGTGTGCGTTTGTATGAGCTCGGTACCGGTTTGAATCAAACTGGTTTTGATTTGTCTGAAGGTGAAACCATGACATCGTCCTTAAAATGCCTTCTTACTGTAGAAATTCATGAGTCAGTGAGGAGGAGTTTCTCAGACGTGGGGTCGAAGCACCTCATGTGGGTTCAAGGGTTTGTGCAGAAAAGAGTCGTTGGAAGTGTATAAAACTGTTTTGGCGACATTTCTGTCGTCCGTAAATCAAATTTAAAAATGGTTAAAATAGAAAAAAACGTCCATTTTCTCTCATCCGTAAATCAAATTTAAAAATGGTTAGAATAGAAAAAAGCGTCCAATAATTTGGTGGGAGCTCAATTTATGGTCTCAAATATAAGATACGAAAGAATAAATTCACACAAATATGTAGCTGCGCGATCTGAAAACTATCACGTGCCGGAAAAAAGGCCCGTTTTAGTGTGTATGTGTTACGTGTGTGGGACCAGGAGGGAGCTGGTGATTTGTGTCCATAAATGACGATCAACCTTTCACAACACACTTGAATAAGAGTGTTTGCGTTCTCATGAGTCAGATGTCAGGTTCCAGATCAATAAATGTCAGAGCTCAATATCCTGTCAAGGTGAAAACAGTAGTAGGTCACTAGTTTGTGGGCGTGTGTGTGGGCGTGTGTGCTCTGTTGCGCCTTTTTACTCATCAACGATTACGGTCCGAGATACAGTAAATGACTAAGAACGCCACAAACATCACTCTGGTCTTTACTCAGAGGTTGTAAGAGAAGTCACAAATGACAAAGATGTTTTCAGGAAGCTCATATTCTACGGTTGGCTATCTCGTTTGTCTTTTTAACCCTTTTAACTCCTGGAGAAAAATGAGTAATGTCTGCCTGCTGGAGACGTAATTCTGCTTCGTGAAATATGGAGGTTACAGAGTTCAGGCGCAGCATTTGAAACGTGGCCGCGTTCAATTGCTTTAAACAGGATATCATTGTCAAGAGGACTGCCAGTGGCCTCCGTGATGCGTTTAGCATTAGCATTGGATTAGCATTGATAGCTATGTTTGGTATAATCGCTGTTCTGAAGTTAAAGACTTCTGTTGTATCTCCAAGGCAGATGCGCGGATACAATCCCTTTTTTTTTTAAAGCAAAAGAAAACTTTATTAGAGCCCAGGCGATTTTTGTGGCAGACACCGATAATGGGGAGTAAAAAAATTCTAATATCAATATATTGGCTGTGGTTCTCAAACAGTTGTGAGGAAGCTACATAACAGAGGAAGGATATTTTATGGTTTAAGATAAAAAAAAACATTCACTTTATCATCTAAAATGATACTGGTGCACTGAAACTGTGAACTTTACTGGGAATTTGAAGGTCCAAATTCGAAGAGAGTTGATTTTTGAGTCAAATACTGACATTTTGGGATTGTAGGTTGTGGGTTCTGCAATATAATGTCTAAATCTGTATATTACCCAGTAACTTTCAGTTTATAAAAATAAGGGCAGAGATCCACACTGTTGTTGTCCTGCGAGCTATTATACTTGCATGAAATGAAACAAAACAGATTGTAGCTAACGAGTCGGCGTTTCTTGTAAATCCCTACAGAAAGTCTCATTTTCCAGCAGAAATGATAAGTTTAAAACGCCACGCTGTCTTCTGCCTCTCAATTTCTAACCACACAGTTTCAGCTTCAGGTTTTAGCGGGTCTAAAAAAGGTGAGGTGACGCTGAACGGCTCTTTCCATTGTTCTTCTAAAAAACAAACAGGTAGATCATAGAGGTAGGAGTGTGGAGAAACAAACAGGGCTTATGGTAAAGTACAGTCGGTCTAATTCTGGGAAGCTTTAGCAGGCGTCCATCATCTTCACCTCCAGTCACGAGCCTATGAATGACAGTGTACTGAAGGAAAGGCATTCACAGAACACACAACAAAGCAGGTGGTGGATACAAGGCCTGTTGTCAGAGGACATTTAGATGTTACGATTATGTCACATTAAGGTGTCTAGATTTAAAACTTGCTCTGATTTTCTGCCTTTTGTTCACATAAACCAACATTTTTTTCCAGAGGTAAGTCTGATACAAGTCTTTTAATGTACTGTAGATGGATTCTTACCATGTTTCACTCCAGTTGGGACAACTGATGCAGCTTGAGTCAAGTGAAGATTTTGTTCTTAAAGGGAAGTGTAAATAAATGCTTTCAAATTAGATATTAGTGACCTTAAGTGATACAATCATCACAGGCCACGTGTTGTCAACATGTGTTAACATTACTGGGAAAGTTACCACACAGTTTTCAGTGAAGATACACTCACTGATTTGTTGTAATGCCACAAAGCTCTACTGATGTTGTAAAACTGTATAAAACAAAGTCTGGTGATGTATATTTAATGGTGCACTATATGGTTTTGGGGAAGAACTATTAATCAGAAGAGAAAGATCTTCACTGACTGATTCTTTTATGTCTAAACAAACTAAATAAATATACTCTCTTTGTTTTCACAACTGAATAAAACAAACTGACCTTAATCACAACATCAAACTGTTTTACTTTGTGTATATGTGGCGGACCCTGCCACCTTTCTAGCTTCAGACAGTGTTCTTATTTTCCTCTGAGAACAGCTTGTTTATTCAGTTATGGAAAAAATAAACATTCCTGAGGTCGGATTCTAAACTCATTTATATTGTAAATATTCAAATTCTGGTTTTGAACTTCCAAAACTGTGTAGCACCCCTTTAATTGACTGACTTCAATTATTTAAATGGAGCTTTATGGCTTCTTTTGAAAAGTTGTAATACAAGAGAAAACTCCAGACGAAATTCTCCAAAAGTCTAAGTGTTGCTCATTGTAAACCAGTGGTTTCCAAACTATGATACAATTAATTTTAAACATCACCTGAAATTAGTATCGGGCAGCAGCTCCATGTTGCAGCATTGTTACAGTTTCAGTAAAGCGACTCCGCTTTGCACAAGTTGGTAGTCGAAGAAACAGGCTTCTCGTCTCCACGTGGTATCGTAACTTGCTCGGTTTCGTGCTGTCAGAAGTTAATATTTTGCGACACACGGCACACTGTGGTCACTGTGGCTTTCATTGTACTGGTGAAGCCGAGGGCAACATGCGCCTCGTGGTATTTTCCTGCCTTTTTGAGGCAGTCGTCTCATCGTCTACCTGAAGTCCTGTAACAAACTTGTCCATTCTTTGCTTGCGTTGCTCAAACATGCCTCAGTCAGTAAGGCTTGCTTTTTTAACTATTAACCCATTTTGGGAACCACTGTTTTAACAATAGTTTATTCTTAGTGTATTTACATAATTAACGACACACAGGCCTTCAGTTTAACATTGAATCATACTTTATGAGATTATCAGAGGGTTTCACTGCTTTAAAGGGATAGTTTGGATCTTTGTTGTATGAGGTACTTAGGTCCCACCTAAAAATATATATGTTTAAGTGCACTACATTCCACTTGTGCGTAGGAATACGGACATGGTACCGTTCAGAGAGTGTATTGCCAAAGGAAAAATGGTGTTTGACAGGTAAAGCGCCAAGAATGTTAAAATAAAAAGCGCACACTTAAAGAGAGACATATTTCCTGGGTGGGACTAATTTCAGTTGGCTAAAGAACGTTTTGCTGCTGGTTTGGTTTACAGCAGCACGATACTCTGCCTACCTGTCGGTGCTACACACTGCTTCTCCACACAGGGGGAGAGCTGACAGTCAAGTACCTCACACAACCCCACATCTAAAGACCCGCACTATCCCTTTAATGTCTTTGAAATGATATCAACACAAGAAAGAAAACTATGATGAGTGAAAGTGCAATAAAATGCATCTTAAGAGGCAATTCTTTTCACAATAATTAAAGATCAGCAGCTATAAGGCGTATTTTATGAGCTTATTAGGAGTTTTAGTCTAGAGGCTCATTTAGTGTGTGCTGAGTGAGAGAACCGCTGCATGCTGGGATAGATCCGGTCCACCAAGCAGGATTAACAGTCGAGAATATGTGAAGACAGACGTGAGCAGGGACCTGAACTACTTCTGTCAAAGTATACGAACTGCCTGTACATGACACAATGAGTGAGATGCTCCCACTTGTAATCTATGTCAGCGTCACATTGTGTTTGCCATAAAGGTTTTCTGGGTTTTTATTTTTTTTTTTCACCGCTTCGATGACACGGGGGACGCCTGCTTTCCAGGAAACTTTGGACGCGTTTCTGCGTCATGTAATAAAGTCATCATGCGTTGGAGGGTTTACCTGTGGGAGCAGATCTCACTGTAGGGGGGTGTAACTGAAACCAGGCAAAGGTGACTGACAGTAATATGAAGCCATGACACACAGGAAGTGTGACTGTTAGGCTGTTGTAGTTCGCCGTTCTCTCCACTAGAGGGCGACTCCTGCCTACAGAACACAACCTGCCCTCTGCAGCAGTGTTGTCCCTGCCGCCATCCTCCAGCCTCACCTGCCTTCTGACAGACTTTTCACTCGACATAAAACATGAATTTTCGACGCTTTCTGTTAAATTTCGATCTTACGCCGACGTTAACCTCAACCAGCCGTGTGTTTTATGTATTTAAACATCGAGTGTGTGTTACAGGAGGTTTGAATTTCATCTCTAACAGCTCACACAGCGGCTGTCGGGCAAAAATAACACTTTTTGACAAAGTAATGAATATAATATACCAGTAATATCACTTCAGGTTGTGATAGTGTAGCTGTGGGGCTTAGTGTTGAGTTTAAAGTAACTTAATGTTGCTTCATGGTATGTGTATTCTCTCTAATGGACACTTTTGTAAGCGTAATATCCCCACAAATACAAACACCTCACGATTAATGCGTCTGATTCGCTTTTTTACGCGTGAATGTGATCCTCTATTTATCCTCGTTTTTTTTTTTTTTAATCCATCTAGGCTAAAAAGTCACATTATACACAGGGCTATCTCTTATTTCTTGTTTTTCCAACACACTAGTTTTGCTGTGAAATCCTTTGTCCTACATCGTGCGGTCCTTAAAGTCAGAAAATGCTTTCATTTAGTCACTTTTCCATATTTGCATGAGCAGGATTTGCAGACAAACAAAAGATGGGATTTTTGCCAAAACGAAAGGAAAAAAAGACGTGCAAGAGTTTCCCCACATCACCTTTACGAGGTATTAAAGAGTTAGAAAAGGTAAAAACAAAAACAAAAACAAAAAAAAAAACCTGCGTGTTACATAACTATGAAAATCTAAATTAAAATGAAATGCCTTTTGTGTATTTTATAGGTGATTTTACGTGGTGTAATATTGCAGTTTATGGTGTAGATAAGGTGGAGGGTTTTTTTTCTTCAATTTGTAACTGCAACAAGATAAAATAAAACACGTCACGATAACGAAATATAGAATAGAATATAAATATAAAACAGGGGCAGCATGTCGTCACTTTCAAAGGTTTCTTATTAAAAAAAAAAAAAAAGCACAACAGAAATTTTTATACAACTCAATTTTTATCAGCAACATGAAGTTTCTGTAGCCTATTTCGAAATGTTCTGCTGCTGCTGGAAATGAAATGAAATAAATAAATAAAAAACCGTCTGCAGCTGCAAGAACAGACACGAGATCAGGCAAGATATAATGCCTGTTAATAATCATTGTGATCGATGATTAACACACGGATGGCTGTGATTTTGCATATTTTGGCTTCGTGTGTTTCTTGGTAACTTATATTGTTTGCAGCCACGGATCACGCATGGAGTCGGTTTCTGCGGCGTCACGGTGACCTGCGCGCACGTCAGCCGCTTTTTAATGTAAGCTGAGGTTTCACACAAAAAACAACGTGGCAGGAAAAAGACGAGAGGAAAGCATTGAAATGCAAACGTGACGCGTGTTTTTAACGTTTTGCCTTTTGTTGCTCTCAAAATCCAGTGTGATTCTTCCTCCTCTTCGACGATTCATGGAGGCTTTTTTTTTTTGCGGCGCGTTTGTGCCATTTTACGCATTTAATGTGTTTATTAACGTCGATGTCACTCTGCAGACTTGTCATTTACGTATCCATTGTGTCTTTAATCAGCACAATATTGTTAAACGAGGAACGTGAAGGTAAAAAGTTGTTCTTTGTTCACGTGTTAAAAACGTAATCCAGCACCAGAGGAACTCCGGTGATGAATCGCTGCGCACATATTAGATTAAACAGATAAATAAATAAAAAAAATACTGATTAAAATCGCCATTAAAAATCGTTTCACAGATAAAAACGGCGCAGTTCTTAAAAAAGAAAAGAAAAGATAAAACATCACATATCAAATACTCATACTTCCTCGGCGTGACGTTGAAAGGCTGCTTGCCAGATGTGTTTATTACTCTGTAAACATCCAAAACAACAAGAGCAGATAATCTAAATGTCACAACCTGATAAGCTTCCTGTGTGATGAGAAGGCAGACATTTGACATTTTGGGTTTAGTCTTTTCCTTCTCACACTTCGGCACACACACACACACACACAGAGAGAGAGAGAGAGAGAGAGAGAGAGAGAGAGGTCGAGCCACACCTGCAGGAATTCACGACGTGAACAAGTGTTTTTCAAATAACATGAAGAAACACAGAGGATGTGTTGTTGAGGAAGTGTATATATATATATAAAAAAAATATTCCTTTTGACTCTTGTGTTTTCCAAATTACAAAAACATTTAAAACCTAAGTAGCGCTCTTATCAAAGTAAATGAAACAATTAATGATATATTGATTAATTCTGTTTGATGATGGAATTGGTTTATAAATATACAATAACATCCAAATCCTTCTATTTTTGCTGTAAGCTTCATAATGATGTTTGTTGTGCAGCTCTCAAATGGTACTTTTCAATATCTGAGTCACAGGCGACTGAAAAGTTGCAGCAGAATCCCAAAAAAAAGAAGAAAAAACGTCTTCAAGCCAGCGTAAACAAGCGCCTAACTGCGAAATCCACTTGAGCGTTTTGAATTTCATTTTCTTTGAACTTTGAATATATAAAGTTTCACATCTTTATTCTCATGTGAGTGTGTTTGTGTGTTTCTGAGTCACCTGCGGTCGTGAGGCAGATAATATTCACCCCGCTGCTCGCTCTCGCTTTAAGTCAGCATAAAATGGATATTAGAAATGCTAAAGGTTGAATGGCTCAGACAGTTATTGGTCCATGTGGGAGGTTGTGCAGGTGGAGCTGCTTTAAACTGTCAAACCCAGAGAGGAGAGCAAATGTGTGAAGTGTCTCGTGGAAAAATCGAAAAGGAGGGCAAGCTGCAAACCTGAAACTAAATTCTTTCTTGTTTCAAATAGTTTTGCCAGCTAAGAAAACCCTAAAAATCACGAGCTGACATGTTTAAAACATTATGAATATTATGGATTTGCAGTCTAAAGATTAATGTCATGATTAAGAAAAACCATGCTATGAATCATAATTGTATTAAAGCACATTATGTTGCAAAAAACCCCCAACATGCACAAACACACAAAAGGTGATCAGCACATGAGAAGGTTTAGTCTATTTTGTTTTAATTAATTTGACGTGGGCAGAACAGTAACACACTGAACCACGCACCCGCCCCGGACGCACTGCACTGATGTTCATTTGCAACACCTGTCCATGGGAGGCTTTAAAAAAAGAAAAAGTTACAGCTAGAAGAAAGAAAAGAAAAGCAAAAAGGAAAGACTATAAAAACAATGACAGTCACAAGTACAGTCATAAATATAAAGAAGATAAAAATACAATCACAAATACAGAACTAAGGCCTGTAGAACATTTGTGTGAGAACAGTGTTAAAAAATTAAAGTTGTGCATTTTGCAAGATAACACTTCATAGAAAATCAATCACTAAAAATGGTACATTTGGAGTTTCTTATTTGACAATTTGAAAAAACAAAAAATGCTTTATAAAACATGTTTTAAGCAATTGTGTATGTTTTCTAATACTTTGTAAATGGTTAATAAATACTGTGTAGTTTGTCCATAAACATAATTTGGATGGCACATTACAACAGTACAACACATCCTTTATGAAAGTTATAATGGAGTTTGTTGTGCTGTTGAATTGTATTATACAAAAAGGAGCTTCACCCTCACTGATGTGAATGGGGTGGACAAAAACAATAAAAACACGCAGTTCACTTCAGCAGCTTCAGCAGATCCCGGTTGAATCGGCACGTCTCTGAAACACCTGAACATTCTAATCTTCATGACGGGAGGGTTTACAGCCGGACTGTATCAGCTGTTTGTCGCCACGGAGCTGTGAAGCTGCCACAGCCACATGAGCATTAGATCATGTGTTCAGGGTGTCGGCATCTCAATTTTCTGAAGCAGGAGGATTAAGTCTGTGTTCAAACTCATATGATGGTTTGGATTGGATTTTTATTAAAATCTACACCTAATATTTTGGTCATAGAAAATGAAGCTTTGTGTAAGAAACCTGTTCTGAAGTGTCAACTATTGGCCTTAAAGATTACTTGCTGACTGAGATTCACACTGGAGTCACTGTTTTTAATGATTTTGACTAAAAACAAAAGACTTGAGACACGGCTTGGATTTGGAAGTGAAAGACTTGCCACTTGTTTTGACTTTTCTGTCTTCATTTTAGGTTTTGAATTAGTTTTTTTTTTTGATCGAGAAGAAATTAAGAAATGAAAACACTTTTATGAAGCCTTTTGTGTTGTGTATGATTAAATTTCTTTTCCACTGAAAATCAATCATTATGATGGAAATTAAATTTATTGTCATACCATTTGATATCATTAGTGGACAGATATTAATGTCCTGTCTTTACCCATATTAAGAGCAGATACTGCAGGGTTTTGGAGGGTTTTGGGACTTGCTTTAGACTTGGACCAAATGACTTCAGCACCACGTCTGCCTCCTGGACATGCTGTTATTTGTGTTCAATGTTCAAACTTGTAGATCGAACTAATTGTGATGTCGCAAAATAATGCAAAACTCTAAGTTACAGTGAGCTCAGAGAGGCTTTCCTTTCCTCAGCACGGGTTTAAAAACCTCAAACACTGCACATACAATCATCCTGCACAGCGAAGCTCAACTTTTAGATTTACTTCCCAGATTGGAAATCACTCCTGTTGCTTTTGAGACGAACATCATGTGAAACTGTGCAATAAGTACGGTACTTTGATTCTAATCGACGCCTGCTTCTACAAAAAGCACCGTGGGCATCAAAGCGGAGTAAGTTATACTGTTGTGGTTATGAGTTCTGTTACCGATGAAACGGCTACTGTGTAAATGTGTGTTGTTTTTTTTTAAGAAGTGACTGTTCAGTTTCAGAGATGGAGGTGAATGTGCAGGGATCTGAATTTAAACCTGCTCAGTTCAGTTCATTTCTGTTTTGAAAGGGGAAATATTACCCCCCTCACATGTTTATCTTTGTGCAGCATACACAGTATTGATTACACAGTTCAGTCCATGACAGTGATATCTCGTCTGATTTCAATTGTTACAGCTGAGTGGGGTTGAATTTTAGCTTTAATGTTGTTCGTATCCAATTGAAATGAAGTGTTTCTCTACCCCGAGGGGAAGGAGTGTGTACAAGAAACGGCTCTTTCTTACCATTGCTCCTTTTTTATAGTTTTTTTTTAGTTCAGAAATTGAAACTCACGCTGCTGTTTCATTCAGGTTTTCTGGTCTTGATAAGGAATTAAAAGTATCGTTTTACTCTGCAGATCAAACCTAACACGTGATTTAAACTTGACAAAAACAGTTGCAGTTCCTTTTGTGGGAAAAATGAATGGACGCTGATTTTTGTTTTTGTTTTGTTGCAGTGGCCAAAATTTCAATATTTAGACACATGTATAACCAAATAAAAAAAAACAAAACATTACAACATTGTAAGACTATGTATAAGATGACATTCAACAGGTGGATTGGCATTAAAATCTCGTCCACTCTCGACCGCACGCTAACACATTAGCATACAGCCGGTTATGTAAGGCCTCCATGTAAGATGATGTTGAATCAATAACGGCACTGACAACATGCCACCGCATCCCGGTATTTACATCTCACAGAGATGTCCTAAAATAACTGGGTAACTGAGCAATATCTTCATCGCACAGAACGCGTTTCCCTGTGAGGATCTCTGTCACGGATCGTATCGCAGGAGGTTTCACTGTGGCCTGGAAACTCAGTGTTTGTGTCCACTCACCACTGCTGCCGTGAAGCTTCATAAGGAAATGAGGCAAGGATCCTGCTGTGAAGCTTGCCGACTATGGAAATGAGAGATTCTTATCATTAAGTCATGCTGTACCACTCGCAGCACACACCTACCCACACGCACCTACACACCCAAACCTGCTAACACCCTCATACTGTCTGATGCAGGTAAACACCCAGACACACGCAGTCGTCTCAGCCTGCATCTTGTAAATCACTTATGTTTTCTTTTTCTTTTTTTACGGTGTTTGCTTTTAGCACAATAGGATCCTGAGTCACCTTGACAGATATTATTAATAATTTAGAAAATATTTCTTTTAAAAGAGACTTTACTTTTCATTTTATGGAACTTTTTGATTTTATTTTTTTTACATTCCAGCTTTTGGCACAGCACAAACTCAAGAAAGCGTGATAAAGAGAAAAAAAAAGAACAACAACAAAAATAAAAGATGACATGAAGTCAGATCATTTAGTTTTCATGTTGGTGCTCGGCCTCATTATGATCCTCTATGTGCTCTCTTGGCCTTTTTGTTCTGTAGTGATTACTGTAATATGAAGTGTAATGAGCACCTGATCAGTACTCCTGCTCTCAGAGTACTTGTGACAGGTCATGTTGTCAAGAACTAATTACAAATCATCGCTGTGGTTTTCATTACGGACCATGTTATCAAAGCGAAGAGTTGTGCCTTGGCACGATACAGCGGACATGTTGTCTGTGTTGTTCTCCATTGTGCTGCCGACGGGATGACGTATGTACGAGAGGTAACCGCGCTCAGGCCTGGCTGTGGCTGTGGCAGTGTGAGTGCACCTTAATAATAAAAGGACTGCTACTATGACTTATATGCATATGATTATAACTTAACTTTACCATGAGTCTGAATGCTGTTACCACAGTTACTACTATTATAGCAGGTATGCTACTATAACAACTACTACAGTTATTAATAGCCCACTCATGATTCTCCTTAAAATCCATGAATGCAGGTTATAGTACATGTTAACATACAAGGATTTTTACAGTATGTAGTAGTGCTGCATGTGTGTACCTTTCTTTGTATTCTGTTTTTGTCCTGCTTCTTTATATTATGCAGAGTTTTTTGCCTGTGGGCTGTTTTGCGGGTGTGGTTGCAAAATACAACTGCAGCACGGGTGTGTTCATAATGCTTCAGGTTGCATGTGAATGATAAACTTCACTTCACGTTGCACATGTCCACGCTTCTATAATTTGAGGTTAAATTTAAGTTTAACAGTCAGATTTTGGCATCTTCGCTGTAAAACCTGGTCACAGAGAGACCGGATCGGTCAACCAGCTGTTTGACTCATCAGCTGCCGGCTCAGAGGAGCTGCACCAGCTTGACCCCAGTGTGTGATGGTCATACACTGACGACCACAATTACTGGTTAGGGTGGTCACTAGTTCCGGATGATACTGTATTCTGTGCACATGTTCGTCGTGTGTGGTTTAACAGGGATTTACCTCATGTTACCAGAATCATCCAGCTCCTGACCAACAGAGGCCCACCTGCAGATCTGTTTTGTTTTCAGGACTGAGGTCACATCTTCAACATTGTGTAACTTTTTCTTCTTAAAATAACAGCCTCAAGATCTTGACAGTACAGTGTCTTGGTAATAGGGGGAATGGTGTCTCTGTCTCTGTTTCTGCACTGTATTCTTCAGTGAGAGGGCAGGATCACAGCTGCACATACACGTTTACCTCAACATACAACTCCTCAACACATAATGTTGTTATGATGTCATGAGTTGTGTGCATAGTTAGCACCCGATTTGTATTTGCGACAGCGGTGTTGCACTCAAAATCGCGCAAAATGCCAGTTTCTACATAATGTTGCTTTAAAAACTGAAAAAATAAATTGCACATTTATTTTGTAAGAGAGATGTGTAGGAGGGGGACGCGCTGTTGCAAGCAAACTCCCACACACAAGTTAGACAGTGTGGTGGATTTTGCTTGCAACATAATGTTGCTTTAACAGGGTGATTTTGGTGCTTTTAGACTCAATATGTTAAAATTAGACCACTTTGATGACACATAAGACATAAAAGAAATGGTAATAACTAAAGGATTCTGTATTTCCCCACACAATTTTATTTCTGGAGGCAAAGGGAAGGCTTTGAAACAGTATGAAGACATTGTGGAACATAAGTCTGTAATGCCTCATTTAACATGCTTGTAATTTTCAATTAACTCCCAAAGGTAAAGGACAGAACTATGCCATCTGGTACAGTACTAATTTTAGGGGAAACACAGACAAAGGTCTGACAGTGAGTATCTCTGCGTTGGTTAAGTTGTTGATTTTCAGAGGAATTTCCTTGAAAGAACCACCAAATTTAAAAAAATAACTTCCATGAAATATCACTTAAGAGCTGACTCTGTAAATAAAATATTAAAAAACAGAATAATTAGATCAAATAATTAGGACAGGCTGAGACACAAATAAGTTTAGATTTTTTTAAACCAGACATACATGCATGACATTTGTAGTGACGTAAAGCCGTAGGAGCAATACTACAGTAATTTGAGTAAAATATTAAACACCTGGCTCATCTCCTCTCTCAGAAATGTCACTTTCCTCTCTGCAGTTTGGTGCATTTCCTGATCTTCCACGTGTTGTAGGCATGGCATTTAGAGCAGATGAGCGTGACCTTTGAACGTTAGCATTAAGAGAAACACTAATTTGAATCTTGCACACAGCTGTAAACAGCAGCTACGACTCCCTGTTGCTGCCAAAGGCTAAAAATATGAAGATCTAACAAAAACACAAAAAAAAATCAAGTGGAGAGACACGTGGAGAGACAGTGAGTGTGCAGTGAGTTGAACCTGAGAGGGTGTGTGCTTCTGTTGACTTTGTCGTGTGAGTTGGCAGCCGATGCCATCTTTGAGCTCTTACTGTAGCTGAACACATAATGGCTGATGGGAGGAAACCCGAATCCAATTCATTGTGCCCTCCATTCTCAATAGATTTTAGGAAAAAGGGAATAATATGCACGACATGTACAGTTATTTAAGAGATTTTTATTTTTTTATGTAGATGTTGGTAATTGAACAAGCCAACTGCTACTGTATGCTGTTATCTAGAACAACTCAGATAAGTTTACAAGACAGACAGTAGTTTGCTATATGATAACATTATCAACACAAATCACAATCAGCAACAGGATGAGCACTTCCCTGTTGACACTGCTCAATATAGAACAATGTCTATGGAAACTCATGATGTTTGTTTTCATTCCTTAATTCCTTTAATTCCTTAATTCCGTAATTATGGTCTTAATTAACAATTTTTTGGGTTGTCTGAAATTGGTGTAAAGTGTCCAAAGTGACGTGTTTACTTTGCTTGTTCTGTTTGACCAGCAGTCCAACACAAGGTACACGGTCATTTATTGGTCATTATACAACACAGGGTTGGAGAACAACATACACAGATATTTATGTAAAAATATACATAAACACGTTGTTGAATGGTGATGATGAGGTCGGCATCTTCACATCAAAAGTAAAAAAAAATCTGGGGAAACACTTCCCATCGACCTCGACTGTGTGCGAGCACCAGGCATCGATGACTTGAACACAGAATCCGACTCTCCCCGACCTGCTGTAGTCCTGAGCTCTGCTGGCTGCAACACGTTGAATCCCAGACAGGTCTCTGTTGGCTCTGCAGGATCTGGTTTCACGTTGTTTGGCTGGCCTGACTCCCATTTTCCTTTTCCTGTGACCAGACATGAGCACGGGAGAAGCCTTAAACCAAGCTGAGTTAGCATGACTCAGACTCTCTTCCTCCCCGGGGCCGTCCGACTGGTCAGTCGAAGAAGGTTGAAAGATGCCGACGGCCGTGATGTCTGAGAGTCCGCAGCTCGTAATCCAAAACACCTGCTTGCTTTAACAATGCAGAATGTTTAATTTAGCATCAAAGGAGACCAAATATTCACATGTGAGACCAGAAACCAGCAAATTATAGTTGAGATAACTCAATTAAAGATTGTCTAATATTGAAGTTGTTCTATAATACAGGTCCGACAGGAGTTTAGATTTTTTTCCTTACCCATGCTCCTGGAAATAGATGAAGTTGTGCCAGAAGCTGATCATCTGGCTCTATATTGAAGAGGAATCGGTTATCAAAATATCTCTTTTGTCCGACTAATCGATTAACTGACTGATCGCTTCAGCTCTACAATCGGCTGTTAAATGAGAAACCTCCACATTTCTACTACATTGCTGAAAATGAAAGTGGGAAAAAAAAGGCAGATTGTGAGCTCAGGTGAGAGGAGTGTGTGGGCTTTATTTGGCTCCACAGATGGCACACACACACACACACACATAGACACACTCAGAAAAAGTTAAATGTCAGCATGCAGCAATACGGATGCCTCCTGTCAAACACGTCTCCCTGAATAGTAAAGCATGAAACCCACAAACCTTTTCTCAGTTTTGTTTTTCAGACAAGAAAAAAAAAAAAAAACCTGTTGTTTCACCTTGAAGCTGACTAAATATGGCATGTTTTGAGCAGAGATATACATTCACATTCCTGGAACTCGGGCGATATCCCCACCGCTCGTCACCTGTTTATTTATCAGAAACACTTGGTTTCTGATGGATTCCCCTGTCACGGCCTGTCTGTTCCTGGCACAACGACGCTGTGCGAGGAAACGATCTGCTAATTTGAGGTAGAGAGATCATGTGCTGAGCGATCACAGGCGACCTGCTTTACCGCCTGTCTCTTATCTGATCTTCCTCTCGCTGATCTGTGCCTTTCATTAAAGCAGAACTGACATGAACTGGACTTTCCCATTGGTTTTCTTCTCGTATTCAACAATTCTGAGCAAAAATCTCTTCACTCACGTGTTACCTGCCTGAGTATACCTCCGCAGTAAAGCTTAAAAAAGGCTTCCGGAAAAGTTTTTAAGCATTAAAGTCAAATTGAAATAACAGTTTGTTTGGTTTTTTTAGGTAAAACAAGTCAGGCATTTTTAAAATGTATTCTTTATTTCACAGTCGAAGTGCATGTTGAGTCCATGTTTGTAGCTCAGGGACACTTTAGAAAGCTGACGTGGGCAGTTGTTTAAAGTCCGTGTCACTTTTTGTGTTGTGCCTCAGGCTGCTGTCTTGCTGTTAGTCAGAGTCATCGACCGCTTCATGCAAATGCGGTATAAAATAAAATGCGATTGGCTTTACGCGTAGACTTTTGTTTATAAAAGACAGAACAGGACATGACGGCTACAAAGCAGATCTGTGTTCCGTAGAGGGACAAAACAACATGAGGTACAGTTCAGTCGGAGCTGCCATCTTGATTTATTGTCATGCCGCTTTTAAATTGCAAAGGAAGCTGCCAGCTGGCAAATATGAAAAAAAAAAAAAAGAGCTGCAGCAGTGACGAAGATCTGCGACTCGAGAACAGTAAGACTTTAGATAATTCTTTTATCATTTAAAGCTCACTTGTTTAAAAAAGAAATGTGCGCTCAGATAATCGGCCAGTTGTCCGTGTCTGAAAAATTACCACAAAGCCACCACTGTTTTGGGTTTCATGTTTTCATTTCAACTGAGGGATGGATTAGGGAAAGTCTGCGGCCTTTTAGGCTCAATAAAAACTCTTTCAGGAACCCGCTGCTGAGAGTCAAACCTGCCCCGGTGGTCAACAGACTCGATCATTGTGGGGAAAACATTTGTATTACGAAATGCCCATGAAAAGAGAAGCAATGGGTGTAGATTCATCACCTTCAATGTCTCCTACTACATTTACTTATCGCTCTCATCCGGTTTGCACAATTACTCCTAGTGATTCGACAATCCTGCACAATCCTGTTTTCAGCATGTTTTGACTCCCTGGCAGCCATCAAAACCTCTGCCAAGTCTCAGAGGTGTGAATCGTAACCGTTAAAGTGCTTAATGAGTCATATTTTCTTGAACCTTTTGTTTATTCTCTGTCTAATTTTTCCTCATCGTCTGACATGGTTGTGGTTGTTCGCTGATAGCTTAATGTTAGATCATCACTTTAATCGGTTATCACAATAAAAGGAAGCCAGCAAGGTGAAACATTTCCGACATCCACTCTTCCTATTGTGACAGCTGAGAGGCTGAACTGGGTTAAATAGTGACTTGCACATATTTCATAACATTTAGTGAAGCTCGGAGTTACCACATCACTTGGGTGTACCCTGGTCCATCACGTGGGAAAACACATAGTACCCTTTTAAAATAACACAAAGTGATGCAAGTCGTGTGACTCGAATGTTTCTCTTGTGGGAAACTTTATCAAATGTTGCCTGAGATTTGGTGCTTTGATCATAAATGCACCAACCTACAGGTTTTTTTTTTTTATCTCATGTTGCTTGTGTCTAGGTTTATACTAGGGACAACAATTACACTAGTGCTCAGGTGTTGTCTTACAGTGGTGTTGTTGCTAAGGCACAGAGTTTATTTTGCTGCCTAAAAAGTGCGCCCAAAAATGAAAATCATGTCATTATGTTCTCACCCCCATGCTGATGGAAAGTCGTTGCTACAGCATTGTAGCATTTTTTGCTTGTGCACCCACTCATCGCGTGCTAACACCTTAAGCTCAGCAGCTACAGCGAAGATTTCCGCTTAAAAAGGTTTGTGAATTACGTCTGTTCAAATCAATTTACGACTTCAGGGATTCTGGGTACTAGTATGGAGCCATTTTATGTTTTTTTTTGCTGTGAAGTTCTGGAAAAGTTGTGGACTACAAACTTCTTATCGGCAGTGGGGTGGGCAGACAATCATTGAAATTTAATTTTTGGGTGATCTTTTTGTTATTTATTTTGTTTTTGTTTATTTGCTTTGCCACAAATAGGTTTTCCTTCACCCTGAGGGCAGCAAAAGTACATTAGCAACAAACATTTCACTTGTTGTCTCACTGTAAAACCAGTTCCTGTAGCATTACTCTTACTCTGGGAAAGTGTAAGGTTCTTTGTTTTAGCATTATCAGTTTGTTGTCATTTTTTTGTTTGTTCTCATATTGAAGATGTCATTGAGGTTCACCACACAAGAAAATTCAATAAATGTAACATTACATAAAGCACTGACAATGCAGCTGCAACACTTACCTCATCGCTGTTGTACTATAACCACAGTAAAGAACATTATTTGTCATTGATGTTTGTGTGTAACTGTAATTTCTGCAATCTGTGGGAAAACAACAGATCAGATGAAATATAGCGAAACAGAATTTGAGTAATCTCACTGGCGCGTGTGTGGAAGAGAGAGTGATGCTCTTAATTTGTACATCAAAGGTGAATGAAAGTGATTCACCAGCAAAGTAAGAAAATTGTTTTCTATAATCAAAAAATAATTTATTTTTGACTCTGGTGCCTGTAGTAACATACCTTCCTCCTTTCTGGAAAGGTTGAATTCTGTCAAACACATATTTGAATAACCTCACAACACTGGCACATTTCATCAACTGCTTTAACAAAAATAGACATAGTAGACATACACTAGATTGGCCTTTCTAAAAATGAGTATTCACCGTTGAATCAACAGTGAGTCTGTGCTGTTGTGTCTGTCTGTGAGCATGTATGTGCATGAGACCTCTCCCACTTGTGGTTGTCTTGTCTCCCAGACCGTAGGAGGCCTGCAGTCTCTCACATCAGGACAGTTAAAAATGTCTGCATGCCACCAACACACACTCACACACACACACAAACAAACAAACACACACACACACACACACACACTGTTCTGTGATGAAGATACTGATAAACACACACACATTTGTTGGCTGGAGGTTCAAGGACATATTGTGAGCCAAACAGTCATTTTACCTCCCACCCAATCAGATAAAATCAACTTATACTGTTAGAAGATGCACCACAAGTGTAAGTGCTGTACTTTTGCAAATTTTCAAATTGTTGAGGCAAGCGCAATAAAGGAGATGTGGTGGAGGGGTCTATTGTTTCAGAAAAACTCATAAATCAACACACGAAAAGGTCACAGGTTTCATATTTGCAGCCAATAACATTTTACCACATGACAGCCTTGTATCTGGTTGAAGCGTGAAGTTAGTCACACTGAGAGCTGCATTGGACCGAAATTCACACTTGGCTAAATATTAAGAATGTAAACTGACTTTAAAGAAGAAGGCTAACGATATTCTATACTTCTCACTGTCAAAATTACATGAAGTGACCAAAATAGAAAATGTTTCCCAACAAATGCACTCCTCACTCCAGTCTGCAGCCATGCTGGCATCTCTGTGAGGCTGTACTTTGAGCTCTGCTTTGACCTAATAAACCAATCGTTATACATAAACAGCTGAATAGGTTGATTCCCAATACCACATATCATCTTTCCCAAAAATAATCTCCGCAGTGGCATACCAGAGACTGATTTACAAGACCATCATCAAATAACTGGGTTACTATCGCAACGTGAGTTACGTTATGCACGTGAGGTCACTTCGCAGCGGTCTCCTGAATGAAAGTGCTTGTTTAACCAAACCATCCAGCGGTGGACTTTATTCCTGACTTCCTCCTCTGCTGCCATAATAATTACTATGGTCATTAGAGTTTGCTGTCCAAAAAGAAATGTAAACATTGTATATGGTCCTTTTTCTGATGAGGGTGCTACCATTACCATGCTACCATGCTCTCAGTGACAATGCTAATATGCTGACAGGTATATTGACCATTTGCACTGTCTTGAACTGATGCACTAGCATGCTAACCTTAGCTAATTTGCACTGAAACCAAGTACAGCTGAGTCTGATGAGAATGTCATCAGTTTGGCAGATATATTTAATCATTATCCTAATTCTCACCTGTTGATGTTGCGCTGTAAAATCTGGACAAGATGATCTTACTTTAAAGAAAATCAATGGGAATGATAACCTCAAAATTAGTAGACGAGTAATTTTTAAGTTGTTGTAGCTTTTTCAGCAAGTCTTTACAGTTGATCCTGAAGGGGACATCAGTGTGTGTACCAAATGTTACGTCACGCTGTTGAATAGTTGAGACATTTCACCCAAAAGGACAAGTATTGATAGACATTGTTCGTTTTTGACTTTTGGGGTTCGTTGACAGTATTGAAGTACATAAAAAAACAAATTTATCCTGAACTTATTTCCACAGTATTCACTGAGCTGACATCGTGCACACAGAGGCAGAAAGACACTGACTTCTCATTTTGCAGCCAAACACGTCATCTCGAACTTTCTGGTCCACCACTGCAGAGACCAACCCGTCTCCTAGAAATTACGTTCGTGTAGCACCAAATTGTTTCCCCAAATCATCGTGGTGACAAACATAATTGCGGATCTGACTTTGTTGACAGTAGAACGTTTTTTGAGAGAGAGTGAAGCCCTCGCTTTTTTGTCCCACACTGGAATCGCTGGGTCCAGACTCCCATCTGTGGTGAGGTTTGGTAAAGATTGCGGTTTAAGTTAAATGTTGATAATCTCATTGTCTCAAGTAGCTGCAGACATGTACGGTGGTAAACAACATCATGATCTTTCCCTCACCTAGGTTAGTGCAGCCAGTCTTCAAACATAACCATAGGAACGTTTATATCCGCGTCCTGTCACCTCTCGTGTAATAAAATGTTTTGTAACTCAGTGTAAGCTTAGGGCAGACAGGCCTCATTGTTTCTAGATCCTTCACACTTTGCATATAGGAAGAGAGTGGGAGTCAGCTGCTCTGCTTCATTGCACTTGGAAACAGCAGGTTGTTCTGTTTCCTCTTGGATTATTTTATTCTGTGGCATTTTAATACAATACAATCATAGATTTAAGTATATATTTAGACAAACTATTCAAACTTTAAAATTAGGTCTCTCACAAAGTTACAAAGTGGGTCGCCACAGAGCAAACAGTTTTACAACCTTTAATATTCACACAAACTGTTGGGGCTTGACACATTTTCTGATTCTGAACAAAAGTGTTGACTCTGTCAGCGTCTGATATTTGAGCGACTGAAACTTTGTGACGCCACTTGAACTTGTTTAATGGCTTTGTAGGAAAATGCAGCCGGAAGAGAGACAGGACACGGGATGGAAGAGAGGGGGGGATAACATGCAGCAAACGCCCACAGGTTGGATACGAACCCTGGGCTGCTGCAGCGAGGACACAGCAGCTGTAGATGGGATGCACACTCCCCCTTTAATCCACATCTGCACGTAGATCTGACAGTCACAGAGGGATGAACTGATCCAACCTCGATCACGCTATCTTCTGACCTCATGAACATGTAGGGTGAAATCAGTTTGAAAGGGAAACTTTAGTGGAATCTCAAGCTGCCAGTGTGCTTCATCAGAAGCGTCTGTCGAACGGCTTCAGAACCCCCCCCCCCCCCCCCCCCCACACACACACACACATTTAGCCTAATTCATGCGGTGATTGGCCAGCTGTCGGAAGGTGAGAAAGGAACCAGACTCTGAACTTCTCTCTCTGGCTCTCTTTTTTTATACTCTACGTGACTATTTCTGTCGCTTTTCATGTGAACAAAGTACCACACCATGAAAACGCTCCAGATGAGACGGTCTGAAAGTCTGCACCATTATCCACGTACTTGAACGATATCCCAATATCCTATAAATCTGTGAAGGCTGGTTTTTCACTCATCCCCGTGGTCCAACAACACGTCATACTGAAAACGCACAACTTGATCCTGAAACTTTGTCTTGTTGAATTACGTTGCACAGAAGCACTTCATAGTCCAAATACGTGTTTATGTTTGAATTGCTTGGAGCAAAACTGGCCAATGCAGACCCAAAATGGCGCCAGCTACGGCAGAGATTTAGTGTTGGACATGATAGGTGGATACTGCATGACTGGACTTGATGCACAAACATCAGACGTTGCATATTTCTATCTCTACAATAGAAAACTGTACAACTGATTGACATTGAATGTTGAGGGATATTTACTGCTTGTGTTTTTCCTCGTGGTCTGCACACTTTTGAATGGAGTTTTGTTCTGCTTGTTGTCTCCCATTGTTGCCCGTTGCTGGGCAGTGTCAGCCAATTAAATGGCCGGTGGTGGGTGAAAGTGCTCAGGTCGTCAGTCCTGATATAAACACCGCTGCAGAGCCCTGCACGTTTGCTGAAAAAATTCACAGGATGTGCTGTAAAATTACTTTTGAGGATCTTTACTCACTCAGTTTAACACACTCTTGTTGACTTCCCCTCGCTGACTTCCCCTTGGAAGATCCTGCTGTCGTCTTTAGTGATGGTGCAATGGTAGTGAGGGGACAATGATGTGACCCAGAATAAATTGATAGACTATTTCATTTTCAGAATAGTTGAATGACTTACAGTTTTTCAGGGCGGCTGAAGTGAATGCAAATATCCAATCCTCTGTTGCCCTCGCTGTTTTGAATGTGGCCCGGCAAATATGGAACATTTGTACATTTAACATGTATTATATCTGCATATCGACAATACGGGTGATGTAGGCGTCAGATAACATCAACTGACTTTCTTTTGAGAGGGAGGAGGGGGTTGTTGGTGGCATGACACGTAGGTGAGACGGTTGCCAAGCATGGGACAAATGTCGCACACCATCACGCTGACAAGACCGGTGAATTAAATCCGTCTGTGAGGCAACAAAACTATGAGAAAAGTATTATGAGACGTCCAAACATTTTGCAGATGTGCGTGTGGCTACAAAACTGGGTATTTTAAGTGAAAGAATCAACCCTTCCTACCCACAGATGGATCCTAATATAGATATTTATCCCAAGGGAAATGTTGGCACCCTGTAGGCATCCTTATACAACAAATGCAACATACTAATACACACAAAAACATAAGTGTGGGGAGCCATGAGGTGATCGTCTAGCCACCACAACTACCACAAAGAACTGTCTTAAATGTTTGAAGGTGCACTCTGTAGTTTTAAGGAAGAAATTTTAATCAGGAGAGAGATTTGTTTTTTTTATGCCCAAACAAACTAAATACGCAAACTCACTTCATTTTCGCGACTGAACAGACCGCATAAACAAACCGACCGTAAAGAACAACACAATTTCATGCTGTTTCACTTTGTTTATACGTGGCGGACCCTGCCACCTTTCTAGCTTCAAACAGTGTTCCTGCTGACCGGTCATGTTCCTCTGAGAACAGCAGGCCGGCATCACTGACACATATGGAACCCACGTCTCAGGTTTAAGTGCCTTGCTCGTGGGCATTTTCAGGTTACTCATTCACTTTCTCCGCGTAGTTTTTCCGAGCTGAACTTTCTCGTCTTCTTATTTTACACCAGCATCACTCAGGCAGGACGTGTTATTAGTCACAGTGAGTGAAGTTCAAACCACCTGATTTAAGTCTTGATACCGCATGATTCAGAACTCAAAATGTACACCTTCACTCAATCATTTAATTTATTATTCATTTTGAGAGCGTAGCAGAGAAGGAACCAGCGTGTGTGTGCATGAAGGGGTGGTTATCTGTGGACTAATTCAGTTAGTGTGGAGGTGTGTGAGGCCTAGTTATAATTGGTTGCCTCCGCACTACTTTCAACAGATGGTGCTGTCGTTTTCATGTCGCTTCAAAATGGAGACCACAGCTCTCCTCAGGACTTTTGTTCTCTCTCTCTCTCTCTCAGTGCAGCCTCCCACATTTCTCTCAGGTCGACACGCACCGCAGTCTTCTCTGTTTTTTTGAGTCCCTTTCATGCCTTTTTTTTTTTTCTTTCACTTTTGTTGTTTCTGCCTCAAAACATTCAGAAAAACACGCAGACGGGAGAAACGTTGACTTTTCTATTCCTCTGCTCGCTGCGAAACCCGAATCAAAAGGGAACCGCTTTGATCGACGAGGCATTAAAAGGTGACATGATTCAGACTGAACCCACGTTTTAGAAACTGACGCTTCGTTGTGAAAGTTAAACTATGACTAGTGAATATAAGGTAGAATTTATGACAAACATTTTCTACAAGCTCTACCACATTTCTTCTTGGTTTAGTTTAACCTGTGTCATAATTCAAACAGCCACCCTTTCTTTTTGATACTTTACTTTCTTCCTATTTTATCATCAGTATCTTTCTACCTAAAATATAAAGTACTACAAATATGGCGGGCAGTAAATTTGAGGTTATTCTCAAACTGTATCCAAATAAGAATAAAGACTGTTTCAAGGTCTGTTTTTTTATTCATCTAAATGCAGAAATTAAAATCTGCAAGTGCTCATTTTTTGTACTAAATCTTTTATTTTGATCTCTTTCTTTTCTGCTATCTCTCTCTCCCTTTCGTCTTTCATTTTCTCCTCTCTTTCAACTTAAAAATATCAGCTGCAGAGAAAGAGGAAAAGTGTTTTTCGGCTCCTCTCTACCCACCATTCTCTCATCCTCTCGGCTTCCTTTTCACTTTTTGAAACACACACCGCGCCTGATCGCATCAAAGCCCCAGCCTAGACGGCTTCTCCTTTGCTCTCTGACTAATTTTGATAGTAGCAGACGCCGAGTAAAGCTCATCTTTCTCTCTCCCCTTTTTATATTTTTAGGCAACACAGTCGTGCTGGATTATGTCATGTTTTTCAGGTGTAGTCTTTTTTTTAATTTGGGTCGCGGGGACGATCGTTTCTAGCGACGCCTGTTTACATCCCACAGAGGCGAAGGCAGGCTCTGCTGTCTGGGGAAAAATTGTCCTCCTCAGTTCTGATTTGACTTTGTGTTTACTGTCTTCGTCGGACGCTAGAAAATTGTAGTCGGAGGCTGGGTGGTGTTTAGTCACAGGGCCCTGAACCTGAACGTTCCTCGGGGGGTGTGAACGACAGAGTTGAACTGCTGATGTCGGTGTTGCAAAGAATGACAAGTAATAATTTGAAGCTTGACTCGTACGCAAAGCGTGGTTTGTCTGCTGCAGGTTTGTATTTTTTAATAAATAAAAACTGCGAGTAATAGTGAAACTCTGAATCAGAATGAGAATTACTTTGATCGATGATCCTTTAAAGGTGACATCTAAACAGTTGGAGTGTGGGTGGAGTGGTGTTAAATGTTCACAAACCGTTATTTTTTTTCTCTTTTAAGGGTACAATCTACACTTCTGAAAGTTTGATGCTTCAGAGTGATATTTCAATTATTACTCACCAACAAAGGCTTTCTATGCTCAAATGGTTTTACACAATATTTATCAACAGTCATATGATTCCTTACTGACATTTTAATTACAGTGTGTGAAACTTATTTCAAGCCTGTTTTAATTAAATCAAACAATATATCCATGGTGTTGAATTTTATCTAAAAAAAACAACAAAACCTGATGGGTCATATTGAAAGTGAGGCAGCTTCTAAAACTCTAACATGACATTTATTTGTGTCAGATTTGTTTTTCAGGATGTATGTCAGTTTCAAAATAAGCTGTTTAAACTGACATATACACTCTGAGTGTATTTTGTGTAAATCGGTGTCAGGCTTGTTTTCTTCATATAAATAAATCCATCCAAGTCATACTGAAACTATGATGCTTTGGAGTGATAATAATACCCAGCACACAAGGGGAAATTTGACTTGAAATGCTCAGTATCTGGCAACCCACTCAGTTTCGGCTGGAAAGAAAAAAAAATCTTTTAACCTTTTCAGCAACAACAAATGCATGTTTAAAACAAAAGCAGAAAAACAAAAAGGGTGAACTGAGGGTGGATGAATATCATCAGGGTGCTGTGTAAAAGAAAAAAAAAATCTGCTGCTGTTGGGTGTGGAGGGTGATGAGATTTTCGTAGGATCACCCAGACATCCAAATACACAATTTGAAATTCCCTTAGCGTTTTCTAGATTTTCTATTTTACATGTCCTGTGACACGTGCCTGTTTGATAATTTCGTGTTTGTGACTGAGACGAGCAGTTTCAAAATGAGACAGTAGACACAATATTTCACGGCGCATCGTGTACCTACAATATTTATTTTTGATTTTTGTGACTAAATTTGTGGGACTGAGTATTTAGTTGAGGGGCTTTTACTGATTTTTCCTGTAGGTGTGTTGACTTTAATTGCTCCTGCTGATGACTCAAATAGCAGTTTTAACATTTTAGTCATTGTGTTAAAATGCAATTCAGGAACGTTTTCAAATTATATATCATAATTTTAACTACTTTTTTTTAGTTTAGATATATTACAAGCAGCTGTATAGTGAGGGTTTTATATCTGACTTGAAGCATATTTTCAATACCAGTTATCCTCCTCTTCAGGGAGGTTTTTGAAAGTGGTTGCATGCACCGGTTAGTTTTTAGATATTAAATGTCTTTTTGTTTGTCAATTCTCAGATCTAAAATGAGACACTGAGTAAATATAAACATGTTTATGGTTTCAGTCAGGCAGTGTTGCGTGCTCTGAGTCCGTGGGTGGCATCACTGTGTTGCCATCAGTGAGTGTTTGACTAATCTCCTCACTATGTTGTTCCAACTGTCTGCCTGAGTGTGTGTGTGTTTTTATTCAGCTACTTTAATGTATTGATCTGTGTGTATTTACTGTATATGTACTGTGTGAATGTCTGCATCAACCCATGTGTGCCTGTTGGGTTTTTTGAATATGTGCCTATTTTTATACATTATGTGTACGTGTATGCATGTATCTTTTTCAGTATGTGTGTAAATGTGTTTGTACTTAGTACACCTAATATTACTACATGTAGGAACATATGATGTGTTCGTGTGTGTTTGTGTATTTTGTTCTATGAGTGTGCTTATTTCTGTTGTTTTTAAATCTTTGTTAGAATAAGCTTGTGCATTTACGGTATGTGTGTGTATATTCATGAGCATATTTTGATATGATTACTACTACAAGCCCATGTGTGTGAACATATTGTATGTCTACTGGTTTGTTTGTGTGTGTGTGTGTGTGTGTGTGTGTGGTACTTTAAGTATATTTGGCAGTGTGTATGTGTGTGTCTTTACATGTTTACTGTGTATGTGCTTCTACCTATTCCATGTATTGATCTGTGTGTATCAGTCTGTGGGTGTGTGCATGTGTGTACAGTATATATTATGAGTGTGTGTATGTGCACTGTACTGTATCAACCTGTGCGTGTGTGTGTGTGTGTGTGTGTGTGTGTGTGTGTGTTATTGTATTTGTGGCTGTACTTTACTGGCTGTTTGAGTGTGTGTGTGTGTGTGTTTATCTGCAGTTATGTGTTTTTACAGTATTAATGTGCATATATGTGTACATATGTGTGTATGGGTGTATATGTATTTGTGTATTTTTGACAGTAAGTTTGTACTTATTTTAGATAATATTACAACTGCTATGTTGTGTGTGAACGTATGATGTGTACATGTGCCTGTGTCTACATATATTTATCTGTGTGTGTGTGTGTGTGTGTGTGTGTGTGTGTTTACCTGGTTCCTATGTATGTGGTTCTATTAGTGTATGCAGTATAAACATTTTTTTATATTTTTACTTCTGCATCCTTACTGTCCATATGTTGACTACGTAAGTGTACGTGTGTATAGGCCTAATATTATTTTTTTAATATTATTACTATTATTATTATTATTATTATTATCATGCTTTTTACATCTAAGCATCAACCTACATCTACTTTTATGTGTGACTATCTGTGGTGCTGCTATACAAGTGGGTGTACTGTTACAGTTAAGTGTGATCATTTGCAGTATTGGTGTGAATGTATTTATATTGTAAGCACTTACATACTGTATGTTTGTCGATGTGTGTGTCTTCTTACACATGTGCCTCTATGTCTATGTTTATATGCACTATAGACTACATTTGTTCAGCCATCATTACTACTAATACTACGATGATGATACAGTATGTCCACTTGCTTTTGTGAATGTGTACATTTATTGCTGCACGTGTGTACTAGCAGTGGTGTGTGTGCGTGTGTACATGTACATATTTTTCTCAGTGTGTGTATCTTTCTATAGTTTATATATATAATACCTAATTATAAACACATGTGCCACTACATCTTTGTGTATACTTGCTGTAGACTACATGTGTGTACTAGATTAGCACTGCTACTTATACTACTATACAGAATGGCCACTTTAATGTGTGACTCTATTGCTGAACGTATGTGGTGTGTGTGTGTGTGTGTGTACACAGTGTTTTTACGTTTCATGTGCCTTTTGTGTGTACTATGTATTCACATGTTTACGGTAGTTATATTACTACTTCTAATGTACTGCTGTGTGCATTTGGCAACAGTGTTTAGTGTTCTTCTGCGTGTGTGTGTGTGTACATATATTATTTCTCTCAGCGTGTGCGTGGTTTTTCTTTTATAACGTCCCTGTATAGTTCTTTTTCCATAATTACTATAATCTATTTGTGTGTACAGCATGTGTGCCTTTGTCATTGTATTACTACTCATAATTTTAATGAGTGTGCATGCAGTTGTGTGTGTTCACTGTATACCTTATTTGTGTGAATTTATTTGTACAGTATGTACAGCTGCTCTTGACTGTGTGTGTGTGTGTGTGTGTGTTGCTGTGTTTTGTGTCTTTGTGTGTATCGCATGTATACCACTAAGTAATTATACTACTGCTGAGTGTATTTATGAATATGTGCATTTATATTTAAGTGTAAATGGTGGTTCTGTTAGTGTTTGGATGTCTGCAGGTGTGTGTACATGTACATATTTGCATCTGTGTGTGTGACATGTGTAATGTGCCTGTACGTTACAGACTGTGTGTGTGTACTGTATGTGTACCTATGTAATTATTACTTGTCATACTATTACTGTATGTGCTTGCAGTTGTGTGTGCAATTTGTCGTGCGGTGTACGACTCTGTGTACATGTACGATATTTTGTTCAGTGTGTGTGTGTGTGTGTGTGTGTGTGCATAGAGAGAGGGAGATACACCAGTATGTGTGCAGATTGTTTTTATGATTAACACTTTTATGTCAGTGTTTATATGTATGCCATGTGAGGTGTGTGTTAATTTTGGCTGGGCAAGTGTGTTCTTGGTTATCTGCGTATACAGACGGGTGAAATTAAAGGAAAGACCTGCATGAATGTCTGGAGAAACTAAACTACACATTAAATCGCCTGGTTTAAAAAAATGTACCCAGCACCAGCTGATTGTTTTGATGCTATTTCTCATACACTGTTTTTTTTATTTACACATTTTGACACAGCAAGATGAAGCTGTACCTCCAAACGTTCACAGATTTACTGGGATTTAAACAAAACAATGGCATGTTTTTAACAATCAGTAACAAATGGTGACATGTACGTTTAAAAAGAACAGCGGCAAGTTCTAGTAGTTTGCAACCATTCCACACAGACTCTTCCATACAGGGTCACTGACTGTTCTGATGAAAATGTAACACCTCTACAAAGTTTCTGACCCACTGACCACCTTCATCGAAGCACATCATATAGAACAATAGTGTTGATGCCTTCAGAAGATTTTTATTGATTTGCAGAATCATTGTGACTGTCCTCACTGACTATGATTCTGTTCCTTCATTTCTCATCCGTCTGCATGTGTCACTATATGCAATGTGCTAAAATATAGGTTGTGTGTGTTCAGCACTGTATATGAATGTATTTGCATGCATGTGAACGTGTGAAAGCGCTTGTTCCCTCTTCTCACTGCTCATCGTCTGTCTGTCCCGGTTGACATTTACACATTCAAATCAGAGACTGTTTATCGTCGTTTGAGGCACATGACAAGATTTTCAGCCTTTCCAGCCAGCAGAGGTGCTGTTTGTTTCATGTTGTAGGAGTCACTGAGCACAGATGTGATGCTCTGACGTCAAGTAAAAGCCTCACATCTTTCACAAGTAACTTTTCAGGAACTACGAGGCAGCCTTGTTTGAAGCTTTACTACCGTGTTGTTGACCATTTATGACTAAAATTTAATTAATGCTCTTTATAGCGAGTTCATATTAGCGTTTATCAATGTTTTCATTCGGTTTGGGGTCCTCAAGACCCTTGGCCTTCTATTTTAAACACTTCCTTTTTTTCCTGAATAATAATTGTTTTCAGGAAATAGTTTTGATTCTCATTTTCTGTTATTTCTCAGGGAATAATGCATGGATCTGGATAAAAAAAATCAAGCAAAGGATTTAAATATATTTTTACAGAGGGTAGTCTTTCATCAGCTGTTACACATTTACAAATAGGATATTGGATTACCTTGACTCAATTAAATGGGACTATTGGGCCTTGGCAGAGGCCTAGTTCTAGTTTGCTGTAGTTCTGTAATTTTTCAGGTCCTAGGGAATAAATGACTTGTTTTGGATGTCTCTATTCTGCAAATAATCATTTCATGTGAATTTTCTATCATTAATTTTTTACTTTTATGTCATATTGCTTACATGAGTGGAAATACTACTTTCATCCTGTCAGAGTGACATGGTTTCTTCAGTTTACGTACATTTTTCCTGAAGTAATTTATAGTTTTGCAGAGAACAAAATCAAATCGAATCTCCTTTATTATCAGATGATGGAACATAATAATATAAACAGCTAACTGAGTTTGTTTGAACGACTTAATGTTCAGTTTTTCTGAATCGATTAATCTATTTTTGAACAAGAGAAGACAAATGACACAACAGTGGATCTACTGAATCCTCGAGGTCAAATCTCTTCAAATGTTGAAAATATCAGCACCAGTGTCAACAAGTCACCTGCCCCCATTATTAATTATTAACACATCCATGTTATCAGTATTAGCAGCGCTCTTCACATCCATTCAAAGTTAAATACACATACACAGATGGTGTGTGTGATCTTTGTTCATGTGGAACATCGCGTCTGTCTGTTTTAAAATTGGTGTGAAGTGGTTCTGATGATAGGGCTCAAAGTTGACAACCAGCATCCTCCCAAAACTTGGCTGTCTAATCTAGTAACCATGGCGACCATGGGAGCACTATGACATATCATTGTTGACTGGTGTCATACAGGCACAGTTGGACTGAACCAAGGGGACCGGTCATATTCTGCTCCGTCATTATTGAAATTTATGACTGAATCAGAAATGTTTGAGTTCCGAGTCGTCTTTCAGACCGCTTCAGTGACATTGTTTGCTTACATTGTTTTTTCCCAAAACCGGTTGCTAGCAGCACCATCCTGATGACATCACACAGGTCATGAGAGACGCACGGTTTGATTGGTTGGGTACATACTGTACTTTTAACAGGAAGACATGTTTCAGTTGCATTATGGGAAATGTAGGATCTCCTATTTTTCAAGCTTGATCCGTGTAGGATTAAAACATTCTGCAACCAATTGACCTGAATACATTTTGGCATTTTCAAGTACTGTATATGTTGTGACAACACTGTGCTTATGCTCTGGTTAGGTTTAGGCACAAAACACCACTTGCTAAAGGTAAGAAAAAAAATCGTGGTTAAGCTTAAAATATTTGCTTTGTTTGCCACAAACATGGCTGCAGGATATCCTGACTTAAAAAAATGTTTTTTGTTGGCACAAACTTAGCTGTAAATTGTCCTGATCTCCCTTTAAAATATGCAGTGTTGTCATGTTTGCATACATATGTTGAAATGCAGTCTGAACTGCTGTCACTGGCTTGGCAGCAAAGTCGGGGATCAAGAATGTTAACATATGAAATGTTTTGTAGAAATGTCAATATGGTGAAAGAATGTATCGGTGGTTTACACAAAGGTTAACTGCCAACATAATGTGGGCAACTGGGCTGATTTCAGCTTCTGTTGATTCAATTTTGACAAGTACAAATGTACTTCTTATCTGCTTCACACAAGTTTGCAAGTGCAGTGCACAGTTTTGTGCAATACCACAGTAAATCTCAGGAGCAGCTTCAAGTTCAGTTATGTGGATTTATGATCAAGTAAGAGATTCTTAAAGCAAAATAGAGATCATGAGTTGGATAGATAGTCTTATATATTGTCTGTGAGCTTGTTTCATCTGCTCTGTTCTATTAATGGAGCTGTGAGTGAGAGCACATTAGAGGAAAAGTTTAGTGGTGATGATAACGTCAACAGACATTAGCAGCATACCGATAAGAATCATTGCTCTGGGTCGTATGTGATTTTGTTTCGCACTGATGTTGAACCCCACAGGTTCCCAGGAATATTAGTCACCTCTTTGGTTTGAGTCAGGGTGGCTCATCACTCCTTTTCTTTGTTGTAGAGATCACTCTTCTATCATAGTCACTGCCAGTGACCTGTATAGGAACCTCAGCTCAATGTAAACATGCCACAGTCTGTCAGGTACTGAGAATTGAAACATATCGACTGGATTTTCCCTGTGCTCTGCCGCCTCAGCAGCTCACTGATATTGAACCTCTCACTTCCTTTTTAAAGCCGCTTTGTTTACCAGCCTACATGCTATTTTTACTGGAGGCCTCTCTGCTCGGTCGCAGGCTCAGTTCACTGTCGAAAAGGACAAGTCCTCTTCAGCACGTGTCTCGTTTGGAACAACGTGCACTTGTGGTAATTTTTCTGTGCAACATTTGACACTATTTTGCGTTGGGTCGGATACAATAGGTGGAATCTCTGTATGATGATATAACAACCTTCGGTCAGGTGCTTCTGTGTGACTCTTTGTCTTCCTTTTTCCACTAATTCAGGATGTCTTGCTTTTTGCCGTAGTAGCATAAACAAGTTACGCTTTTCTAAATAAGACTTGATGAGACTCAACCCTACCATCCCTTCCTTGGATTAGACCAGATTGGTTAACTTGTTGGTGATTCCAACTAAATGTCAAGCTGTGTTACACAGTCGTTCACTTTTGGACAGAGCCATGCGAGCAGCTTTCTCTTGCCTCCAGTCTTTCTGATAAGCTTCGTTAATCACTTCCTTGCTCGCTAGCTTCATACATAGCTGAATCACGCAACCTGAGTTTGTTATTCAACATGTCTCTGTGATATATCCATCCCTTGTGAAGCTTTTATGCTCAGTTCAAACGGCAGCAGAAAGGTTGACGCAGCATATTTGTGAGGCTGGAGAGTGATATAATAAAAAGCCCTAGTGCAGCTCTAAAAATCGCACATAAATGTAGTTATTGACAAAGTGCGTGCAAATTTGGATGAACGCAGTTCCACTTTTAGAGACTGAGATTTTACCTGACATCAGTAGCAGCAGCTGGCAGATGTTTTGGAGGTCAGTTTTCAATCGTAAAGTGAACAATAGTGCGCTCGTCTTTCTCCTCTCCCATCAACATCATGAATCACGCTGACTAACCCTGCAGCGCTGTGAGAACACACTGACGGCTCACATCTTTAAATGTTACCTGATTTGGATGTGTTTTTTGTAGTTTTTCTGTCGCCAAGAGGTCAATTCAGGATAAGAGCTCCGATTTCGACTGAAGGTTAATTGATAATATGGTGATGTGTACAGTTCAAGTTTAAGTTATTGAAATGCAAAGTGCAGTGTGAGCCGGTGCAGACAGAGACCCCCCAGGCAGAGTTGTTGTTTCATCACATGACTGTCTGTTCACAACACAGTGTGGGAAGAAGAAACCCAGAGAGAGAAAAGAAGAAGAAAACTTGACACCGACAGAAAGGGAGACAGAAGGAGGTGAAAACAACACAGGATTTGTGGTATCAAAAGAACATGTGATGCTCCAAAATGACTAGTAGTGATAAAGATGCAAGACAAATTGAGGATGAACCTGACACAGATGTGTGTTTGGTAACGACACTTTTGTTTTGGCTCCTCAAACAAAAATCACCACTGCAGTAGCACAAAATTCAAGGTGTAAAAGCACATAAATAATGCTCAAATGAACATCCTTTTAAAAGTGAAAGATAAGAGGTGAGACAGTTGAAAAATTTTGACCACCCACGTCAGATCTTCTTTCAGCGTCTGTCTGTCTCACACAGACAAACAGGCTTCAGGTTCAGTGAAAAACGCTTCCCACACAAAGGCCTCTCTGCATTTGTGTCGTGTGTGTGGGATGGCTTTTCAGACGTTGCATCATGTGTCGAACGATACACATGTAGAGTTGTGAGTGAGCTTTTACTGTGAGAAACATGACTGAAAAAAAAGAAAAAAGAAAAAAAGACACTCCAAAACCTGGTTTGAAACGTGCCAAGAAGTTAAGGGGTTAAACTTTGTTTTCCTCGTCAGCGTGTAGTTTTACCTATGTTGCTTTCAGGGCATGTTTTTTTCAGTTCTCTTGTGGGATGTCTTGAAAACCTGTTTACAGATTTCAAAGAAAGTTTTGCCACATGTGAGGTGCAGACGCAGATGTCTTTGTTTTTCAAAACATTTCTCTGTTATCAAACATAGTACAAGGATCTTTTTAAGGGACATCTAACTCCACAAATGTTACACTTTAAATTGTGTTTACAGGTTTTGGGGAGTACTGCATTTGTGAAAAAAGTAGTGTAAAAATCCTTTTGTGGCTCCGAGTAAAGCTGCATGTGATAAGTGTCCTCTAGTGATGTCATTCAGTGGCTAAGTTGCATTGTGGGTAATGTGGCTCCAGGTTTCTGAAAAGGAAGAGGCATGCGTTGTTCTGTTGTATCGATTTTGAGTGTTTAAGCTGTCCAAAATCAGTCCAGTAGTGTTACAGGAGTGCAAAACATGGTGCCTACATTTCCCACGATGCAACTTAGCCTCCGAGTGACATCACTGGAGGCCCTATATCAGATTACATGCAGCTTCTTCTGGAGCCACAAAACACTTCATACAACTTTTTTTTACATATGCAGTAGTACTCCCCGAGACCTGTAAGCACACTTCAATTTTTAAAATTGCCGAAGTTACCCTTTAACTGGATTTACTACTGATGCCTCTGTATTAACCCTAACTGACCGTATGATTATTATAATTATTCTTAATGTGTGTCACCGGGTCGGATTCTGACTTATCAGGGTTGAATAAGTCATAAAATAAAAAATAAATTTCTTGTAGTAACTTTAAAATGACAGATTCTAGATGAATTTAGTCTTTCACCGATGTTGCAGATTTCTCAAACACATTTGACACGTATGTTCCTTCTTATTATGAAACAAGATGTAGTCATCCAGCATCTTTCAGTGGTTAACACGTGAGAGACGATTGTTACCCGTCCTGAGGGCATCTTGTTATCTCACATAGAAGAAGAAAACTCAGCGCTGCTGTGGAAATGGGGTCAATTCAGTTTTCTGTGAGAAAGAATTTGCCGAGTGTAGACACGGTTTGACACCTTTTTTGCCCTGTATATGCACATGATTAGAAATTTCAGCACGGAAACGGGTATTTCTCAATAAGAGCGTGCGGAGTGTGTGTGTGTGTGTGTGTGTGTGTGTGAGTCTGCGTGTGTGTGTGTACTCCACTGATCATATAGAGACATTTATGAGTCGTGTTGCTCCAAAGGAAATTAGAACATCAAAGAGAGAATTCAGGCAACATTTTATAGCATTTATAACATTTTAAAGCTTTAAATGTTCTGGAACAAGAATAAATCCTTTCTTACAACAGCCAACGAGTGTAAGAGTGAAAATGTGATATGTCAACAAAATTGTGCAGACAATAATTTGGTAAGTCATGGACATGCTTTTATCTTGTTGGCAATATATTGTGTGTTTACAGGAAAATTAATCCGATAATCTGATATCTTGCTAGTTGGATCTGTCCAGGCAGCTGGTAGCTCACAGGGTGGAGAGAAGAGGGGGAGATGGGAAGCAGGGAGAGAGAGCAGGGAGTTGATGGGGATGGAGTCGGTGCGTCGTGAGTCGACTGTGCTGTGTTGGAGCTCACAAGAAAACTGACGTCACGCACCCGTTGTCGCTCACACTGGTATGATTAACAGTGCATACCAGCACAGTGGATGCTTCAGTCCTGTTACAGAACATGATCAGAACCAGATGAAGGTTATGGCAAAAAAAAAAAAAAAAAAAGCTGTTTGCATTTTGCTGTTGTGCATGTCTCGACTCTCCGGGTTTGATCTTATCACATCAGAGACTGGTTTTAACCTGTGCCACACGCTCGGTGAATGCGATTTTAAAAAAAAGGGTTCAAGGGTTGAGGGAGAAAACATTGATCAGAATCAGTCATTTCTTTCTGCCCAACCCGATCGCCAGAATAAATGTGAGCTAAGTACATTCATACAAAAGCCCAGATATGTTAAAAACTTTTTTCTTATGTCGCAACTTTACATTTGTCTTACTCTGGTTAGGTTTATGCACCAGAACCACATGGTCAGGGCGAGGGAAACATCATGGTTTGGCTCAAAATCACTGTTTTCGTCGCCACGATCGCAGAATGAGATGGTCTGATTTACACAAAAAAAAAGGAAAATTTCCCCTGGTGTCCTTCAAAAAAAACAAAAGAACACCTGGTTTTCTTGCCATAAAAAATGTCTCCACTTGTCCTTAACAATATCCAGTGGTGTGAATCAAGCTGTGTGCAGCTGCCTGGCTGTAGTAACGATAAAATAAATTAGTTTTAAAATGCACTGCTCCGATCATGCCATCTGTCATCGCTCACTCAATGCCCTGTCCACAACGATATCCGATTGGTTACACATCCTAAGTAATGGCCTGTCAGCGCTGAATAATGTGAATCTGCAGACTCAAAATTGCACTTTTTGACGCCAAGATTTGCATTTGAGTGCAAATGTACATTATCCCTAAATATCAGTTTACAAATCAATCTATCTGTACATGTCCGTTGATCATATTTTATATGTATATATAAATATATATATATATATATATATATATATATATATATATATATATATGTATATATATATATATATATATATACATATATATATATATATATATATATATATGTATATATATATATATATATATATATATGTATATAAATATATATATATATGTATATGTGTGTGTATATATATATATATATATATATATATATATATATACATAATATAAAGAATGTATTTTCGTGCTGTATTATCTCTTAATGATGGGGATTTTTCTTTCTTTTGTAGGCTGAGGCGCAGGATTGAGAAACTGCCTCACCACAGGACTATCAGGCAGGTTTCCACCACATTCACCCATCCTGACAGCCGGTGGGGAAACCACCTAAGCGCAGCTCATCCGGTAGGAGTCAACACATTTATAAACTACTGTACTGGCAGTCTTATCAGAGCCTTGTTGATAAAATCAAACATGTTTATCTGACTGAATCCACAATGATTCCCACTGAATCAGCTGCTCCAACATGTAGAGCTCCAGCAATAAATATGGTGTACCAACCGACAGTATCTGACATTGCAGCAACAGAAACAGGGTGATATCATTTCTAGCTCTCTGTAAGAAGTGTTCAACCCACATTGACGCAATTTCTTAATTATTCTTACTACAACTTTGCTCGAGTTCACTTTTAGTGGTTAATCTTTGTTTAATCAGTAAATGCTGAAGGCCAGGATAACTTCATTGGTCCTGTCAAGTGTGTGACACTTGCCCTAAATCTTCAAAAACCTGCATTTAGAAAAACAAAAAATGTAGTGTACAAAAAAATCCTCCCACACAGTCTCTCAGTTTCTGTATGCAGGTTACAGCAGGGTGTTTGTTCAGTGTTTGTTTCCTTCTGCGTGCCTTTAAGGAAGACGCCAGACTTAACAAAATTGTCATTTCTGCAGCAGCTGCTTGTGAATGTTTTCTTGATTATTAACCAGCAGGCCCACAGTGCTGCACTGGAACAACACACACCCTGTCTACACGTCTTGGCCTTAGAACTGGATCTCTATCGGGATATGTATTCTATGGAGCCAATTAAGAATCTTTCCAGGATTATTTTTGTGGTACCTCGCAATATCTTTTGTGTTCTCTCACTATAAATTATGAGTCACATCACAATGCTTTTCTTCCCCTCTGCTGCTTCGTAGCCTCTTTATTATGGATCCCTCTGTTCTCACAAGACCCGGTTGTGTTCTCTATGCTCGACTCAAACTGTTCTCTCCAGAGACACCCTTGCAGCCAAGAGCTTCTTCCGAAGGATGTGATGCCAAGAGGAGCGGCAGAAGACCGGAAGGGAGGCCGGACTGGTCAGTGTGATTACCTGCAAAAAAACAGCTCAAAACAGACTTTGACAAAGCCATGG
This sequence comes from Sparus aurata, assembly GCF_900880675.1. NCBI lineage: Eukaryota > Metazoa > Chordata > Actinopteri > Spariformes > Sparidae > Sparus > Sparus aurata. The sequence continues at coordinate 19,768,972 of NC_044201.1, read as the reverse complement.
GAGTAAACAGTTTGAGTCAGGCATAGAGGATGCAACCAGGTCTTGTGAGAACGTATGGTTGGATAGATAATAACGTGGCTCGGGAGGAATGGAAGCAACAAAAGCACTGGGACATAATGCAAAGGGATTGTGAGGTAACGCTAAACTCATAGTGACGTTGGATCTCTGTCCTCCAGACTAGATCTAAACCTGCGTGAGTAACTTGAGGTAGCAGTAAATCTGTCCCAGATCGGATCACAGTTCTTTGAGTTGTAGAGTGAGGGGAACCTTTATAACAATTTGAATGTGCTGTCTATAGCAAAATCTTATTCAAACCCTGGTTTAAAGAGGGATTAACGTACAGATATTGTGAGCTTGTTCTGGTGTACTGCTGCACTGATGTGTAGGCGACTCTGTGACTATTGCAACATCGCACACAGACATTTTTCGCTGTAAATTATTACTTTTCCACTCCATCATGGGTTTTTTTTTATTTTTTGTATTGCATCAGGGGGGTATTTTATACTGCAGCCGCCTTCGTACAAGCAAACAAACCATCCAAATTGTAATATTCTGTTAACACCTAACCAAAATCTATGCCACATCCTCCCTCCTCCTCTCTCCTCCCTCACGTACCATTTCCCTCCACCCTCTAACACTGACTGACAGTGAGTGCAGCTGCAGCAGCTCAGATTAATTAGCTAAAGTGGAGTCCATCCATCCATCAGTCCTAATGATCAATAGTATAAGTGTCATGGTGTCAGCTGGGGCAAAAAAAAATGCAAGTGCCAACACCAGAAGCTCACATGTGATTGTGTGTTTGGTCTTGTATACAGCAGAGAGCGAGAGACTGCCTGGAAACAGAGGCGAAAAACAAGAGCCAAGAACTGTAACGTAGCTCGTATCAGCAGCTGACGAAGCATTTAGAAAACCTCAACACGACAGTGGTGTCATACTGCACCAAGCAAGTAAAACACAAGGTTCACACTCATTGTCTGTACTAATGGGGTTGCCAGATGTACAGTGCCTATAAACTATCGAGTGTTAAGGACATTGCAGGTGAAAATAAACATACGGAGCAGGGGGAGGGTGGTAATTTGCAGAATAACAAAGATAATAATTTATGAAAAAACTTAAATATTCTCATAGATTTTATGTCATAATTTTGTGAGAAAATATCTAGGAAAAATATTGCAATTTGCCGGGCATTATGCCTGAAGTGAATGATGTAATCAAATTATACCTTACAATCTGATTTAGCAATAAGGAAATACTGATTTGAGCCCGGAATCACCTTATTATCATACATTTTGAGCTTTGAAGAGACCTGCAGGCTTCACTGTCACATGTTTTTTTTTTGTGACTTTAATGTCTGAGAAAATTTTTTTTTTTCTCGTGCAGTTTTTTAGGAACATTAACTTTGTATAACTGACTGTGCTGCGTCTTGAGGTCGCAGTAACCTTCAGTATCTTGAGTTCTCTGATTGGACTGGGCTTTAATGAAGACTCGTCACAACATGTTTACACCGTCATCGCGTCATGTTTTTCTGTCAGTTTTTTGGAACATTTGCAATAACAGCAGACGCGAAAGGATTACTGCTACATTTCAATCTCACGTCTGTCTTCCTCAGACTCTTGGCAATTATGGTCTTACTGAAGGCATGTAAACAAAACCACCGAGTGTGATGAGTAATTATTACTTTCAGATGAGACCATTATTCCACCTTGACCTTTAGGTATTCTTGCATCAGTGTGCTTCATTAAAAGTCGTTCCCCACGGTTACACAACCAGTTAAGGAGGATTTAATGTGGCTTTATAGAAAACAAATGAGTGATATTTAAAATTGTGGATGAATGAGGCCAAAAAAAATGAGTTTGTCAGCTATTTGGTTCCCTGTTTCCAGTTTTTTAAAAGCATGACAACAATAATTCCCTAATCTAATTGATTTTACTCTATATCTGCCAAACAGGCCCCCTCACCTGTAGTAGTTACCGAAACCTGAAACCCAATGAACTCTGCTGGTGGAAAGTCGGGTGAAGTATCGTAGTCCACAAAACAGTGTGGCAGCATTCTCCTCCTACAACAACTGAAGTAGATGGTAAACTTGAAATGGCTTCATACATCTAGCATGGTGTAATCCAAGCGTCTAGAATCCCAGAGACCCCACACTGATTTGAAATGACGTTTTTTTAATATCCTTTTTTTTTAAGCTGAAATCCTCACTGTGGCTGCTAAGCTAATGGCATTAGCACACATCCCATCTGAAGTGGGTGTATGAGCTCGACCGCACTTCCAGGGAGGAAACAGTGTCTTTGGGGATCAATTCGGGATCTCGAGACTTCCCAAAACTTGAGCTATGGAGCCATTTTATACTCTTTTTTTTTTACATTTTAAAACAAGTTCTCATCTACTTCAGCTGTTTAGGAGACTGATGTTTCAACACTGCTTTTTAATGGTTTTGAAATGCACAGAGAAATACTGTCTTCCTTTCGACAGAGGCGTCGGATCAGAAACGTTTTCCTGTTGTTCTAAAGTGCAGTAACAACCAACATATTTTGCCATTCAGTTGGGTGAATTGTTGTTTTTACACATTATTATGTTAATGATCGAGCTTTAGAGGTGGAGGCAGGCCAGCTTTGTTTCACTGGGAGAGAACCAGGCTGGCTGTTTCGCTGTTACCTCTTCTGATGCTAAGCTAGGCTAACTGGCCGCTACATATTTACCGTACAGACATGAGAGAGGGGGGTATTGGTGTTTTGGACTGTATGTCTGACAGCATCTTTCTGCCATTCCTTGAAATCCAAAACTTTTGGAGTTCTGGAATTATCAACCGTACATCTTACATAGGGGCAGAACTGTATAATAAATATGGCAATTATCTTACACCTGGCTGCACCTATAGGACTGCCCTCCACTCAGTCCGGTACGTAGGATCTTTACAAGCATACTGCAGGGACCAGTTCCCCTATGATGGTCAATGCTGTGATTTGTCTTCTTTAAACTGTAAAAAAAAAAATCAAATGCAGACCTGTGAGGATTTCATCTGACAGCGATGTCACTTATCTGTAACAAATTTTCTTGAGTGTGGGTGCGTGACAGCCTGTGTGCATCCGTGTGTCAGCTGAGTGGAAACTGAAAGTGCAGTGTGTTTCCAGTCATCTTCCTATGATCAGTCTGGAAGCGGCCACTTGGCCAAAAGGCACACAAACACACACACACACACACATGCAGAGCACAAAAGCAGCAGATGTAAAAATTTCCCTCTTAAAAAGTTTTGTGCCAAAGAGCCTCCATTCATTGACTTGTTTTTACAGCCGTTTGTGTGTGCGTGTGTGTGTGTGTGTGTGTGTGTGTAAATTACAATTTGTGGTAAATGTACCACCTTTCTTTTTCTGTTCTTCCTCGGCTCACTCATTTTTATCTCCACATCCATCTCTTCAGTCAGCAAGTGAGCTCCTTCTTCCCGTGAAATGTTAGAGCAGCGTCCTACAGAGCTTAATTCGTTTCATCCTGCCGACTCTGTCCACCTCGAACGACGGGTTTCCAACTTTTGAATACTCTACTCCTCCACTGAAAACATTTGGACACTGTTATGGCAGGAGAAGCACAGGTGTTACTAATAACTTTAATGACGGCTCTCTTCTGTTGGCAGTGTGATGCTGAAGCAGCCGTGATTAGCGTGCCTTTCTTACTCTGGCATGTCAAAGTGTCTTATGAAAGAAATTGGCCCATGAAAGAGTAATTGGTCACTGTGTGCATCTCATCAGAAAGAAATGGGAGGCACAGGAGATTTCCAACAAAATAAAAATTGTGTGACGTGTACGGATGATGTTTATTTTAGAAAGATATGTGGAATATATTCTGAAAAATGAGGATGCCGTTTGAATTGTGGCATCTGTCAAGTTTGTGATGAATACATTTTTTTTTTTTAGCTTTTATAGTGAGTAAGATGTGCCTCGTGTGTAAACTTCAACTGTAGAAGAGTTCAGCAGTTGCTGGAAGTCATAATGCCTGTTCCTACAAGTTCTTCCTTTCATAACTCTTTCCACATTTGAATTGCAAAAGCAGCAAGATCAGTGAAATAAATAACTTTTGCCCCTAAGCAGATCCTGCTGAAAGAAATAATAGACTGGAACCCAGTCACCAGAATAAATGTTGGTGATGTACATTTCTGCAAACCACGTGGAGGTTTTTGTTGCACTTACACTTACGCTTCTTTAGGCCCCATTTTTAATTTTATGTCTGGCTAGGTTTAGGCAAAAAAAAAACACTTGGTAGGGTTTAGGCTGAAGACGTCATTGACTGGAAGTTTTTTAATTCCACAAACATCGCTGGAAGTTTGATGGAGGAGGTTTCCTTAAAGATATCCAGTGATATCACACAGATGTTGAAACGCATTCTCGAACTGCCTTTACTGGCTCGAGAGCCCTCTCGCCTGTAATTCCACCAACATCATCTCTACCTCCTGATACAGAGCTCAGGTCATGAAGGCGTCATCGGTTGAATCGTCAGTATTGTAGCTTAAGACACGGAAAAAAATAAACGCGTCAGTGCTTTGCAGAAACATTAACTGCCAACATTTTATCCTGGCGACTATGACGAACATCCTTAAACCAAAGAAACTTATACTTAATCAGTCTTTACCCTCCGAGCCGCACTACTTATTTTCTTCAATTGATCTGCAGCCATGTTAGAGAACAGAAGAAGAGACCATGCATTGTTTTCACTACAGTCACAAAACGGGTAAACGAGGAGAATTATCTTTCAGCTTGTATGTTGCAACAACGGCTCAATGCTCAGCGGGCTTTTTTAACGTGAGTGGCTGTTTTTGAAGATTTGATAAACAGACCATGTTAAATGTTCTTTGTGGTTTCTCTGCACAGCTGTAGGCAGATTTTACTTCATTTGATCTCAAAGGATCAGTGAGTCCATTTTAAATGTTGGTTTGGTTTCAAGGGTGTTAACACAGCAGCACATGTTGCAGGTTGCAGTCAACAAGCGAGCTGTGTGTGTGATGGTAGTCCAGTTTTTACTTCTTCATGAGTCAGAACTTGCTACATTTCATCTGCTCTTTCACGCTGTAGTGTGTTTATTTCTTATTGTTAGAGTGTTGAGACTTATTTTAACTGTGGACATGGGAACTAGTGGTGCTGAAAATAAAATAATCAATTATTAAGCAGGTCTGCGTTCTGTACACTTGTCTACTCTATGAAATGTCTGTATCTTCACTGCTGCACTGCATTATTATGAACTATGACGCTGTTCATTCCTGGCATTAACACGTGTCACGGTGATCCAATCACAAGGAGACAGCTCACGATGAGGCGTTTCGACAAGCATCTGGAGTGGCCACTTGTGATCACATCTCACTTCCCCGCTCTATATGCAAATGAATACGGAAACAAACACCGGAACAATGCGACACAATCCTTTTTGTACAAATAAATAAAAGGATTTAATGTTTGAAAAAATTCAGAATTTGAGATCGAAAGCATTGCACAAAGTTCCACCTAACTCAACAACTCACAAAATGTAGTGAGTAAAGGGAGCGTGGGGTATTATCTGTCCCTCCTCATCTCCTCGCTGTTGTTGGCTGTAGGTGACGTGACTGCTTTGATGCAATGCAAAACTCGAATTATTGTAAATAATTGTTGATAATGATTACATCTAAGCTCTCCTGGCCACTCAAATTTACACAAAAACATTAACGCCAGGCACCACTTACTGCGACTGACTATCTCACAACCCTGATTTTAACTGAACCCTCCTTTCTCCATCTTTGTCTTTTAACTAATTAAATGTTTTTTACTGCGTATACATGTACACAGGATGGGTGGCGAGTCATGTGTCAGTTTTACATAGATTCACCTTCTATTAATGAATGTCTCCTGTCTTGATTAAGAAGTTACTTAATTCACTGTAAGGCACATATCTTTATACAGTACAAGTAAATAAAAAGGGTACTCTTATGTAGCTGGAAAAAACAAGCCTTATACAACAGCCATCAGGACATAATGTTCAGTCTTTGTTGAAACTGTTTTACACTGTTAATTCAGTGCTGTACTTTGAAGTGCTGTTGAGATATACTGTGTTATGCTGAGAGGAGTTTCTGATATTTATATTAATATATATACATTGTATAGTCAGCACCACAGAATGACCATAATGTTGAATCTACATCTCTCTCAAACAAGCTCAACACCTTTTTGAACACCATAACCTTCATGAAGGTGGGAGTTACCGCATTAGGCGAGATGTACTCGATAAGTAGAGTGTACAGTAGGTAGCTCCTCCACCGTAAGAGCAGCATTCGGCTCAGGTGTATGACTCAGATAGCGTTCTGTGAAACAGAGGAGTGTCAGGACGATGAGTCGCTGCTCGAGTCACCTTTGATCTCCAGCCAATACATACAGCCGAGTACTCTTAAACCTGCCTAACGCTGATGCAGGTTTCCACTTAATCAAAAAGGGACGACAAGACAAAACGTCTACTCATACATCAAACTGGCAAATCTCCTTTCACTGATAATGAATAGGCGCCAGACACCCATGGCGTAACCCCTGATCAGTGATCTTCCACCGAAACGCAATTTGTATTCACACTTAACTGGCCGCATACAATGACTGAGCTTTACTCGTATTCCAACAGCTACAGCAGCCTTGTTAGCTAAAAGGCTACATTTATGATGCTAGTTTATCTTTTTTTAATTTAGTGAAAGGGATCTGTGCTTTGCTGCTTAATACTGACAGTTTTACTCTTTGCTTTTTTTTTTTTTTTACAAACGTTTCATCTAAACAGTGTGGTGATCTCACTTAAAGAAGCTGTTGAAGCTGCTGATGTTGTCGTTGCTGCTCAAAACGTTCCCAGAAGTTGCCTAATAGCATTGCATGCCAATGCCATGCCATTTTTCTGGTACAGGTGAAGAAAGGCCATGTGGGGCGTATTAATGCAGTATTTTTCAGACTGTAATAATGACAGCTACAAAAAAAACTGTAAAAATAAAACTACAGAAATGGCAACTAACTACAAACTAATGGCAATATGCCTGTAAAAATCCCCTTATTATCTTTGACCCGAGGCTGATCAAACTTCTATCTGGGTAAACATGGTTTTATTAAACATTCACACATCACCCTTTTTCTCATTTCTGTCTCGTTTAAAACTTCTATCACAGAGAAATGTTGCTCCGACACATTTGGACCAAGAGGGTTATAGCTATATTTTCCAATAAATAATTAGATTGATTGCTAATTTCTCTTATTGAATCCACTTCTTTGAAGGCAGACTTGGTCAGAGATGAGCTGTTATTGCTGTTAAATATCTACACATTGCAATGCAATTGTAAACTGTGCTTCTGTTGTTCTGTTCTGTACTTGTGACATCTTTTACATATCCGTCTATCCTGAGAGAGGTGTCCGTCCTCTGTGGCTCTTGTTGAGGTTTCTTTCTCCCACTTCACAGAGGATGTCGTTCTGTACAGACTGTAAAGCGCACTGAGGCAATGCGATTGTAACTTTGGACTATACCGTGTAAATAGCATTGATCTGATTTGGTACACATGAGTGGTAACAAGCTTTTAAAGCGTCCCGTCACTTTCTGTTCAGTATTTGTCCTCCACGGTGTTTGACACACTGCCCCGAGAGCGCTAAATGCAGATCCACTTAATCAGGCAGCAAAGACAAAGCAGCGAGTCATCCATCAGACTGGTTAATCCTGCCCTTCAGTAAATTATTCATCAAAGTTATACGTCTTTGTCCTGAGTGAGAGAGATCACTGGAGCGAATGGGCAGCCTACAGTCATACTGCTTTTAGATGAGAAGCTTGCAGAGAAGCTTATTGAGTTTGTGGTTCAAATGTTGCTGCAGGTGTTTCTCTGCTGAGCAGTTTTCTTTTGAGTCTTTTTGGATTTGTTAAAAATTGCAAAAGAATTCATAATTTATCTGTGAAGTCTGGGTTTTTTGCGTCCTGATCTGACACACTGTCCGATATTTTATCCTGAGACTGAAAAAGGATCAGAAAACCTCTCAGCATGTAGCTGTGAAAACATGTTTCAGTCCCGCTCTGAGTCTTAAACTAAGTGATGCTTCGCTTAAAAAGGGCAGCCGACTAATTCAACTCCGCGGCTCTTAACAGAGTGATTAACAGCGTCGCCGAAGCTGAGGAATTTGTCTGGCCTGTGGTCGGTGTAATGGCTCAGAGTGAGGAAAGAGGCAGGGTTATAAATGGAAGACTGTAATTTATCTTTTTTGTTCTTTTCACAAGGTCTTTAATCACCGTGTCCACCTTTGGGATTAAGATGGATAAAGACATTCATCGTCAGAGGGGAGCCGGTGAATAACTTCAGTTGAAAGATTTGTCTCAATAAAGATGTGTCTGTTGGGGTTTCAACTGTCTACCACAGACAGCAGGATACATTTGTGTGGGTACACAGTATCTTATTATTTACCTTTTCAGTTATTAAATTCTTGTTTTCTAAAAATGAATCATTAAAAGACGGCAAACAACTGTATTGCTCTAAATTATCTCAGATTGTATCACCAATGTTTTTGAAAATATGAGGTTAAAAAGTCAATGATTGATAAATTATTGCAGTCGGAATAACATCGCACAGATGCAATAGAAGCATTGTTTTTGTTTTTTTTCCTTAATCCATAAATTGTCACCTATTAAATTATTCGACAACTATTTTGATAGTTTATCAATTGGTTTGAGTAATTCTTTTTAAAGAAATACATTCTCTGATTCCAGCTTATTAAATGTAAATCTTGTCGTGTCTCTTCACTCCTCTTACAGTAAACTGATTATCTTTGGGTTTTGGACCAAACAGCTAAAAGATGAATCAAGAAAATAATCAATTAATTAATCAATTAATCGACAAGCACAATATCATTAGTTGCAGCCTTACCTGTCTTCTGCTGCAAACCAAATCTACCTGCAAGTAAAAAAGGAGGTAACCTGAACTTTTACCCACTTTACCAAATCTTACTTTTTATTTTTCTCATAAATTAAGCGGACACAAACAACACATATTATCATATCAACATATTATCAGATCAGAAATTAGTCATAATTAACATGTTGTGGTGGCAAGTATCAGCTAGACATAAAATATGCGTTTAAAATGTGTCTGACGTCCATCTAATTTAATTTTAAAACACCCGAGCAGAATGATTAGAAAGATGAGCACAAAGTTAAAACATGTCGTCTCATCCCCAATCAAATCATCTTCACACTACAGGGAGCGTAAACTTTCCAGAACATCATCTGCTAAAAAAAAGTCTAAATCTGTCAGCGCCTACATACGGCTCTGTGCCTCATCTTTTCCAGTGATGCACGGCGCTCAGGGGAGGAGGTCCTATTGTCTGTTGTGTAGCCAAAAGTGTGCGGCGCCTTTATTCTACCATTGAGACCGAACTTCAAAGTGCTTTTTATTAATCCGTTTAGACTGGGCAGACGGGGTCCATCATGACTAACAAAGTGTGGTCAAATCAAAGTGACCCCATTAGTCTTAACGGAAATTTGATGTTTATTGAAGTTTTTTAAATTTCAGGGATTTTATTCGACTCTGGTCCTGTTTAACTTTGATCTCTGTATCAAAACACACATCTTCGCGTTTTGCAGTGTTTAGTTTGGATGGTCAAAGTAAATACATAATAAAAAAAAAAATGTATAAAAAAAGTGAAAAGACAACATTTTTCCAGGTTTTGCTGTAAATAATAATACATAATCTATCATGAAGATGTACGTGCACAATAAATCTGTGGTTAATAACAGACAGGAGCACAGCGTCTGTTTCAGTGTGTCAGAGTGTGCTGAGTGGACGTTTAGGTGTGGATGTTGTGTAAAGACGTCAGGCTGACTGTTGTATTTTCACTCTTTTTTCAAATCCATCGATACTGTATGCACTGTGCATGTAAAAATATACAACTGCACATTATTTTACTGTTAGTTTATTTAACCGTAAATGAGGTTTGTCTTCAATGAGCTATCCCTGACCAGATGTTAAATGGTAACTTGAAAATAAATGATTTTGCAATGTGTAGCACAATACATAATGTACAAGACGGTATACATTTAACATGTGGTTGTTTGGACAGATGGACAAACAAAAGGAAAGGATGAGTTCTAGCTGTTCTCTTTTATTGTGCTTAAACGTGACTTCTGTTATTGTTGAGCCGTCTCTGACCAAAATGTTGAAGGGAAAAGAAATAAAAATCTGCCGTATTAAACCAGCGGGAAGATCATCTCTGGGTTGTGCCCTAATGTGTATTTTTAGTCAAAATCATAGCCCGAGGTTTCCTTTGTTTTCGTCAATGTTGCCGTGTGTGTGTGTGTGTGTGTGTGTGTGTGTGTGTGTGTGTGTGTGTGTGTCATGTCAAAGGTCTTAAAACAGGACAGAAAGTCTGGAATTAAAGCAGGAAGCTGCAGGGACGTTGAGCACAGATGTTTAATAAATACAAGTGTTGCATTGAAGAAATCACATATTGTCACTTGCCATGTTGCTTTTTGTCTAGACTTGTACTTCAATTTGTTAAGGCCATAATTATGGAAGTGCACGAAGTGTGTTTGTACTATAATTGGATGAAATTCATGTTTCCTAACCCAGAGGGACACATAAGGGGACACCTGATGCGCAGAAGGGGCTGTTGCGTGTGTTGTATCAATTTAGCTTTCAGAACAACAACAACGCATGTAGTATTTTAGTTAGTCCTAGTTTAATTATCAGAACATCAAGAGGCGTAGATGTCAGTAACATATTCATATGTGATCTTCTGATTTAGAACCTGGTGGTGGTTTGTGAGAAAAAGCTAATTCTAGTGGTCCATTTAAAAAAAAAATCTGATCATATATTTTAGTTTTTATAAGTTCCTCAATTTTTTTACCTCGCTATCAGGGAAAGCCATGATCATCATCATAATAACAACACTTAATAGATGGAATAGGATAGAATAGAATCACTTTATTGATCCCAGACTGAGAAATTATTTTGTTACAGCATAATAATAATATACAATATAATAATAATAATAATAATAATAATAATAATAATAATAATAATAATAATAATAATAATAATAATAATAATGATGAAAATAATGATAATAATGAACCAAAACCAAAGTTACAAACCAAAAACAAAATTAAATACAATAAAAGACAGCAAATAAAAAAACAAATGTAAAACAGCAACATTAAATAGGTTGAGTGTTTGTGAGAAGTACTAGGATAATATTCTCTTAGAATAAGATAATAGACAATAGAGGCTTTTTAATATTTCCTTCCTCATTTCTTAATATGTAATTTTTTGAGTGCCTGAATTGCCTGTTTACCAAGAGCACCTGACACAAGTTCAGCCGACATTGTCTATTGTCTAATAGTTACAGATGCTGCAGATTTTGTTATTTTCCTCAAAACATCTGGTTGACTAAATCAAGCCTTCGCGCGAGCCAACTTTGGCCCATGGGCCTCACTTTGGGCAGCCTGGGGCTATATAATAATGACACCATCCACGTTTAGACTGGTTCTTATAAACTTAACATTCACTATGTCGTTTTCTCTGCTTTTGTTAGTCTGTGGAAAGACAGAAGGACACGGTTTATAAAAATAACAGGATATTAAAGAAAGCTCATCTGTCCTAAACACCACCCTGAGAAAATTCTCCCAAGAGATATCGGAAAAATACACAAAACCGACAACACACTCTAGATTTCCTTGTTATGACCGTAACACATCGGTGGTGCCAGTAGCCATTAAACAGCATGACCTCAAACAGGTCACTACTTTATATCCTGTTATTCAAAATCTACAGTGTTTATATTATAGTATTATATTATATTATAGGCTGTTATAATACCTGATCATAATAGCTGTGAACAATCAGAGGAACCTTAATAGATTTTAAGTCCAGTTTGTTCCTTTTGTTATTTTTAGGGAATTGAAAAGTGTTTCCTTCTCCGCAGCTCTGAAAAAAAGGACATTTTTTATTTGTGGGTAATAAAAGCCGATTTATGGTGTTGCACTGTGAGCTGTTCCAGCCCGTTGTACTTTATTTGCTCACAGTAGGCCTATTATGCACTTAATATGATGCCCTTTGCTACCTGAGCACCACATCTTGTGTGTCAATATTTTTAACGTCATTTCCCCACATATTCCTCCATTTCCCGTGTTTCTTTTCCTGCACCCTAACAGTGGTTTTCTCTTGTTCTGTTCCAGTTAAATTGTCGCTGAGTCAGTTTGGGGTCATGACATCATCATCATGAGATGGGAAGACTGGTGAGCACTGACCACAGGCAGCGAACGAAGAGGCGGGTCCTGTGTGTGTCGGGGTTTGCAGCTGCTGGTTCTTGGCAACAAAAAAAAAAAAAAATTGTGCTGTGGAGTTGCCTCAGGGAATAATTTGCTCAAATGTTGAAAGGAAGAACAAATTCAAGAGGTTTAAAGAGGCAGTAAGTAAGATTTTTATTGTCGCGCTGCACAAATGACCATAAAACACCTGCAGGAGGTTGATGGTGCTGTTAATCGTCCAGGTGTTGAGGTTTTTCTGGCTTTCCAAACCGTCCCTCTGGCTTGTGGGCAGTTTTGAGCAAAATCTCCACACCCAGTGAAGTCATGCTGATGCTGTTGAAATCACAGCTGGTGGTGAACAAACATGTTAAAATGACCGACAATCTGGAGTCTTGAGCGTCTTTAAATTTACAGTGACACAACTTTATTTATACATCATGCAGAGACGAGCTGAAAGAAAAACCCTTTAGCTGCTGGGGGGCTTTCATTTATCTCTGTATACCATAACACATTTTATTAAATGTTTAATTTATTAATATTATTTGTTATTTACAGGCATACATAGCCACATAAAATGGAAATCTGCTTCCGCAATGTCATTAAAAAATTATAAAGAAAAAATAATGACTTTGTATCCGAGTTGTTATTGTGAAACAGTGAGAAATTAATACTTATCTAATGATATATCATGTCAAAGTATCACTAAATAATGACTGAGTATCTCAAACTAATGAGTTAGTTTTTTTTTAGAGAAAATAAGAACTGATTAATCTCAGAATAATGAAAAACTTTTAAAAATGAGTTAGTATCTCATGATAATACGTGTCCTATGGCCCAATAAGTTGCAACAGATTATTTTGAGAAAGTTTCCTGTTTTAAAGCTTTTTTTAAATGACATTGATAAAAACGGGCTTCCATGGACATGTAAATAAACATTTATTTATTATATTTTTCTGCTGCACTTGTGTGTTTAACTGTTTTTTAATAATATTTTGAGCAATTATCACTAAAGATTTTTACAATATTTGATAACACATGCTTAATGTCGAGTTTCCTCTAAAAAATGTACATCATGTATGTCGATAGGGGCAGTTTGAAAGGTGCTAAATAAAGAGGAAAATGAATAAAGAATAGAAGATTATTGCATCTGCAACACTGTAGCGTACAGCATAAGTGTTGTAATCCTCTTTCAAGGCCTAATTGCTCTGTCAAGTTGAATATTTTAAAGCTTATTTGAAGCTCATTTAAATGAATTTAGGAATAACACTTTGTGAAAAGGATTGGATGTCCGGCGTCAACGACTGAACAGATTTGTTCTTCCTCCTTGTGTGTTGCTGTTAATAAACCTCACTTGTATCTAAATAACCAAAACAATAAACTTAATTGAATAAAACATTAACCAGGATTTGAGTTCAGTCCAGCTCGTTTTTGTTTCAAGGTCATGAAATTCACTCTAAAATGAATCTAGTAGGAACAAGTGCATAACAGCACTACTGTGCCCATGAGAGAACACAGATCAGTGATCAGTTTAATGATTAATTACACATACAGTAGTTGAGGGCTGCTATGATCCATGATTTTTATTTTGGATTATTCTGCAAAATCTTTTCTTTATTAAACGTTTCATCAGTGAAATGTTTATTCTTATATTGAGAAGTTTTGCATCACAAAGCTCAACATGATGTCATCGGCTGTATTGAAAAAACCTCAAATAAATTCAGCTAGAATTTACATGGAGACGAAAAAGCAGCAATTAAGAAGTTGGAAAAGCAAATGACGGAAACTTTTGACACAAATACTAATTTAATCAGCTAACAATCGTGCAAATTATTTTCCTGTTGCTCAAATTGCTTCCGCTCAAACATAAATTGAATTTAAGCCTCATAGCTTCCTTGATGCTCTCAAACAAGCAAAACATATAACATCTAAACCTGCTTTTACAGCCATCCTATTACTTAAAAAAAAACAATGTAAAATGTCATATTGCATACGTGACTGTTTTTTCAGTAAGTAAAGCATAAATCAATATACTGTGTGTGGCAGCAGATAGTAGTTACAGTTACAAGTTGCTGAAAAACCAACAAGTTATTTTATTTTATTTATTCTCCCCAAATTAAGGCAAGACTTCAGGATTTTGGGGACTACAACATGGCTGCTCATGTGTTTTGGTAGGTTTCCCCTTCAGAGCCGTAAACTGGGTCGATTGGACTGAGTTCAGCAACAAGTGGAGCCACAAAGACCAAATCCAGCTGTGGTAGAAACAGAGGATGCACTTTTTAAAAACATAATCTGATTTGTTTTCAAATATTTATGCAAGTCGAGGAAATTTGTATTCTCATAATAAGACAGAATTCAGCAGAGTTTCGGTACAATAGCCTCGTCTTTAAAAAGCACATAAGACACATTTTATTTGAAGAACCGTGGAAGTTTCATAGTTGATCAATAAACTGCTGATCATTAAACTTCTGGCTGACGTGTCGCTGTTGAGTCACACTCTGCCAGAAGTGTTTTAAAACTATTAACGGGTCATCTTTTATGGGTTGAGCGAGTTTCGTGACCCCCGGGCTGTAAACCCACATTGTTAAATTTCAAATTGTGGTTATCAGTGAGAACATGCCTCATTCCTGGAAGATTTACTTTTCCCAAACACATTCAGCCCCTCAGAGGAATGGGTTTCTTTTTTTTTGTTTGTCCTTGGATGAACTGAATTTTCTTCAGAGAGATACAGCTGTTTGTGTAGAAGTTTGAAATTTGTTTATCAATGCTGTGTCTGCACGCACAGCTAATGCTTTCAGCTGAGGGGCGAGAACAGGCATGAAATACCACATTTTGTCCTCGGCTGGTCACTGAGAGCATGTCCACACTGATGCACGTTTATAAATAACTTTTATATTTTCTCCCTTCTCCCCTCAATCAAAATAAAGCTTCATTTTCAAGCGCTGGAAGCTCAAACGTGCCCAAAATCCTGAGCCATGATTAAACATTTTATAGTCATGTTACGTATAAGAGACAACACAAATCACACTGAAAACCTGTTGAGCAGACTCA
Organism: Sparus aurata; assembly: GCF_900880675.1. NCBI lineage: Eukaryota > Metazoa > Chordata > Actinopteri > Spariformes > Sparidae > Sparus > Sparus aurata. The sequence continues at coordinate 19,753,660 of NC_044201.1, read as the reverse complement.
AACAGCTTCAGTGATTTAACTGATAAAACTTAACACGTTAATGTGGACAGATAACAGATCTTTTGGAAACAAAAGTTTGAATAAGACACACAATTTTCAAATCTAATCTGCAGTAATGTGAACATCGCCTGAGATAGAAAGGAACGATGAGACATGAGGACACCAAAAAACCTGACAGAGAAAAGAGGCAAGTGTTATGGATAACTTAAAAACATCACAGAAAAGACGTATCCTTCAGATAACTTGTGTATTGTTACGTTTCTTATTTCTATCATTCTGTCTATTGTCTCTACATGTTAATAATATATTAGTAAAATTATTAATTGGGTGTAATGGCACCCTCATTGTAGTTTATATTCTGCCAGCGTGCAAAGTAAAAGTCCTTCATTCAAAATCCCACTGTAGAAGTATCATCAACTAAACATACTTGAAGTTTTTAAAGTTAGTAAAGTCCTTTCTCCAATGGATAATCAGAAGATGATTTAAAAAAAAACAAAACATCTGCATGTTTTGTGACAACCCAACAATGTACGTGCATGTGTTGAATCTTGAAGAAAAAAGCTGCATTTTATAAGCTTGTTTTATGATTTTTAATTAGGAAAAAGACTCCTGCACACTGTCCACTTCACTTGCAATTAAGTTTAATGACAACAAGGTTTGAAATTACCTGATGAAGGTCTAAGTACCGAAACATTGTTGTCATTAAATGTAGTTGCAGGTGAAGTGGACAGTGTGGGGAGGTATTTTTCCTGATTTTGTCGGCTACTGTCTTCGCCCAAGCACCTGTCGATCTTGAGGTGTGCAAAAGCTGTACTTTCTGATTTTAAATTAAAAATGAAAGTAAGCAAGATATTTTCTTCTGGAATGTAATGGAGTAGAAGTATATAGTAGCATAAAATTGAAACACTCTGGTATAACCATGGCAAAAAATACCACATGATAAAAAATTCATATTTGTCACAGAATAAACAATCAAGTGAAACACTAAAATATCCCAATATCCCCAACCAACTTAACTAGGTGTGTATAAGACACCTGAGGGGCTCCGTGCAGTTACAACTGAGGTAAGCGGAGCAGGTCAAGCGAGTGTGTGACCTCTTATTCAGGAGCTTGTTTGTGTTTTTTGTTTTATTTTAAGATGTCGTGTTATCAGAAAATCTCACTGCAGCTGCCTAAAAATAAAAATGCAGAAAGAAGATGTCACGAATGAGAGAAAAAAAGGCAGAGTGTGTGTGTGCGTGTGTGTGTGTGTGTGTGTGCACGTGTGTGAGAAAGAGAGCGTGTGAACTAGGAAGAGAGGGACAAAGATCGAACAGGAAGGAGCATGTGTGAAAGAGCTCAGACGGGGTGAGTCAAGGAGGGAGCGAGAGGAGGAGGAGGAGGAGGAGGAGGAGGGGAGGGAGATAAATTTGTCTGCCTATAAAGCTCTGCATGCTTCTCGTTTTGGATGTTGTGCCTGTCGTGTCGTGTTTAGCAGAAGTGAATCTTGATTGTAAGAAATGATGAGAGTACACCAATAAAACATCTCAAACCCGGGAAGCTTGTCTGTCGTCGTCGTTGTTGTTGTCGTTGTGTTTGGAGGAGAAACCACAGTTCACCTGAGAATCATACAAATATATCTCTGTCATCTAGTGAAATACTTGCGTCATATGGCCGTCACGTCAGGACGAGTTGCCTCCTCCTGGCTCCTCTTTTTGGATCTCTCACAGATGAAGTGAAGCCACTAACTATTTCAAGTCCTGACCACAGGAAGTGACTTTTTGTTTTCAACAACGCCACACGGTGATAATGACAGTGGACAGCAAGTGACCAAAACTGTATCAAGAAAACTGTAAATATACGAGACTACAAAGTGAGGCAACACATCTGATGTTTGATTCACACAAAGAATAAATAATCGTGGATGCACTTACACTTTTTAATGGACACTTTGACCTTTCTAAGTAGAAACTACGACACTTTGTTAGCACCACTGCTACTAAAATGGGCAAATGTAATAGAAGTGTTTAGCAATAATCTATTATAATGGCTAAATGTCATAATTAAGATTTAAGGGGGCAAGATTTTTTGTTGAAAACATTTAAAAATGTACTACAAAGTATCAACAGGATTTGAAGAAATAACAGTTCTGATGTTATTATGTCTTCATATATTGTTACGGAGATATCTAGATAGCATGGGAACCAGCTAGCCCCGGCCTGTAACAGTCAAAAGTTCATGTGCTGTCGGTATAAACATCAACACTCCCCGTTTTGGTCCCCAAACTCCCAGTACGGACTGCTAGCTTCGAGGCTAACAAAGCTAACTAGTCAAAGGGGGCTGCAGTAAGCAGGTACATGAAGGATATGCTGCCCTCTACTTGTTTTCAGTATGAATTTGACAGGTGCAATTTAAAGGTGCAATTCCTACGTATTGCACCTTTAAACACTTTTTGGCTGAATCATGACACATCAAATGCCCACCACTCATTGTTTTTTCCATTTGGTTTATCACCATAAAGTTAACCTGCAATTTTCTTCTGTTTTGCACATTTAATTTTTTATAGAAATTCCTGTTCCAATAAAAGAGGTTCCGTATCTCAGCAGCAGCCGGGAATCTTGCGTCACTGCAGTGATGTGGAAGTGTTATTGAGGATGTGTCACTTCTGACAACACCCAGCAGAGGTGCAAGAGCCTTTCAAACAAAGACAACACTGCTTTTTAGCCTAGTCTCAAAGGAACGGTTACACATTGTGATTGACGGTTAGATAAGAGGTTTAATATGGCAGTAATAATGGAACTACAGCCAGCAGCTTAAAACAGGAGATCCAAAGGTACCAAAGTCTATAGAAATCATTCTTCTGCTTACAAATCATGAAAAAAGATGCTACTTATAACATCACAACCTGCCTGTGAATCATGACGCTTTAAGTTGTATTCAGTATCAAAGTAATCCAGTGACAGCTTTCTGCACATCCACGGGGACACCGATAACAGGAACCTCTTTTTCTGGATCTAATCTGCCAAAATGTAAACAATTACTGGCTTAATATGAGCTCAAGTTGTCACCCACAGATGCCATGACAACAGTGTACCTCCTGTTTACATTCCCCAAACCCCTAATTACCGACACTGCAGCACTGGGTGCAGCTGTATTTGGTTCGTCAGACTTTTAAAAAAACCCTGCTTTTGAAAAAAAAAGGTAAAATAAAAGCTGGAGGTGTTTGATTTCCATTTTTCTTAAAGCAGCTTTGAGGAACTTATCTTTTGTTGATCCTGGTGATTCAGCTGTATGAGCATCATGGCCTCCAGTGGTAAACATCTTGATCCAACTAGTGTTTCCTTTTTGTCCTTTTGAAGGCAAGAAACAACATTAAAATAAAACTGACATGAACTGACATGTGGCCCCTTGCTGCATGTCATCCCTCCTCTCTCTCGTCCTGCTTCCTGTCAGCTCTCTGAACTGTCACATCAATAAAAGCCATGAAGGCCAAAAACAAAAAAACAAAAGCCCAAAGCAAGTGGTTTTTGTGCCTAAACCTAACCAGATAATAAGCACAGCAGTGTGACAAGAGAGCAATGGAAAATTCAATATAAACAGAAGTCAATTTAAAACATAAAGAAACATTCAGTTTTAACTTTTCTGTAGTTCATACTTTCTCATCATTTATTGAGTGGGTTGACAAGGGAGTGGGTTGCCTCCAGACTGCACAGCACATCTTTCCCAAGGCTGTGAAACTCACCTTGGATTCATCTGAACTCGACCTGGTGACAGGCAACAAGAATAACAATAACACCTATATAGAAATAGCTAATCCTCTAGCTGATGGTCTCATTTGCTTACTTATGTCACAGAGGCATCAGTGTAAAACAGTAGATTCGTAACCAGCTAAAAGTGCTTACACTATCCCCACTATCTGTTGGTATTTAGTATTTTGGGACAAGGTCCAAGTGTTTCAGAACAAGCTTTTTATGGCTCACATTGTATAACCTGAAGTTTTAAACCCACAGTATAGCACCCAGACTAGCCTGAGGATATATCACCCATTGATTGATTTTATGAGCTGTGGCATGTTAAGCTCCAGGGCCGGAGCTTCTGTTAACCAAAACTTTCAAAATGTCATCAAGTGTCAAATCGGTTTACAGATCTCACAGATAGGTGGCAAGGGTGAGAATGATGCTCAGCAAAGACACACACACTCACAATGAAAGTTCACAAGCTTAAGATTAGGTTAGACAAGGTCATAATTAAACTTAAGACAAAAACACGAAGGTGGATGAAAGTAGGCCTGTAGAGGTCAGAGGAAGTGATGAGTGATATGTTTTTCTTGAAACACAGATCTTATTAAATCATCAATTTCAGATTCACTACAGTTCTCCCACTCCAAACAGCTGAAAACAAGTGTAAATGTGTCACCTTTTGAGCCAAACCCTTCTACCTTTTGCGATTCTGGAAGAACGATGTCATGTCAAAAGAGACAATTGTTTTCTACCGGTAGATTTGAGATATAATCACACCCTCTAACGCCGTTAAATGAGTCAGCAGTTTGTGTTCTTCAGTGTTGCTGGGCAGATTGGTACAGTCTGTCAGTCAATATGTCTGTGGTTTGATCTAGTGACTTAAACAGAGATTAGATGCGAGACGGGTGAAGGTAGAAACTAGGAAAGAGGGGGTAGAAATTTGACATTTTGATGAGGTCAGGTGAACACACACACACACACACACACACACACACACACACACACACACAAAAGACTGTGTGAATGTCAGCTACACAGTTTTCAGTGAACATGTCCAACACACCATAGACATCTTGAACAAAGAGGGAACTGTCCTGAAGCTGTAAGGTAAAAAGTATAAAGATTTGGTTTTTAGGCATTCTAGCTGTGTAGATCCGTGGGTGGTATATTCACAGTCCCCAGAGGATGAATGATCCCCTCACTTCTCCTTTCGCACCACCATCAGGTTGACATTTGAGGTTTTGTAGCAACTAGGTCAACGTTCAAGTTTGTCCAATACCTTGGTTTATGATTAAATAATGACATGTGAATATTTTCTGTATGTCTTTTGTGCTTTTTTAATATGCTGCTTATTCCACCATCTCCCCGTACACTACTCAAAATTAGATAGGGATATTGCGATGGGTGCATACATGGAATAAAAGTCAAGTGATTATTTTTGGGGGCCAAAATTGACAAAAACCCCCAAAAAATTAAAAATCAGATAAGTCACAGAATCAACAATCAAGTGAGACAATAAAATATCCCAATTTATAAAAACTAATTTTGAGAAGCGTACATGCACCAACCTCTATGACATCTAACTACAACAAGGACCACAATGGAAATAAGTCCTTTCTTTTTTTATTGTGCATGTTGGTGCTGTAACTATGCAATTGTACTTCTAAAGTGAACTGTCAAATAAATGAACTAAACTAAATCGTCAGCCTGTAATCCGTCTTTAATGCTCCATTGCAGTTGTTAAAGTGCTAACACGCTAAACTAATATGGAGAACATGGTAAACCTTATACCTGCTGAACATCAATTATATTGCAATAACTGTCAGAATAATATAAATATTTCGCACAGCCCTACTAAAGTGTAATTCTGTACATACTAATAGCAAACTGTATGGTTTTGGCAGTTAGTGCACAGAAAAATCAACATACCTCAGCACTTTGTATTTACAGAAAATTACACTATATATCTATAAAGTGCTCCTTTTTTTGCGTCTTTTGCTTACTTATTTATGTTTTTCAAGATCTTTCAGGAGATGTTTCACTGTCATCCACCATTTATTTAAATTTTTCTTTTCCACCTATCAGAGCCATCAATAGATTAAAAAATGTTGCGCATTTACAATGTGTACCGCTTACCAGAATCAGAAGATCTGGGCCATGTCATTCCTCCTTTTTTCAGCTGATGTAAACCACACCAGTGACCTGCTTTACGATATTTTTTTTATGTCTAAACATTGTTGTTTTTTCTAAGTGCAGCCTCCTTTTGTTTACAATTTATTCTTGTAATAAGTGAAAGCAAATTTGACTTGTTTTTCACTTAAGTCCAGGTGCAGCACAGGCTGTACATGCAGGCAGGTATATGACCCAGGTGAGGCTATTGTAACATAATGCCCTGATAACGATGAGTCATCGGTGTGTTTTTGCTGCGACTTCAGGCGATAAGACATAGAACATAAACACGTATTAATCAAGATGAGCTTCACGTGTACTCCGGACTGTTGTTCTTCACTCTGCTGACTCACTCATTCTGTGAACTCCTTTCTGTCTCTCACCTTTTTCGCTGTAGGACATAAATTACTTCATGCTACACTAGCTGGGTGTAACCAAAAAGTTCCAACCAATAAAGTCGTCACAATTCTTTTTATGCCATTTATTGTAGCCATTTTCGTACTGATGCACCTGCATGCAGCACCACTACTGGCTCTTGCCATCTACAGGATGGTGATTATTTGTTGATCAATGCCTTGTTGGTCTGTTAGTTCCAGTAAAGTTAGTGCTGCGCTCTTTCTTTTTCTCTGCTGCTGTTGTGTGCGTGCCCTCAGTCGGTGCACTTCAACCCCCTGGTTTTTATGCGCATTTTGAGTTAAAAATGAGGAAATCAGCAAAAATCTTGATATTGCATCAGAGACCAAAATGGGACAAAGTGCAGCGTCATGAGACTAAGGGAACGAATCCTCCACTGAAGAGAAGCACAAGGCTGAGGATTTACTTGCTTTTAACAATACATTCATGTCTGTGCCTCGCGTATCCAACGTCTGTTTGGAGCGTCAGTTGCGCATGTCCTCAGAAAATTAACACCAAGCGTCTGCAAAATGCAATGTGCACATGAACAGTAGGGGCATTATGGGGATGTGACAGGGTCAGGGGTCAGAAACAAGTCCCGGGGAAGAGTGCCAGGCTTTGAAGACAACTTTTGTAGTGGCCAAAATGCGTAATTACATCACGTGATGCACTGCAGTCCCAAAAGCTTACAGTTTTGTGTCACAACCCTGGCAAAATTACTTGTTTGACTGTCATTATTTGAGCAATGAAGTTTGATAACATTTGGAAAGTCTAGAAGAGCCACACCTTCTGTGGGTCCCACAACACAGAAAATCAGGGTCATTCTATAGCTGGGAAGTCGAGAATTTTTTCTTTTTTTAAGTATATATTTTTGGCCTTTACAAACAAAACAGCTGAAGACATGACAAGAAACAGGTTGAGAGAGAGGGAGAGTGACATGCAGCCAAGAGCCCCCGGCCCGGACTCGAACCCGGGGCTGCTGCAGCAACAACAAAGCCTCTGTACATGGGATGCCCGCTCTACCCACTGAGCTAAATGGCACTCTGGAAGTCAAGCCATTTTGACTTCAAACCGTCACTGGGCAGTTTTCACTGGAATAAATTGGACTCCATCTCCAACGCGGTTTCCAGATTTGAATGTAACATCGTTGGTCAGTAAGCACATCACCAGCCGAAAAGACAGCAATGGGACAACAAGTTAACGTGTGCAAACTAGTATTTACTCTCCATCAACAGGGGTGTATCAGCAAATAGGCATGTGTGAAGAGCCACGCTGACGAGTGTATCTCAGGCCTAATAGGGAATTTGAAGCCGATATGAAACTGTGAGCTTCCTCACATGCCAAAAGCCACATTTTCATTAAGTTTTGAGCATCGTTTTTCCCCATTTGACCGGTTATCTATTAGTAACAGTCATCTCGTTGCTCTTTCTCATTCTGCAATGGTTTAGTGGCAGCTGACTGGAAAATTAGCGCCACCAGCTGTATATCTCTATGAACCAACTCCTTAAAATCACATTAAGACAGTAGATGGAAAATGTGCATTAATCTGAATTTTCTTGACATTTGGTTATACTTTGTGATACATTTGGCTTTTAATCACTTGTTAAGGTCATAGGGTTCACCTAATAAAAGTTCAACATGCATGTGTACATGTAATTAAGTAATAAACAGAGAACAGTGAGGACCACTCATTGGTAATGAAATGTACTCATGAAACATTATTGTACTTTTAGTGATTAAAAAGTATCTATATCGCTGATTCTGGCCCCGATAGGTATCAGATCAGCGGCAAATTCTGTGGTGTTGCCCAGACGTGCCCGAGTGTGAAGGAGCACATCACGCAGGTCGCCGACAACCTTCAACTTTGGCTCAGACAGAACACATTGACTTGGATTTGCCCCCAGAAATCCAGATTGAACTGTTGAAGATGTTCAGTAGTGGCGGTGCCCTTCTCCAAAAATCAAAAATGACGCTTCAAAGCATTAATACCTTCAGGGATTATGGGGTAGATTTTAGAGGTCAAAGACAAAACACTCTGTTTGATTGTATTTCTGAACATTACGCACTACTGCAAACTCTTACTGAAAGCATTCTCAACTAGAATCCTGCTTTCTTTGTCAGATTTCATACGTTAACGTCTTCATCTTTGACTAAAATCTAAGATCAGATTTGTTTTCATCTGCAGGCAGGGTGACTAATTGTCAAGTCACCGAGCCAGGCTGCAGCGCAAGTCCTGTTTGTTAGAATGTAATTACTTAACCAGACCGGAGTGTTCATCATGAAGACGTTGTTACATGAACGCAGAAAACAAATAGCCCGTCAGAGGATTTTTAATGCTGTGGTGACGGCCAACTGGAGAGTAAACAAGCACACGGGATCACAAAAGAAACCAAATTATTACTCATGATGAGCAATTTTATTTCTTTCAATTTAAAAATACATTTGTTGGCTCTGAAATTTCTTTTATGGCATTGTTTGTCTTCATTAGGATTACTTTGCACTGACACACTACACATGACAATACATACTACACGGGAGTGTGTGTGTGTGTGTGCGTGTGTAGCTCAGTTACTGCAGTGCCTTGGGCCTCTGTGCAGCACTGACTGAGAATACGCCCGGACATGTCTAAGAGCAACCTTGCCACACACACGTACACACATGCACAATCGCATTTGAATCTACACGCTGCTCAGACACACACACTTACACATAGGAGCATGCTCTGTGGTTAGAGCCAGCTGCTCAGCTGGTTTACAGCCCAGATAAGATGGTCCTGGGTTCAGCCTCACTCTGACACCGTGGACTTAAGTTGAATCAACAACAACCTTTGACGTCAATGACACCTTGCAAGGAAGAACTCAGGGAAATCGCACCTCTGATGCATCCACATTTGTACATGTCACACCATATTATCATTTCTCATATATCTCAATAATTCGCGATCACATTGCATGTTTATGACCTGACTTTCATATCAGGAGGTGAAGTTGCACGTAACCATGGTTCAAGACTACATTTCAACATTTTTAAGCATTACAGAGTAAAACTTTTGCACACATGTGGATCGACAGGTGCGTAGGAGAAGAACAAGGGCCGACTGAATCAGGACAATAAAATCCTGCATACACTGTTCATCTTGCTTGCAAACCAGAATGAACTGATGGTCTTTTTGTTTTTGAACTTAGTCTGAATTTTCAGATGTACGCTGTTGGTATATAAAGCCTGTCACTGGACACATTTTCCCTCCTTCCTTCTGCTAGCTGTATGTACTGTTCTCAAACTCTTTGTCGCTACATGAAACCTGACAGCCTTCAATCTATTAGCCTACAATCTGAAAACGGCAACTTCCCCCATGCGCTAATCTGTTCGCTAACTGCATGAACATAAACACGCAGCTGTTACCTTTTTCTTATGATGGGATTTATTCATTTTAACCACAAACCAAGCTTTCTACAACACCACTTAACAGGGGCACTGTGGCCACATCCTGGGTTAAGACCCAGACCAAGACCATGGGGACTGGTTTAGAGACATGCAAACAAGCAGTTTTTTCCCTCTACCAGAATTAGAACTGGGGCAGCCACACCTTTCTTCAGTGCTAACATGATACTGTGGAGACCCTAACCACATCCTATCCAATCTATCTCTTAACACAGCATTGTCACAATGCTTTGTCACATCTGAAAATTCAGAGTTCAGAAACAAAAACATCATCAGTTCATTCTGGTTTGCAAGCGAGGCGATATTTTGAAAAGTTTGAACGTTTCCAGTGGATTTTGGAGAGATTGCATGACAGTGTGCTGTACTGTAGCTTAGTAGTTAACATTAATGGTCCTGCTCTTGTCCCTGCAGACAGAATTAGCCTTTCACCCATGGCTAAACAGGGAGTGTATCCATACGTAAAGAAATGCATTTCCTTGTGCTGGACACTAGGGGCATTATCCGTATATTTACGGATCTACACCAGTCACATACGTATGTGAAAACTAGGCGTAAATGCCATTTTCCAGTGTATTGAGCATCACAAGCCAAACGAGCCTCATAGTATTTGGCAGACATATCACCATACCTGCACCAACGAAACCTTCATCTACGTCTCAAAAAACTGTAACGTTCTGTATCAGCATGTCTGCAGTTCAGCGCTCATCAGCGTTACAGACGGCATGTGTGGTCAAAGATCAGAGCGGCCAGCAGCACATGTAACTTGAGTGTGATCATGTAAAGGGGAAGTACCAGGAAAAGAAAAAGAGAAATAAGGTAAAAGTGGAACATGTTTGCATTCCATTAACTTTCATACAGTCACTAATGCTCTTATCAAGGCTGAGCAGAAGAAAACAGGGAGCTGATCAGCACCATGCTCAAAGACACATCAACAAAATAGACTCTGTGTTGGCTCCATAAAGAAAAATAAAAGAATTTATTGCGTCCTGAAATGCGTCAGCTTTCCTGTTAAGTGTAAAGAATGACTGACAGAATTGGTGTGATGTGACAAATCCTCATGAGGACGGGGCGGAGGTGAATGTTTTGGCTTATTAGGACTTTCATTTTGACACTGGAGAAGTTTACATCCCATCTCATACAGAATACCAACAGAGCATGAATGGGACAGAAATCCTAACCATAAGAAAATTCTACAGAGCTGCAGAGAGAGTTGATGTTGCTGTGCTGTCATCATCAGAAACCAACGTTGCTTATAGGATGACAGGTCAGAGGACAGAAAGTCTTATTTCCCTAAAAATGAGTTTCCTCGATTCGTCTCTTATCACGTTTTAAAGCGCACCACCTTGTGAGGTGTTAGCGAGGGAAAGGTAGGTTCAGTTAAGGGAAGAGTGACGTACCCATGGTTGCTCAATGCTGTTCCAATTCTTTGAAACCTTCTCGAAGAGCATGACCCTTATGCCAAATCTTAACGTGTAAACGTTTGCTATAAACGCTCGGTTGCTTGACACAGACGTCTCTAAACTGCGTCAAACCACATAAATGTATCAGTCACAGTTGCATATGATGTGTTCTGAGACACTGTGACACTAAAAGTGGTGATTCACACTAGTTTCATCCAGTCAGACAGTCACACAGCTGTTGTGGTTGTGTTTCATAAGTCTGGGCATATTTGCAGGGATGGTGGAGATTCCCCTACCTTCTTTTCACAGCAGCATGCGAGTGAATATAATTAAAAAATTGTCAAATCTGACATAATAAATGAAAGAAAGGTTGAGAGGATCCTGGGTTCCAATCCTGCTGGGGCAGGAGTTTGCATGTTCTCCCCTTGCTTACTTGGGTTTCCTCCACCATGAAAACAGGCAGACTAGATTCTCCAGTCAGTGACCTTGACCAAGGCATTTGCTAAGATCTAGACTATAGTATGCCCTTGGGCACGTCGCCTCCCACCGCTCCCTCAGGTGGGCTTAAATCCCTCCTTCTCCTCTTCTTCTCATCCTTCCTACTTCTTCTACTCTTCTTCTGGTCCTCTCTCTCCTTCTTGTGGAATTGTATTCTACAACAGTAAACATGTAAGGTCTCTGGATGTCACTCAGTGCACTAAGGGAAGTTATTGTCAGGTTACAAGTGACCAGGGACTGGGCCATAGATCCCTGGATCTCACTTTAACAACAAACAACTTCCTCAGTCTACTTGAGTCAGATAAACTGCTCAAAGAAAGTCACTGGAGATGTGCAGACTCTGTTGCAACAATAATAATAATAATAAGTAAGAAATCCAGAAATGTGAGAGGGCCAAAAAGACACAAAATAAGCCAAAAAATAAGTCAGTAAAGTCATGTTCTCCATGGTATTCTGTATTGTGCTGCGACCGGCAACATGAGTGCTGGCCAGCAGGGGACTAGGGAGGTGGGAGAGTCGTGCTTCGGCACAGTTTCGGAACAACTGGGCCAAGTGTGAGAGCGCCCTCTGCTCATGGCAATAACGTTGTCAGCTTTTCCTTACTAGGGCCTTCGGGCACCTGAGTCCTGGTCTATTTGGGCTGCGAGGCCCGGCAGCCTCTTTCGTATCAGGGTCATCGGACCGCAGCCGTGGCCTGATTGGGGCAGCCGAGGGAAGACCGGGCAAAAGGTCCCAATGGAGAGAACGAATGGAAAACCAAACACATTATGAGACAGAAGATAGATGGTGGCAGAGCAGTGTAGCGCATACGATCAGCACTCCCTCTCGTCTCTCACCCAGATATCATCTCGATATATGATTTTCTCACTCGATTTTAGATTAGTGAAGTGCTCGTTTGTTGAGAATATGATGGCTTTTTTCAAACGGAACAACAAATCATTCCTGTGTTGCTACCTGTGCTGTGAATGATAGCAGTACTCGGGATAAGGTTTGGTGACAGTTTTGTAACAATATATGCAACAATTAATCAAATAAATTATGTTTTGTTTTTTTTTCTTTTTGCAAAAGCAGTTATAGTATGGTTGAGTTAAGGGAATAATGGTGGTTTAAGCTAATAAACTACAGTAATGTATGGTTAGGCTACTAAAACACTTGATTACAGCGGGGGAGATTGTAATCTCAGTTAAATATTGAGACGGTCAATAGTGACACAGAGCCTGATGTGTTTTCTTTATTAACATTTAACTGTTTTAAAATGTCAAACATTAACTTACCGAGGTCCCAACAATCCCGACAACATACAAGATTAGCGATACAAACCCCTGCATCAGTCTTTGGACGTCCACCAGCCACCTTCCTTTGACTGCAGTGTGGTATACAACATAACACTTCAGAACAAGGAAAGAAATTTGACTGGCAAAAGACATGAGTACTGTATAAACATCATGTCCAGGAGACTAGGGTGGGATGCCATTGGCGAGCATGAATTCTGTACAGTAGACTGATGTTTGCACCCTATCATACACATGCAATTACGTTTTTTTCTCCAACCATAGCCACAACCTTTTGTGTCTTGACATCTCCGGCCATGTTTGTTGTGACCAAAGCCAAAGTATTTTAAGCAAACACGTGATCTTTTCCTAACCTGAAGCAGTGTTTTTTTGTGCCTGAACCTAAACAGATCATGAGTAAAACAGAAAAGAAACTGAAACGTAAACTTGCAACATGAAGAAATGTGAAGTTTAAACAGATATGTGGTTTGCAGAATCTTACATTGCCAGACATTTAATCAGTCGGGCTGCAAAGGTCACATTACATTGTCCAGTATGAATATCGTTCATGGGTCCTGGGCTATTAAAATCTGTCTGATTGCTTCTGTTTATGCCATCACTGGGCTACTTTTAGCAATGTTGCTGCATTCTCAGATCTTAGCTATTAACATGTTGAGCAAAATGTTATGATGGCTTAAACTACTTCTACAACTTGAATTATCCTTTAAAAGTCGGTTAGTGTATAATCCATAGATCCTCTCAGGCTCTCTGGTGTGTCATGAAAGTTCTTAGTTGAGTAGATTCCCTTTCTTTTTAAATGTTGACACTAGTGGTTAAGTGAAACATGCTGTGCCGGACACAAAGAGGAAGAGTCGAGGCGTGGGAGTGAGGCTGGCATTGCACATGGCCACTTTGCATGAAAGGAAAACAGTTTTTTGACCACAGGGGTTGGTAATTCCACAACTGAATTTTAATGTTTCCATTTCTCTCTTGAACAACGCTGCTCCCTCCACATGATGGCTGGTCACCTACCAGTGAGGCTGTTAGAGTAGAATGATACACGCGATTTCAGAGTGAGGTGAGGTTTATTCAGCATGTTAGAAATTGTGGTGCATTTACAACTCCTGGAGAATTCATTATTCTGGTCGTGTTTGGCTGGACTGTTTTACTGATTCAATGGAAAGTGAGTCGAATCTGCCCTGACATGTGTGAAACCACGTGCGTACACACACATACACACCACACAAACACACACACACACACACACACACACACAGTGCTATTTTGAAGGTAGTCGAGTTGATAAGATATGCATCTATGGTGTGGGACATACAGTGTGGCAACTGCAAATGTCAAATCTATTTTTGTTCCTTCTCATTCTTTACCATTAAGTTATGGTTACAGAAGCATATTTTCTTGTAAAAAAAATGTAACTATACACATCCTATGGAAACCTGAATACAAATAAGCGCTCAACATTTACATTTTCAACATTAAAATCAAACAAAATTTAAATTCCTTACAATTTCCTTAAATAATGTCCAGCTTACTATGAGGTAGCCAACCAATGAGCCTAAAAGATCAGCTGTCAACACCAAGTACAAATTAGTGCAGTACTGTTGTTACAAGTAAATGGTTTTATCCTTAAAAAAGTATGAAAAGGACGTTTTTTTATTTACATTATCAATTATCAAAGTAAAGTTAAATGGGTGGAGGTTGAAAGAAACAAAATAAAGTAATTCACTGATTTTGAAAGGCTTTCACAAGTCATGTAAAGCTACATGTGAAGAGTTAAAAAAGCTATGGTTAAAATGGAGAAGCTTGTCGCTGAAGAGAAGGGGAGGCGTGCACACACACACACACACACACACACACACACACACACACACACACACACACATAGAGTTGTGATGTTGCTGTTGAGTCTGGGAACAAGCTGTCTTTCTTGTTCAGACACACCGGACATCAGGCGGACATGTTGAAATGTGAAACTGCACAGTCATACTCACACTGACGTACTCGGGCATGATATCATCGGGAAGTGTTGCAATTCTTGTATCCTTCAATATGTGATACTGCTCGCTGTGCATTTATTTGTTTACTCAGAGGTTACTTTTCAGAATAAAAAAATATTCAAAGCACGCCCCGATGGGAAGAACTATTGTGAATTCAAACATCACACCCTTGCACCAGCACAACATTTGTGCGCCAGAGGGTTATGGGAAAATGTGTTCGGTCTGTGTTCATGAAAGGGACACTTACAGCCATATTTCTTACTTTACAGCCATGTTTAAAAGCCAGAGAATGTAACTTCCTTAACAAACAGCTGGTTGTTGAGTCTCTTTCCCAGATCATCTAATACTCAGACACCAAGCCAAAGCGAATGAGACTCAATGATCAACTGTGTTTTTCCATAAAGTTGCAGTTTATTGCTTATATAGATTATTTCTGTGGCACAATAAGATGAGCTGTGGAAATGTGATGTTTTGAAATGAGAACAACAAGACAATTCAGTCTCAGTTTCACCCTCAAACGATGACCACCGACACTGTGTACTTTCAGTGTCACAGTCAGCTTTAGTCTGTATTTGGAGAATCTACTGAGGTCAAGTAAGTAGATGTGTATATGCACACAAAAAAAAAACAATTTAGGATCCCATGGGGGAGTTAAAATGGAAATATGGGCAGACAACTACAGAACAATACAAGAATGAGCTGTAAAATAGGCGACCATTAAAGCAATGAAAGCAGTAACAAGGGACGGAAGAAGAAAAAAAAGATGCTGCTGACTTTTTCAAAGTTGCTATTCAGTTAGAATAGGAATTACTAGCCATAATAGAAGACATAGAGGGTAATATTTGCTATGGAGTAGTATAACTTGTACTTCAATGATATAATGATCCCTAACACAATATCTCGCAAAAAAAAAAAAAAAAAATGGCTGCCAGGGAAGTTTTTATTCTTGTTACAACTGTAATTTTTGGTGCTCCTGTACTGAGCTAGATGGTATCTTAGTGTATCTAAGTTCTTCTCATTAATTGGACTGGATGTTGTACAGGTATACATGTCAGGCCAGCTGGTGCCTGTCATGAAGAGAGTAACAAAAAGAGAAAGTGTTTTCCAGTAACCTTACATCAGGAGTAGCCAACATGGTGCCCACAGGCATGTGGTAGCCCACAGTGAGCCTATGAGTCACCAATAGGGCAACTTAAACCTAGACAGTCTCCTGATACAGATAGCTGTTTAAATAATAAATAACAGCAGAGACATTATTGTGAGAGATGGAAGACTTTTTGAATAGAACAATCTGAAACGTCAGCGATGGAGGCTGTATGACAAATGCTCTTTTGGGTGCACCACGGTTTGGTGAGCTGTAGAGAAGTCGGCGCCAAGAAACCACACACATACTGAGTAGAAGTTTAGCCTGTGGACATTTTTTTTTTTAACAAGTTTTAAACCTTATTTTGGGGCAAAACCATCAAAGTTGTAAGCAGTTTTTATCAGATCTGACTGGCAATTCTATACAGGCAGTTTGTATGTCTCTGTGACCATCATAGTGGAAGTTCCAGTTCTCTTCTCATTCATTTAGAGCGGCTTGGTCTTGTTAGCCCCAAATAACCATCCGGGGACATTGCAAAGATGGCTGCAGAGTGAGGAAACTTGCCTATAATGACTCTGATTAAAGGTTAACTGAGCAAACAAATAGCCCTCCATGTGACTCTCCCTCCTTGACAGAGCTCTCAGTCTCAGAAAGGCTGGTGACCCCCACTATCCAAAGTCCTATTCCAAAGAATGTTCTCGTTTTTTGCATTTGTGCAGTTTCTCAGCATCGCTCCCTCAGTCTTTGATATAGCAGCTACTACCTATTGATTGAATTGATACCTAGCTTGCCAATTTTGCAGGTAAAAAGTCTAAAATTGGAAAGTTTCAGATTATAACCTTTACTTCTACTGCATTTTGATGTCAATCTTAAGGGTACAATCCTTGGCATAAGATGTGAAAAAGCCAATAAACTAAATTGGTTTGTTTACTTCCACCCAAAATGTCAATCATCACTTAAACTTTATTCTTATAGCACCTTTAAAACAATCAATAATTAAATTCATTGTGCTTTACAGGTCACCGAGCGAGTGACCGAGAAAAAAGAAAACATTGCAAGGGGGAAAAAATGGATTTAAAGTCAATGTAGATTAGTTTATAGATTGAATGTTTGAACATCAGTGTTGAAAGTATCTCTCATCAAAAGAATACCCATAAGATCCACACTAAAAC
Source organism: Sparus aurata (assembly GCF_900880675.1). Taxonomy (NCBI): domain Eukaryota; kingdom Metazoa; phylum Chordata; class Actinopteri; order Spariformes; family Sparidae; genus Sparus; species Sparus aurata. The sequence goes on along the minus strand of NC_044201.1, from coordinate 19,736,498 downwards.
AAATATAAACTGACCTTTGACCTGACCTGACACTATTATTTAAATAAATAAACAAAATATAAATGTCCCTATATATGTTCGTGTGTGATCACTTTAGATTTAAAAATGATTCTCACACAGTCAATTATCTAATTTACTGTTCAAGATGACTCAAAGTATATCTATAAAATGAGTTTAGAAATCTCTTCACCATAACCAACTTGTGTATATAATGAACCTATGTAGCCTCTCCCTCCCTCTGAGCACAGCGCTCATCAGAGATTTGTGCTCTGTACTGTGTTTATATACCTGAACAAGAATAGCCCAGCCTATCATATGAGCCTCCAGTGACAGGTATACTGACTCATCAGCCAATCAGCTGTCGAATTAATGTTAGAAGGGTGAGTCACAGTGGTTAAATAGAGGCAGGAATCTGACTGGTGGGAAGAGTAATGAGTCAGCAGGCAACAGTTCCTCATTGGTGGAAAGGCTGACCAATGAAAAGTGAGACTCTGTCAGGCTCACAGTGAGAACCAGTTTAGGAGGGAAAAAATGAATGAGAGGGTTCAACGTCTGTGACTTTAGCTGATATTGGCTCATGTTCGTCAGTGGATTGATAGTTTATAAAGCATGAAAAAGAGTTTGTTTTTTTTACAATGTAAAAAATATTCCAAACAATAAGATTTGCCACTTTTAAAATATGTTTATGATGAACTCTATGCACATTCCTGTAGTTTGGTGTTGATTGTGGTCCTAAGACCAGGAAATCAGTTGGCATGTTTGCACATTGGTTCCCTCGTCTCAAAGTCTACGAGGCTCTTGAACTGATGTTCGGCTGAATGCCTGAAATAAGGTCTGTGGTTACCACAGGCTTAAGATAGTTATAAGTTTTGCTCTACATCATAAAATACATCATTAAATGTCCCACAATTTGATTATGAAGCACTTATGTGCCTTAGAAATGGTTGCTAACAAGTGGCTAAATGAGACTACAGAAGTTGTCGGGGATATTAAACCGTCATCGCACTGAACACGGAGACTCATCTACAGACTCATCTTCTCAACTTCAGTTACAAACTATTCAGATTTTAACTTCATAACTTGTAGATTTATCAATGTATAGAAAACATGTATAGTAATTGTGCAGTAAGACACTTAATGGTGGTGACATTTATCATGTGACTGCAGTGTAGTCCGTTTATAGCCAAACATTAGCTTTAAGCTTCTAGAGATTTAATTTACGTGTGGTGAAGTGGTGTTCATCTGTGAAGATGATCTTGCTGAACAAAGTATCATAAGCTTGTGTTTTTCACAGAGCTTATTTTTGTGACATTCCAAAATCCAAAATAAAAAAAATAAAAAATCCCATGAGCTTTTTGACGAGGGTGATGCCAACTTCTGGGTTAGCCTACAAAAATATGTAATCGAGTTGCTTTTTTACTACCAGCCCAACCTCATTCTTCCCCTCTGACAAACGTGTAATGCGAAATGCGATACTAATGTACAGTATGTGCAGAATACACATTTGCAACTCATAAAAGCCACATCCAACCTCATCCTTCAACGTCCCCTCTCCTAAACTTCTTACGCATATCTCCAGGCTCTCCCACTGTCCCATACACAAACACACATTTCTGTTCACTGAGCGGGCCGGAGATCCTGAGTGGTGACTCGAGGTCCAGAGTGGTGACTCTTAACACTGCCGGCACCTGGTGAACAAAAGCTTGCGCTTTCCTCATGCCGCCCACTTTCCCCTGCACCAGATGGCATTATTTTTGTTTCAGCAGAGGTTTTCAGTTTTATGCCGAAGTTTCCATTGAACAATTTGTGGTTTTGAATAAACACTAAGCTCTCGTCCAAAGAGGCAGCTAATGAGAGCCATATTCAGGCTTTCTCCCTTTGGTTTGGGTTCTGGTGATAATCATCAAAGTTCTCAATATAATTGGAATAAAAGGAAGAATATAATGTTTTGGTGTATACTGCAAATTTGACTTTTGTTAGCCCTCAAAAATAGTCATTGTACTTAATTCAAAGCTGCAGCATAACGAATGAACATCTCTGTACTCGACCAAGTTACACAATGTAAAGTCTACTACGACGCCTTTACAATCTAAACATTTAAAAAAAAAATCATCCTTTAACCCTTGATTAAGTTAAAGTGACTGAATGCTAATGTGAAAGCTAACCAGCTAGCTCCAGTCCCTCCTGTTCATAAAGCCATTTTGTACCGCAAGAGACGATGGTCCAATAGCTGGCATAGGTTCATTTGGGTGATTTGAAAGCACCAAGTTCGCCACAGTAAACTTACAAAATGTCAAGAAAGTATATATTTGAACACCTTTTTTCCTTATTAAAACAGAAAAAACTGAAACAATTGTAAACCTTCTTAATTCAAGTTTCTTTAACTAAAATTAGCTTAATTTCCTTGGTAACTCATCTTAACGTGATAAAACAAAACAAAAACTGATGTTCCTTTTTTTTAATCACCCCTCCCTTTCAGACATCACCACTGGAGATAAGAAGATGAAATTTATCAGCCTTGGTCAGCAGGCATGTGAAATGTCCTAAACGGATGGGAGTGTCCCAATGATTTTTTCAGCTGGATGTATAATAGGAGACCCTGCAACAGCTGTGTGACTGTGCCAGTGTGAGTGAGCAGGGGTCGGTTTGGGAAAAAGGCCTCAGGGTTTCCCAGATAAACCCTAACCCCCAAACCAACAACTGCTGCCAAAGATTTTGGAAGTATGCTGCTAATGTTAATGTAGTTTAAATGGGCAGGAGAATCCATCTGTGGAAGCACAAGAAAACTGTTGTAGTAATTCAGTGATTATGTTCTCTCCCCATACAACAAGGAAGCGATAACATCTATGTGTTCGCTCCAGTTTCAGTGGAAAATCCCAGAGTTACTGGCAGTACTTAAATTCACCAGGTTTCATACAAATATATGAAACCTGATAGACTTCACAGACTAACAATATTCAAAACAAAGTGCAGGCATATGTTTAGTGTGCTCACCACAGTATGACATGAAATTGTGGTTTACTGTACTTCATTCATGCATTTGTGGCTGTAAAATGTTCATAAAAATGTTAAATGTATTTTCTTCCAGCAGTTGGAGAAAAGGTAATTTTGTTAGAAATGGACAGAATTTAAATGTAGCTCCATTACTACAGGGGATATCATAGCCGCCATCTGCTGCTCACTATACTGGACTTGTTACTCTTTGGCTTTCGCAACTAGCTGCCATTAGCAAGTAGCTTGGTTAACCGTGGAGCCGAGTGCCCCATTAGCTGATGGAAGTCTTGGCAGCTTTGGTTTATGCGCAGAGTGTCCATTGTCTACAGCAGGAATGGGACTGAACACAGACTCCAAGACTGGTGGATATCAGTTTGAAGACAGTGGATAAAGTATGGAGGTGATTAACAGCTGCTCTGACCGGGACCATGACTCCATGGATAAAAAGTCATGGCACTAAAGTCATGAAGCCGCAGAAGACAGAGAGTTGTGCAGGCAAAAATGGTGTGAGCCAGAATATTTTAAACATCTTACTCTGCGAATCGAGCATTTTTTTCGACCAAACCTAATTGTGTAAAGACAAACCAAGACCATTTCTTTGTTCACTAAACAACTTCAATTTAAAGAGTGTATGGTTGTACTTTTCTATTTAGTAAGTGTAAAATTATTTCCTTTCTTGACAATTTGTGAGTATATGTGTTTACTTATTATAATAATAAGTGAACTTGATGCTTTAACATCTCCCAGCTGAAACTACAGGGGCTTTCACATTATCGTCTTTTGCAGTACAATGCGGGATTACAGGACAGGATAGACAGGATGGGTTTGGGCTAGCTGGTTAGCATGCTCACTTCAGAACACAGTGCCATCATAACACCAACACATTGTTCCTACACACAGTGCGGATTACGGCGATAATGAGTGGCCATATCTTACCAATTGCTCCCTTACTCTCTGGAAATCCTTGTTCAGATTCCCAGATTGACTCTGCAAAGTTCTCCAAAGCAGGAGACTTATGGACATTCAGCATCTTAAAGGAATAGATCAACATTTTTTCCTTTCTTTTTTCACCCAGATGGATATTTCCTAGATTGTTTCTCGGTCATGACTAGTGGTAGTCATGACCCCCACCCCCCAGTTTCCATGTTGTCTTTAGGCTAAAATAGGCTAAGCTAAGCTAAGAGGTGGCAGGTCATTGTAAGCACATGGACATGTTAGTGCTAGCTTCTCAGTCTTCTCATCTAACTCTCCCACCAGAAAGTAAGAGTAATTCCCAAAATGTCACACTTACGCTTATCAAGAGTTAAAGTTTTTTTTTCCATTCAACATTTCTGTTGAATCGGGAATGAAACGCAGAGGAAATTGATAATTGCAGTCATATTAGCAGCATTATCACCACCCACCGTGTCTGAGCAAGCAAAGGGAAGAACAGGGCTTACAGATAATCAAACTTCACCGGGAAAAATTTCCAAGAAAAGTTACAGGCACACTCACACACGCACACGCCACACGATTATGAGTGTGAGAAGAGATTTCTGGGAAGTGAAGTGCAGATAGAGTCAGGAGGTAAAGATGCATGTTTATGCAGGTTATAGAGCAGGCTGGTTTATTCCAGATATTTGAAAGACATGGAAGCTGCCAGGTACTTTCAGATGGAGAAGGCATTTACCTTGTTGCACAAAACATGAAACACAATGAAACAATTTTGTCCGACTCAAATGACGTACTTAGAGGTCTTATCAACAAACACCCCTGCTGAGTGAGATGTTTATATCTATCGTGTTTGCCAAATTCTGCGGTGTTCTCCACCCTTTGGAAGTAATAAACTGACTGACTGATTAATCAGAAGCACAGCGATACCTTCAGAGGAAAATGGACTCATTATCTTTATGTCAAATTTGTCTTTGATATAAAGAATCAGTCTGGTAATTCCCGTAAAATCGTGAGCGACTGACATGCACAGTTTCCTGCTGCTTTGATTCCTCAATCTGGCGTCTGGTCCTTCTGACTCAGAAATGACACACGCTGTTATCAGTTCAGTGATGTTGGAGCCTGAATATTCAAAGACTATCATTTGTATTAAATATTTAAAGACTATTCTTTGAAGCCACAGCATAGAGCCTGTGGATTTACGAGCGCTTTAGCTGTTCTAAAGTCCTCTGCTTCACATAAAGGGATCGAAACCTACTGAAAGTGAAACTAACATTCCTGTAAAAGCCGTATTTGTAGGAAAAATGTGTCACAGTACCACATACTGTGAGTGTGAGGCATCACGGAAACTACAGTACAGATGGTAAGGAAACGAGCCAGCAGGAGTCCCACTGATAACTACTTCAAAACTGTGGTGAGAATCTTCAACCAATCATAAAGTGTTTTTCCCGTGGGATACAAGGAAGATAGTTCAGGTTAACTGCATGTTTTAGAGCAGGTAGTTCCTGCTGGTTGTATGGGGATCAGATCTGTCAGGTACTTTCAGCTTTCAGATGGGAAAGGAAAATACCCTGGTGCACAAAGAGTGAAATAGCAATGTTGGCAATGATCAGACTCAAAAGAAAGTAGCAAGAGATGCCACAAAGTGTGCAAAATTCAAAACAGGCTTGTTACTTTGGTTATAGCAACATTTGTGGGGAATTAGCAATTTTATTTTAATTTTTTATTTTGACACGCTGTCTTCCCAACATCACAAGACCAATTTCAACTATTGGTGCATATCACGCACAGCAGACGTAGCGAGACGAAACGATGTTAAAAACAAAACAAGACGGAAAGAGATAGAGAGGGAGACTGAAATGGAGAGAAGGTGCGTTAGTGACAAAGGCTCAGGTTCAGTTGACTTTGCACAGAAATGGTCGGTAGAAATGACCTTCAGAGAGTAAGTTCAAGAGCCTGTACTTTTACTCGAGTGAACTACGTAGCTGCTTTTTCCACCCTTGCATGTCAATTGATCTATAAAGAAACTGAATTAAGATTCCTGAGCTCATGATCTATTCAGTGTGAACTAGTCACATGAAGTCATAGTAACTTCATCATTTGTTAACTTCATGATACATCCGCCATTAATTAGCTAATCATTATTTAAGTACATGATGACTTGTACCCTTGTAATTGTTACCAATAACTTAAACAATATATTTGGTAAATAAAGCAGAGTTTGATTATGAACCACTGTCATAAATACAAATCCCAGGTCTATAACAGTTTGTTGTGCTAACTACATGCAAAACTCATTACGTCATAAGAATGTTATGCATTGAAAACTTTGTGCGTTGAAGTAAACATGTATGCAACGCTGTGATCCTACCCTCTCAACGAAGTTACGTAATACAGAGACAAGTGATATGGGGGCGGAGTGGCTGAGACAGAGACACCATTCACTCTATTACAAGACACTGTAGCATTTAAATGATTTTGAAGCTGATATTTTAAAAAGGGAAACAAAAAAAGTTGTTACACTTAAAACGTAAAAGCAGCAGTTGCACAACATGAAAAATACTCCACTACAAGCAAAACCCATGATGCACAAAAGATTCCTTTCACTTTTGTCCCTACAAGTAACTTTGATGTTGTGTTGTACACTTTGTCACGTACGCTTTTAATTGCTCTGTGCCAGATCTTTCTCAAAGAACTTCTGAAACTAAAGAGGAGGAACTTTATGAAGAACCCAGCTACAGCACCTTGCACTGCCCCCAGAGACCACACATTAACCCATGAGCCAAAAGAACTCTCTGATTGGTGCAGAGGCACAGCGGGGGCGGGACTTGCAGTGTGGTGTGATTACCAGTAAACGGGGAGGGATCCATAAGGAAAGTACCTGAAGATTTTGAGATGAGCGAGGAGTCAGGACCGGGTCAAGTGTATTCAGCTCTGTTTCTGTGTGTGTGTGTGTGTGTGTGTGTGTGTGTGTGTGTGTGTGTGTGTGTGTGTGTGTGTGTGTGTGTGTCTGTGATCATATGACTGCAGTCTGGCTCTGCAGTGATTTCTAAACAGTGACTTAAGCTGAATATCACATGTTTTCTACACATAAAACTTAAATCTTAATGGAGCCACGATGTGTCTTGTGTCTTAGACTCTCTCATATAGTTCAAAAAATAATCTCCTGACCTGCTGCTATTCAGGAGCTTTGTTGCATGACATACAATGACCTGTGTGTTTAATGAGTCGGAAAAGCCCTCCCGCTGCCGTCCCACGCTGACACAAGCTCATTCAGAGACACACTGGTGACTCCTTTAAGTGGAGAAGGAAGTTGGAGAGACAAAAATGGAAAGACAGAATGGTTTCCCTCAGATAATAAATTCTTTATTTACTAGAGAGAAAACGATCAGATTTACAAACGGAGAGACAAACACAAACAAAGAGACTCTTCTCACATTAGTACAACCGTACATTGTTTGCCTCAGTTTGGCTCTGTGACACATATTTTCCATGACCCTCCAGAAGGCTTTTAGATGTGGTGGACCTGACTGTAAGACGGCTCTGCATCCACATCAAAACAGCAATCATGTTCGCTATAACATCCAGCGAATAACATCTTTTTTGGGGGGGATTGCCCTGAATATATTTGTGCCTTATTTTGCTATAAATCACAGCCAAGGACATGAACAAATGTCTTAATGCAAGCTTAGGAAAAAATAAGTACGCATTTTCGAAAAAAGAAAAAAAAAAAGATACAATTTTTCAAACAATTTCCTTTTAATGAATTACTACTGTACAGATGAGCGCAGTCATACATTTGGCATCACCAGGGCACCAGCTGAAATGTAAATTTAGGGGAAGACAAACCCTGTGAAACTGCTGGCGGCAGAATGAAAACAGCCAGTGGCGACATGTCTAAAACAAAACGTCAATCAATAATAAAAAACAAACTTAAGACTTTGATTTTATTTACTGCCCTATAGAACTGGCTTTAGGTCGTCGACAGAGAGGATGAAATTGGAAAACCGTGAGACTCAACCAGTCAATTCTTCTACACCTCATCACAGGTTAGTTGACCTACTGAGTTCTGCAAAACCCTTTCTAACATTCAACCACAACATTGTTTGGTTCAGTGATACAATTACACACACACACACACACACACACACACACACACACACACACACACACACACACACACACACACACACACACACACACACACACAGCGAGGTGCAGAACAGTGTTTCCAAACTCTTCTCCAGTGCACCACGCTCTGTTCACATAATGTTGCCTCCATCGGGGCGACCATCACCACTCTGAGGCTTTGTTTTCAAGTTTCAAGGTGAAACACTACCGTCATGAATTAAATTGCGATGGCTGAATGCAAAGTAGGCAAACAAATAAAAGCGTTTAAATGATAATCAAAACACGTGTCGAGAGTCAGTTTACAGTACGGCCAAACAAACTTGTGTTGTTTTAATAGAGAAGTCAATAATCCGCCTTTTTCCGTCGTGCCATGAGCTACCATGGTCTGATCTCGTGCTACACACCGAGTAGTTTTTCCACACCACAGATCGGCACAGCACGAGGAGTTGGTAACCTTGCTGGGGAGTTACATGGAGATCTACTAGAAACACGCTGCACACCTCACTGCGGCTGCTCCACATCTTCTCCTACAGTGCTTAAAATAAGGATGGCAGACCCCGCCACTGCAATGAAAATGTATAGAGGAGATAATTAAATAATGCAAATGAAATACAAAGAATAAAATGATGATACATTCATGTGTGTGACATATGTACCACATTGGCATTTCAACAATATGTATCCTATAACTAACTATCCTGGGACTCCTCCAGCTGTGCTTGTGGTGACAGAAAACAGATATTTTTCAAGAGAAGTCGGGACATTGCCAGCTGTGCCATGCTGGTGATTGGTTGGTTATTATTGTAAAGAATTTCCACAAACAGAGGCAAATACAAGGCTTGATTCTAGAAAATTGTTGAATATGAAAGCTATTTGGCTGGCAGATAATGCAGTAATGTTAAAAAAAAACAGTATGTGAAGCACTTTTAATTGGTGTCCAACTGCACATCTTTTTAGCAGAAGTGCGTCTCAGCAGTATTTTGTGCTGGTTTACTATGACCTCATTCCCATTTTATTGATGAGTCGGTCTCAAAAGTTTTTAAATGACTTCACATTAAAATGGCACTTGCATAGTTTTACGATTACGAATCCCTTCATCTTTGGGGCTGGAGCTCATCATCAGCATGCTTCACCCTGGGACAGGTGGTCAGACTCACACAGCAGTGATTCACCCGGTGACGATCATCCAGCTGATGAGTACGATGGGCAAAAAGAAAAGTATTGGAATCCAAATCCTCTGGTACAACCTCAAATTCTGCAGTAGATGACTGGGTGTGCGTGTGTCATCTCCCAAATATGTTAGAGACCTTGACAAACCCTGGCTTGCCTGCTCTTTTGTTGTTACAGATTTTTCACAGTATTTACAGTTTTTTGGCCACTGTCTTCTCGGAAAAGATTTACTTAAATTTACACGAGTAGCCCGGTTACCTCAGTTTGTGGTCGGGCATGAGTCATGAGCCGAATTCTGATATATGAACTTATAACAACTCACAAAGTGATAAACACCACTTCCTCATTTGGACTTGTTCTTGGTTTCCATTTCTGGGAAATCAAGGTATCTAACAGGACACAGTGAGTGTTGGCAACATGTTTTTCTCACTTCGGTGGAACTTTTCCCATTTAGTTCCCTTTTCTCTGTGAACGCTCAGTTTGTAAAGAAAGTTCCTGTACATTGTGAGGCATTCTTGCCTTATTTAAAACACAGGTGGTTAAGAAAAAAAGAAAAAAGAAAAAAAGAAAAAGATCCTCTAAATTAAAAGGTGCACTATGTGGTTTTGGATAAGAAATTTTAATCAGAAGAGAAAACAAACAGGCTAAATAGATAAACTGTCTATGTTGTCATGACTGAATAAACTGAATAAACAAACTGACCTTAAAGGACAACACAGTTTCATACTGTTTTACTTTGGTTATATGTGGCGGACCTTGGCACTTTTCGAGCTTCAAACAGTGTTCTGGGGACCTTATTTAAAATTGAGAACAGCCCGTTTATTCAGTTACGGAAAAGATCAATATCATGAGTTTGTATTGTTACCTCATGAATATTGTAAATATTAATATTTTGAGTTTGAATTTCTTCTCCAAAACTACAAAATATATTATCAATCATCCTTCAGATTAACACATTTTCTGATCCAACGCCCCATCAGTAGGATTACATTGATTGTCAAACAAATCACCTTTGTCAAAATAAACCTTTTTTCCTGATGTAACACAGCTGTGGTTAATGTTTCCCTTCACTCCAACATGTGTTTGGCTTATCATTAATTCACTCTGATGTTTGAGCTTCACGGTGAAGAAGGTCCACACCTAAAAGGATGTTTTCACGTTCATCTGCTTCAACGCCTGGTTTAGTGTCATCAGTCAACCTGTGCTTGTATAGAGCCAGCCCACAGCAAAAGTCAACTCATGACACTTTCCAACCTGAGCAGGACCAAACCAAAATCCTTGATAAATTATTCACTGAACTTCTTTGGAAGCCGGTGATGGTCCAGTATGCAACTTACATGAGCTGATGTGGATACTAAAGCTTCCCAAACACTGAGGCAAAAAGTGAAAAAGAATTTCGTACATTAATAGATTTAAGAGATTTGCGAGAAGGAGTGAACTTAATTCTGCTGGAGACTGATCATGCTTTTTATTTTTTTTTCCCTTCGCTTCAGTATTTCACATATGTTCATGTAAAAGATATTGAAAGTTAAGAAGGTCAAATTCATTTTTATAGAGAGTATTTAAGAGTCTTTTTTGTTATGTCTGAACACACGGCTCAAGAAGATCTTTACAAAGTTATGGGGACCTTCGTTGGTGTGGTTACAATAACAGCAATTTGGTTATGGTTGAGGAACAATGCTGAATGACTGACTGCACTGTCGGCGCAAAAACAGGAAACAAACATAAGTGTCATTTACTCTGGGGACACCGGGGACGCGTCCTCACCTCTTTTTTTGAAATGACCAATTCTTGTCTGCATCATTTTTTTTAAAGGTCTCGTTACACTTTAAACTCTAACAAGGTGATCTTACTTTTGAAAAAACTGAGTAAACCGATTACCTCAAAATTACCAAGTAAAGTAGATTACTTAATTTCAGTTGTAAGAGCTTTAACAACTTAAAATTATTAGCCTACTTTAAGTAAAGGCAACATTTTTCAATTTGCACCGTCATTAAAAATGTACTCGCAAATGAGATTGAATTCATCCTGATGCGCCACTATGCATGTTTTCCCCCGCTGTAATCATCTCCTCTGACCTCACAGGATCAGTCACAAACAGCCGTCTCTTGTGTCACAGTATGACATTATGTGACCCATCCGACCACCAAGACCTCCTTCCTCTGCGGACTCTGTGGCTCTCTGACATAATTTCCTCCTTCGCTCTCAGCAGACAAGAGTCATAATTAATCAGTGAGTGAAACCTGCTGGACTATCGAGTCTTAAAATCTTTCTGGATCATTTGACTCCTTTTCCGAGAGGGGCGACACACAGGACACTCCTTACTGTCTATAAGCATCTATTTTCTAATAAGTGTGCGAGTTGATTCTTTTCATAGCTTCATATTAGTGCAGAGTGGAGCTCCGTTTGATCTGAGTCAGTGCATTTCCTGTTTCACATCCTTGTGAGGTCATTCCCTGCTGACTGACTCACTGATCCAGATGAGTACACCATGAAAACAAGCTTGGAAAGCTTTCATTAAAAACCAGCCGTGCCGAACCTATTCAGATATTTAGTTTCATGTGTGAGCCAAGTCCTACATTTCCCCTAATGCAACACAAGGGTATTTCATCAGAACATCCCTGCAAGCAAAACAACATAAATCTGATTTCTGAGCTCCTTGTGACAATCAAACTAAAGGTTGATGTGAAATAATCTGTGGAGGGTCCCTCTCAAGTATTTCTCCCCTGAGTGAATCTACCGCTCAGTGTTTTTGCATTCTTACTTGAACACAGCACAATATAGCGCAACACAAAAGCAACTCAAAGTGATGCAAAAACACAAAAACAAGACAACAAAACGCAACACTGTGCAACACAGACCCCTCAAAGCATCGCTGGTGTATCTAAAATAAATACAAGCAGTAAATAAAAAAAACCTTAACAAGGATGTTGCACAAGCCTTTCAACCTCTTCGCTTTAGTCAGGTGAATCTCACACCGTTCTCCGTGGAGTTAGGCCCAAAAAAATCAATTTCAGCAGCATCAAGTTGTTTGGTCGCCCGGGGTGGAGGAGCAGCTTTGATATCTTTGTTTTTGAAGATGTGAGCGCTTTTGATTCTGAAACCTGTGGTGGAGGTTTTGCAACAACACCAGATTTTTTTTAACTTAAGTGGGGTTTAAAAAGGTCTTTCACCGGCTTCACAGAGATTAGACGTATTTGTCTGCGCGTCTGCCTCACAGATTTTACAGTGAGTCAAAAACAAAGGCTGATGAAATATTACAGAGTGGCGTGATGAGGCTCGCGGCAGGAGAGAAAGGAAGTCTCCACCATTAACGTGCGTTAAATCTAAACCACAGCCTCACATGTGGTGTGAATCTATCCTACTGTCTTTAATTTTTATTCATCCAATAAAGCTGTCTTGTTACAGGGCTTTCACACTTTCCTTTATGGGACTAAACTTGTTAAAAAAATAAATAAAGTAATTTCATTTCAAAATCAGTTACAGATAAACTAATAAATGCATCACAGCTGGACTTGATCTTGTCCAACTCCCGTTCATTAAACAAACACTGAAATACGTCCAAACTGAGCAACACTTCAACTGGGAAGGAGCCATTCAAATACATGTGTCCTTCTTACAGTGTGCCACAAGTCACAGCCTCATTTTAAAGCATTTCATTCAATTATCATGGAGGTTAAGTTAACCAATGCATTGTGAAGACTGAGAGACGCAATGACACTATTGTCAAAGCTCTTCACGTAACATGGGGTCATTTTTCCCACTTAAACATAAACACAACGTTAGCTTTACTTTACATACTCATATGAGTAAAATGTGTACAAAGGGGACCCTGATAGAAGGCTGCCTAGACTACAGTAATCTGTCTAGTGGATCTGGCCCTGATAATCAGAGCTGCAGACAAAATTTCATCAATTCTAAGTACATGAGCTCAAATTCAACCAATGCAACCTTTTTTTATATCTTGTCACATTATGCCCATTTCATTTGTTATAAAAAAGACAAATGCCCCTTTCAATCCTTCTCCACAGTGCAGTTCTTTTAGGGAAACACTAAAGTCAACATTTATTTATTTATGTCGATTTACAGTCAAACTTAAAATCTATTGGTTTACTGGTCTACTGGTTTAACCGTAGAGCAGGTGTCTTTAATGTTTTTTTGATGGAGTTGGAGCTTGGACCCCTGACAGCACATACAGTATTACATAAAATCCTGTTGCATATTAATCTGGGCCTACAACAACATGGATCGGGGCTAGTCATTGCTAATGTTTTGGTGCGTTCGCCTCACACTCTGTGGTGGTTTCTTGCTTGATTGAGTTACAAAACAACTCATAATAATGACCATACACTCGGGATAATGATTTGGATTACAGGCCAATATGTTTCAATAACAGTTAGCTGACTGCACAGTGATTTAGCACACGGTTCAGTTAGTTTACTCACATGATTGCACGAGGAATCATGAGCAGACCATCACATGATTTGTATTTTCAGACACTTTCTAAATAAAAACTGTAATAAATATAATCACACAGTAATTTTGGGGGACCATGTGCTGTAATCTGAAGAGCCCTTTGAGGCCCTGGACCCGCTGTGGAAGACCCAGGCTGTAGAGCAGGGTCCCCAAACCAGAATTAAAAGTTAATGGTGGACCATGGGACAAAAAGCACCTAAAGGAACCCAGCTTGCATGAATTGACAGAGAGTCTGTGCTCAGAATATTAAAAGTGATGATAAACTAAGGATAGTACATATTTAAAGATCTTTTTTACCTCCAAAAAATAATAAGAGCATAAAAAGTGATTCAAATTACCATTTCAAAAGAGTAATTTATGCTGGAAACAAGCCAGCAGGCCACATCAACCCTTTGCCTGCAGGCCTCACCTTGGGCAGCCCTGCTAAAGAGTGTAAACGCCCCCAAGGTAGCTAAAACCACCAAAGTCCAGGGAAAGATTCAAAGAACCTGACCTCAGTGTCCTCAATGGTAGCTGCATCCCTGACACCACTATGATATTCTGATTCCAAAAAAGTTGTCAACACATTAGGTAAAACGTGGGCTGCATTAAACTAGGATAAAACTAGGATAGCTGCTGTCAGTCACATATCTGACGCTGAATTCTTTCTAACTGAGTAATTTAGCAAACTTCATCTCTCTGCAAAACACCTCATCCATCAGAATACGTTTGAAAAACATGAGTCCTCCAACTGTTGTTAAAGCTTCTTTTGTCTGAGGGGAATATCATGAGACAGAATAACATTGAATCTCGCTGTGAGTCACTGGATGACGTGTTTGCTCTGTTAACTGCCAGCGATTATATGTTGTTTTGAGACAAACCTGTCATTAACCCTGAGGGCACAGAGGCAGTGGCGGCGGCGGTGGCGGCGGCAGCAGCAGCAGCAGTCAAAACTGTGCGTTTGGATTTCCAGCATTTTCTACACTATCGAGTGACATCACAATTCAAAAATAAATCTACTTTTGTGACTTTTCATAATGTTTGAAGGGAAGACGAACACAAAGCGTTTACATGCGACAGTTCTGCATTTTGTCGCATGTAAACTGACTGACTTCCTGAACAGTATGTTAGAACTTTTGCCCTCGCAGACTCGCATGACATTTGTCACACTTGCATTTCCCATTCACTGAGAAACAAAAAAAAAAAAAAGAAGTACAGGATATGTAGTAAGAAAGAGAAGATAAGACAAACTTGTGACAGTGTGAACCAACTCGGAGCAGGAAAGAGATGATAAGATTAGTACTTCCAAAATACTTTAAATAAAATCAATATCAGAGAGCTCAGCCTGTAAAACAAAGTCACCAAGCCTCTTCTCTGAAGCATGGGATGATTCAAATTAAAGGGTACAAAACAAATATTTACAATTAGTCCAAGTCTATTAAAAACCCTGAATGCAAAGCACCTCTGATGTCGCTGTCATGTTTGTAATGTCGGCCTTTCTGCAGCTGTTTGCACACACAAATATGACGTCCAGTGACTTTAAACAATTGCAGAGCCTGTCTGTGACTTGTTTTTAATCCCGTGTTTGTAAAGTGAAGAGTTCCTACCATTCAGATTCCCCCCGTGTGGAAGACAAAGGATCCTGTGAACTGTTTCAGCATTCAAGCATGGTCCTCTTCCCGTCATAGAAACATGACGGCAGGAAGGGAACTATCAGAAAGTCAAAAAAAAGAGCACACATCAGGATGCAAAGAAAGTTTTTCAGTTGGT
Source organism: Sparus aurata (assembly GCF_900880675.1). Taxonomy (NCBI): domain Eukaryota; kingdom Metazoa; phylum Chordata; class Actinopteri; order Spariformes; family Sparidae; genus Sparus; species Sparus aurata. The sequence continues at coordinate 19,721,048 of NC_044201.1, read as the reverse complement.
CTTTAGAGGATTTCATGATCATGAGGATTTTTTTCAAGCTTCTAATCCTTATAAAAGAGGATTAAAGTGAGCCAAATTAGACCTGGAAGGCTATCACATGGCATTGTTGTTGTGTTGAGAGTAGCATTTTAGCAAAATAGCATTCGAGTGAATCACACTTTGGGCTTGAAAGTCCACTCATTGTTGGCCTTTTCAACCCAAACTTAAGCGGGATCTTGTGCAAACGTCCATGCTGCAGTCTTTTCACAGGAAAGCAGAAATGCCATGATGTGACTTACTTCACCTCAGCTGGCTGCAGCCTTCAGGCCTGTGGTGTGTAGCATTTCCTATTAGAGCAGCAGGGGTTTGTGGGATGTTGGAGCTGTAAACAGGAAGTTAAGTTGAGCACGAGAGAGCCGGTACAGGAAGTGCATCAGTCAAACACAATTAATCATTTCCAATAACTCGGTCGCCTTTTTACAGTAAGTCTACAAGTAAACAGTTGCAACAGGCACCGGTTTTAGACAATATGGAAATTACTGTTTCTGTTTTGTCTAAAAGCGATAAAGAGACACAGTTTGAAGAGATCACCGATGTTCTAATGTGTAATCTCTTCCTGAAACAAACACAATCAGATGAATCTCTCTCTCTCATCTCTTAGTTGTTTTTTTAAATAAAGTTAATAATGAATTTTCAGCAAACACAACTCAAACAGGAATCGTTGGTGCATTTGTTGGTGACTATTTCAAAGCCAGAAGTTAGTGCACGCTGGTAATATTTTGAGTGTATGCAGGACTGTGCCACAGCGGGCATGTTCACTTATGTGTTTTTAATAGTTTTTTGACACTGACTCTGGACACACTTGTTTGAATTTGTTTACAATAAGAACAATGTAGAGATGTGATGTGGGAAAAGTGGAAGGCCTCATTCATTTTTCCCACCATGACTCACTTTTATGGTTTGGACTGGCAAACACCTGAGAGGTACAAGCTTGTGAACACAAAGACATTTGTGATACAAGTTAAAACAACTACTCACAAGGTGCATTTTGGCAACAGCCAATCACTGAGCTTGAAAATTCTGTTTCCCCTGTTTCCTGTCTTTGTGTTTTAAGAGAGGAGACAAACCACTTGAATAAAAAAAAAGTCCGTAATGCCAGAGATGTTTGTTGTATGACACATATCCTGCCCTTTCCCCTCCAAGCATGTGCTTTATCACAGCCGAATTGGTAACAAATCAGCCAGTCGTGTTGTTGCACTGATCAGAGCTCACAGTTGAGATTCAGAGCAGTTTCAACCGACTTGGTGCCGCTGCTGACAGATTTATGATAGGCGTGGAAGAGGAGGATATCAGGCTAATACATGGGATTACCAAAATAAAAGTGAGGTTATGAAGGAATTAGAGATGAAACTCGTATTTGTTCAAGTGCTCACATCATGGCACAATAAGTAAAAGTGTTATCTATGTGAAAAACAAGGAGATCACGTGGCATTATAAGCTGTTTTCATCCGATTTGACTGGTGATTCTGTATGTGAAGTTTTTATGCCCAGTCGACCATAAAAGTGAGGTTCCAGCTCTCTCCCCATTCCTCTACAAACGGGCCTGGTACTGTATTAATAGCCTGAAATTAACTGCTCAGGGGCGTGGCCAAGATGGCTGCCTTTGCAAGATCACATGAACTCCACGCGAGAGATGCACCCAAATTTCCACCCTGTGGACTTGAGGACTTCAGTCGTAATTACTGTGACGCGTTTCTGTCATCACATCGAGTCTGTTAGTGTGTGAGACTGCTGATAGTCAGCCCTAAGGACTACAATTATAATATCATTAATCTATAACCTTTACTTCTACGTATTTCTGTATCACAGCATTGGTCAAATATTATTTAAATTCAAGTAACGTTTTTAAGTTTTTAATAGACTGATTTTCCAACTTGGTCTGCTGGTGGCAGCACTCCAGAGCTGGTGATTGGTTGCCATAAGCCCAGCATGCGATAAGTGTTGAAATATATCTTTTAGTTGACGAACTGGAAAATCAGCCTTCAACACAGTAGATTTATGACTTTGTGTGGCTCAGGTTGCTGTGGGGTAATTTACAGTTTGGTGTGTTTGCTGGCTGGTTTATTTGGTTTGCGCTGATTATTTTTTACTGCCCTGGAGATGTTTTATTGTCAGCCTGTTTCACCGTGATTCTTTTTTTGTGCAGGTTGGGTGTCTTTGATTTGGTTGTTATAAACTGGATCCTGTTTGGGCTTGCTGGCAGCGGGTGTTTTGGTGTTTTGCGGTTTTGGTTTGGCTCCCTCGGACATGTTTTGTCCCGGCCACATTTGCTTGGGTCTGTTGTGATTAGTCTCACGGAGCAGCCTGGTCCCCAGCGCCTATCGCATCAGTTTGGACTAGCTTGAGTTAAATTGGTTGTGTCTGTCTGTGCTCGTACATTTCACCGCTTCACTTTGCTGTGGGCTGTTTAGGTTGGTTTATTTTCTTTACTCTGGTTGACTTGCGGTTCGTCCCCTCTTTAGCTTGGGATTTGTTAGGTTGGCTCTGGAGCTGCTGGCCTGATTGCCTCGATGACTCTGGTGGGTACACAGCGGTCTGACCTGCTGCAGAGCTGCATATCTGCCTCACCGAGGCTGATGTAACACCGAGCCAAATAGCGGCAACGCGGCTCCTGACACTGCAGCGCTGCTCACATGTACAGAGGCTTTGATGCAAGACAAAAACAAGCTCGTGTACTGCATGTGCGTGGACACACACAGATTCTCTCAGAAAAGCCACAGCGGCCCGAAGAGAGGGAAGGGGAACTTTTTTTACTCATCAAAGGCATGTCACATATCATAAGACGCACTGCACATTTTAATGAGGGCACTTGAAGAACATTTTAAAAGGAGAGGAGCAGGGTCACATGGGTGTAAGGAAACAGGAGACGTGAGAATAACCAGCTGGCCTGCAAACAACTCAAATAGTATAACAGCATGAGACACGCTCTGCCTTCACCCCCCGAAGTTAACATACATTTGACTTCTAGCAACAGCAGACCAATTATCACAGCAACACAATGTGACAACTCAGACTTTTTCTTAGTTTTAATTTTTTATTCAGTTTGTCTTTAAAAAGGTCAAACTCCCACAGAGGAAAATGATGTAAGATCTATAATGTTGAAATGTGTCTTGTGACTTTTGCTGTGTCATCCCTCTCATCACCCAGCACTATAAAGAAATTAATGGCTGAAAAGCAGAACTACTATCAAATCTATTTTAAGCGTTAAACTACATTTTGTTTGCTTCAGATCATTACTACACCCACTTCTCATATGATCTATATTTCTTTTCGCAGCACCGCAGCAGTTTCAGTCTGTTTTTCAGCTGATGTCAGTTTGCGTAAACCATCTTCTTGCTAAATTTGTCTCTTTGGCTTTTTTTTTTTTCTTTTCTTTTTTTTTTTTTTTTTGCTCTGCAGTCAAATGCAGTCTGTGATCTGAATTATGTTAAGCTGATTTTCTCAACCTGTTTAGTTTCCTCTGGACTTTTCATGTCTCTTTTTTGTTAGAGGTATGACACAGTCAGTTGTGGGGCAATTTAGATAGCTGAACAATAAACATTACTGTAATAAATGATGGTAATAATAAATATAAGATGGGAGTAAATCGTCAAAAGTTAACTACATTGGGTTTAACGTAGTTTCAACTGGCTGATGTATGCCAACTCATCAGCTCCTGAGCCAAGCTGGACTTCCTGAGCTGTCGCCGGAGGTTCAACCATCTGCTGGGCCTTTTTTTGGACCATGTCTACGTTGGAGGACCACTCAGGTCCCCGGAGGTTGTGGTTCCCAGAAACAGGAAAGTGTCCACAGTGGGGGGGGGGGTGGTGGAGGTGGTGTCATCTCCGCAGTCTTGAGCGGGTTCAGCTCCAGATGGTTCTGACCACACCGGACGGGCCAGCTGTTCCACCTCCAGGCTGTATGCAGACTCATCATCGTCCCCGATGAGACCAATGACTGTGGTGTCGCATTCTGCCCACATTCCACAGATTATACCTTTAATATGCAACAATATATTATACAATATGTGTACCAGAGGATCACTACTCCGTCTCTTCAGCTCTTCAGGCAGTGCTTCCCAAAGCGAGGAGCATGACTACCAGAAATTGCCATCGAAAATATCATCTACAAATGTTGGGAAACTAAACTACTGAGCTACGGTGTCCTTGGCCTGAAATTATGCTGAAGGCGCCTGTTCTATGCAAGTTGCATACGATAACATTGTTTGACCCTCTCTGTATTCATTTATCTGAATCCTGCAGCTAATTGAGTTGGTATTTTACAAAGAGAACGTATTTTTAATAAGAAATTCCAAAACACAAATGATAATCTCTTACGTTAGAGACGTAACAGGAACCAATCTCTGGAGTGAGTTAAAGCAACGTTAAATGGCAACAACAAAGTACGTGCACTTGACTAAATGTGCTTCCCCGCCTCTACCACCAGAAAACACACCGATCCTGACGTGTCAGTGACGATTTGTGTTGGTTCCCACGACAAACTATATTAAGTTTGCCTGTGAACCGAGATCAAAAATCTGTTTTGTATTTCCATACGCTTTTCATAATGTCTGCTGTTCCATATTTGTGTGCAGATAGCAAACGGCTTTGTGCGGAGCGTCGGCGGTGTTAGTTTACTGATCCCCGCTGAGCAGGCGAGATTTGTTTACAGCCGCCCTCTTCTATAGAAACACAGAAGATCCAGTAGGAGATACTATCTGTCATTCACAAGTAGAGACTGTATATGACGAGTCACGAGGAAGCGAGTGTGTGTGGGAGTTTGTTATCGTCACCAGTGGCACATCTAGTCTTGCTGGACAGTCTTTTTGATGTTGTACTCTCGCCATCATTGTCTGATGTGTAACTTATCCCTTTCTTTGCTTCCTCTTACTCCTGCTCTATTACATTTCAGAGGGGAATCCTGTACTGTTCTCCTCCACTGCAGTTAAAGTTACAAGTTATTTTGCAGATTAAGTTTGTATGATAATCTTCTAAAATATGATGAATTGTTTTTGAGGAAACAAAAGTACTAAAGATGAGCTTCTGCTGATAACGCTTAAGAATGCAGGACTTTGACTTGCGATGGTGTTTGTACTTTTCTTCGAGTGAAGATTTGAATACTTCCTTCACCACTGGCGGCTCACACTATCTCACACACAAGTCAATAGAGGAAGAGAATAGTCTGGGGGTCTCTGACCACAGCATCCTGAATGTGTCTCCTCTTGGCCCCAACACTACACACACCGAGCTGCTGCACTGGTTTAGGTACATGTGTAAGGAAATTATGAGCACACCTGGTTCCTGCTGTATTTCACACAATACGGCTGTGGGAGTTCGGAGGAGGCAGGTGCTGGTCGCGCCCAAACTATTGAAAACCACAAAGTGCTTCCTGTGCTATCCTGGCTTAGGTTTTACGGCTAGGGTCAGTATTAATGTGTGAGGCAACGCAGGTAGGACTTCCTGCTGAGAACTGTTGCAACACTGACCAGATCAGAGGTGGGATCTGTTGGGCAACTTCTTCACAACTGGCATGATGCAACCAAACTTCAAAATGAGTTTGATCACCAGTAGCCTGAGCTAAACATTAGTGTTGATCAAACAAAAACAGCATCAGGTTATTTAAAGTCCACCTGAAATCCCTGTTTTTGGAGTCAAAAATCCTCCCCTGCTATGAGGCCCTGGAATGATTGGGCCCAGTATACCCTTACTTCCTCTTTAAGAATTCTGCCTACTGATCACTTGATGACACACAAGATAATTTTAAAAATATGCAACAAATAATGAATGCTTGAGGTGTGTTCCCACAGAAAGTGAAGCAAATGTTTAAGGCGACGTTGAAAGTTGAAAATATTGACCTTTCAGGGAAAAAATGTGTGTCACAGGTCTTGTGGAGGAAAAAACACCCAGTCACATCAGATTCTGGTCGGGATCTAGACTCTGTGAAAAAAACAAACAATCCCTTCGATCAACCTCACACAAGTAATGCAAGGCAAAAATGTGTTTAGTGTCAGGTATTTTAACACTGTGGCCTCAAGTTTAGGCAGTACAGCAGGGCCCTGATCAGCTGATATTGTATTTTAGCTGCACACATTTCTGTGTTTACAACTGAACATCCAAAAACCAATTGCTCCACAGGAAAGATTTCAGTAATTTTAAAATCAAATGGTTTGATTGATATTATAATATATAAATATAAAATGTATCTATTTTCGGTCGTACTGTTTTTAAATCTCTGCACAACACATTCAATTTACAAAGCAGATCTGTACGCTGGTGAACATAATAATCATTTCTGAAGGACTCAAAAACAAATGTACTGAATGAAAGTAAATTTAGAGTATTTCTTCGCTCTCACCTTGAAACCACAAAGGGTTAAAACAGTTACTTCCCTCTTTCTCTGCAGATGGGAGGAATCCACCCTGCCGGACTGCTGCTCTGACTCATAAACACGTGTGTCAATGTGTGTGCGTGCGCGCGTGTGTGTGTGTGCACGCGCACGCCGGTGCCATTTATGCGCGTGACCATGTGTATATGTGTTAATGAGTTTTGTGTGTGTGTGTGTCAGTCTGTGTGTGTGTGTGTGTGTGTGTGTCAGTCTGTGTGTGGAAGACATATAATTATCTGCGCATGTGTTTGCGCCAAGTTGTGGAAGGCACCGTACTTTCCATGTCCTGCAGATGAGCATGCACGCACGTGAATGCACGCACGCACGCGCGCGCACACACACACACACACGCACACACACACACACACACACACACACACAGAAGACAAGCAGAAGGAGAAAAAAAAGAACAAGAGAGTCAGGCTCAGTCGATAGTCAAATAAAAAAATCTGTCCTCATTTCACCTAAACTTTAATGCCCTCACAGTCATATGACCTGAAGTGACCTACAAGGCTGATGATGCACCACTATGAGATTAAAAAACTAATCAGCTACTCTTATATCTCATTAACTGAACACAAATATACATGTTTTACTCATTTATGTTAGAATTTCCACTTTTTTTTTTAAAACTAGTTGAAAATAAGTTTGTTGATTCAACTTGTTGTTTTGAGTTTATCTAACTTGTTTTGTCAGTGTCAATTAAAGGGCAACTCCACTAATTTCACACATTAAAGTGTGTTTACAGGTTTTGGGGTGTACTACTGCATATGTGAAAAAGCAGCATAAAGCCCTTTGTGGCTCCTGAAGAAGCTGCACGTAATCTGATAAATTCCCTCTAGTGATGTCACTTTCACCATTTTTGCATTACATATGCCGGCCTGGCTCTACTCGGTTTGACTCGGTGCTGCCGGGATTTTGCATTTCAACCACAACTGGGCTGTCCGCTTGAAGGTGTGTCTTAAACCAATGACTCACTTGTCTCAATCCGTGTAGTACTATCAAAGAATCACCGCTAACAAAGCAGCTCGGCTAATTCAGTTGCGAACACGTTTGATTCACTCTAAGTGACTAAACAGTAAACATGAGTCCTAAAACAGCTGAAAGTAAACACGACGAAACAGTAAAACACAGCAGATGTTTGAAAGTACAAACAGGACAAGGCCACAGTACTGTCTGAATGGTTACATGTCACAAGTAACAGCAAATCAATACTGAAGAATCTAAATTTGCAAAGTAACAAGAAACTAGTATCAGCCCTGACAAAAACATATCGGTCAACTCCTCATATAGGTAACAGGTTTTGAAAAAGAAGAAGAATATGTAGAATAAAAGCATTGATTTTGATCGTTTGTTTTTGTTTTTATCATGATTCCAATGGTGTTACAGGACTGCAATGTTAAGCTAGCATGCTGCTTCAAAATATGCTGCCTACATTACCCACAATGCAACTGATAGACGTCACAGGATCAAGATCTGTTAACCTCCCTGAAGTGTAAAATTGGTGGAGTTACCCTTTAACTCAACTCTTACTCTCTTATGTACTCAAAATGTAAAACTAACCACCAGGCAGACTGGCCCCTTTCAGAGTTTTTGCTACATTTTTGGGATAATTGTTCTTTTCAACTGAATTGACAGCAAAGTAACTAACTACAGTTGTCAGATAAATGTAGTGACGTAAAAAAGGAGTAGAAGAGCATAAAATAGAGCCACTAAAATAAAGTTTAACAACAATATTTCTGTGGACAAAAATAACTGAGGCACTTTTATGTAAAAAGATGCAAAATCTTTATTTACAACAATTTGAAGCATTTCTAAAGCAATTAAAAACAGCATAATTACAATATTTTCAGTGTACAATAACAGTATAAACAAAACACGTTGCTACAGTTGTACTGGGTCATTTGGAGTCATTCAGTTTGGTTCTGTTATTGGCTCCAACAGTTGCAAATTCTGTACAGCATTTCGCAGCAAAGCACAACACACCAGTGTCTCTGTCCCCTCTGAGATTTGTCTTTTTTAACATTGCCAATGAAAAGATATAATTGTTAACTCTCCTGTTAACAGGTCACGGACGTCGAATGACTCCCCTGTTGCACGAATCCAAAGAGCTCAAATACAGCGGCTCCAGCAGTAAAACCCTGAATGTCACGCAACCGTTTCTGTACTGTGACACCTACAAATGACAGGCGGTGAATCTACACATTAGCAGGTTTCCATATCAGTTTCAGAACACTGTAATTCATCTCTCGGTTTCCTCCCTGCCATGCTCTCCTCTCACACTCCAGCTGTAATACAGTACTTCTAAATGAGGTCTAAGGTTTCACACGGCACAATATCAGAAATCAACATGCAGTCACAGCGCTCTCAATGTCGCAGCGTTGGAAAAGCAAAGCGAACGAGTCTGCCGCGCAGAAAGACGCGTCTGAGACTTTTATGTCAATTTTTTGTCAGGAAAGGATCAGCACGGGGCGGAACTAGAGACGGAAAGTAGAGCGATAAAAACTAAATGTGGACAAAATGACACAACGTTTTCATATCTGACTTAAGTTTTACTGTTTTAGTAGGGGCAGGGTTTAAAACCTTATAACGGGCGGTGATGGTGTTAAAGAGGGGATTTGTAAAATGTGTAAAAAATGTGTTAAGACCTAATGTGTTAAGCTTGAGTTTCTGGAAATAATAAACTGTTCAGCATAATAGGTCCATTATTTTTTCAGTGTTATTAATGAATGCCAAATAAACAACTTTAAAACATTGTAGTACTATCAATAAATGTCTGCTGCTTGTAACTCTGAATAGCCAACGCTCATGGACAGATTATGAGACAACGGGCACCTGGACAGTTATGTAAAAAGGTCCCCAACACCGTCCACATAGGAGAATCTCTTTTTCGTATCTCTTTTTTTTAGCTTTTTACGGCCATTTGTGGTTGTTTTGAGTCTTCGTAATCATTTTGCATCACTTTGTTGTTCGCGTCAAGTCCCTCTGTAGTTGTTCGTGTGTCTTCATAGTCAGTGTGTACCTTTTTATGGTCGTTTTGCATCTCTTTGTGGTTTTGTTGTATCTCTTTGTGGTTTTGTTGTATCTCTTTGTTACCAATAAGCAACCTATCACTTTACGAGTATTGGGGGCCAATCAGATTCAAGGAGTTCTGGCTTTACCTACGGGTGCTGTTGTCGACTAATATGTCTGGTCCACTGTTTACAGCCAGTAACTTTATGATATCTGTCCTCAACATAGGATTTTAAGGATACATCTGTACAAAAGATGGTTCTTCTGTTGGCTCTACGCACTGAAATGAATCATCTATGTCATTACCTTTTATATTAAGCGTGCGATAACAAATGTAACAAATGTCAACAAGCTTCAGTTACTGAATAGACAGTAATCCATCATCTCATTGGAGGAAGGGTGAAAATGAAACTGTCAGGCTGAAGAGTTAATTCAATGCTATTAAAACATGTGATTACACAGATGAAAGAGGAGCTGCAATAAGTGTTCAGGAATGATGAAAGCCAGGTACACACTTGGTCTGCGATGCATTCCTGTTGACACAACTGTGCAAACATTCAAGCCGAGCTCACACACGTACTCAGATGAATTTGGTTATCGATCGCGTTTCAACAAACTTCTGTTGCTGCTGCTCTGATTTGCTGTTGTCGTTTGAATAACCTTACAGGGAGCAACATTCAACAGTTATGAAATGTATTTGTTTAAGAAGATAAAATTCAACACATGTAACACTCACAACAACACAGTATGTTCAATGCTGCTAACAGAGACTTTCATTTGAAACAGAAAACTTCCATTGCACTATGGGGGATTCATGAAAATTACTTCTCAGGTCTTCAACAAACTGTTTCATAGTACTTTTCTGACTCTTAATGATGGTGACAAGTATTTTAAAGAAAAACAAATGACATTCCCATTACCATTCCAGCCTGGCTGTAGCACACACTCATTGAATCTGATGTGATTTTATGATCAATTGGTGCAGATTGAAGATCAACGTACAGCATGGCAGAGAATGTGTTAGAATTTCACTTGTACCACACAAAACAAGCCAGAAAACAAAAACTTTGCACAAATCTTTTGCGGTCAACATTCACACTGCTTTTTAAGACATAATGTTTGATGTTGTGTTGGGCTGGACACGGTATATCAAAACCCAGTCTGGGCTATGGCAAAATCCATTGCTTTGGAAACCAGGATGCTTCCATAGAAAGCTCAGGGAAGTGGACAGTACCTCACCCTCTAACCCAGGCAAGGTGGTTAACCAGATGTACATTTGCCAAACCAACTAGTTATTCTCTATCCTTGAAGTCTTTCCTAGGTACCTAAACCAAAAATTGACAGATTCTGCCGCTAAAAAAAATTTAAGCTTTATCGTAAGTGTTCTACAAAATTGACTTAAATGAGAATTAACAGTTCTGTTTAGCAAACATACTTTTCTGGTTAAGTTTGTCATCTCCCAGAAATGAACAGGCCAGGGCTGTTCTACATGAGAACTTATATGTTTTAATGCATCTTAACAGTTCAAAGTATAAATGTATCTAATCTCACCATTGTTTGACTCACCGCTGTGAGCTAAACAGTCAGTGACAAAACCCTCTTTTACTCTGCATGATTCAGTGTTTGGTTGTAGTCCAGAAACCTCTCTCTGAGAGTGTTTAATGACCTGGCAGGCACGAGGAGACTTGGCCCGGTCTGAATCACTGCACTAATAAACGGATAACACGACCTTGTCAACAAAACAATACTTGCCAGCTACATTCAGTCTAGCTGCTGATGTTGAATCCAGACACTGAAACAAAGAGCAGTGGAAGACGGTCCTGTTAGATCAAACTGCTTTATATCAGAGTAAGGTTGGTAAATGCAACACCTAGATAACGAGTTCATAAGACAACTAGAGGACACATTATAATGGTTTCAGTGACTTACATGATTGATTTTGTTCATTGTCTTGCATCTTTGACTTTTACACTGCAAACTGACAGCTTAGTAACAAGTACTCAATTCTAATTACCGTATGGATAAGTGAGGTAACCTGCTCCTGCTTTTCCTTTTCAATGTGCAAAATCTTTTGTTTTATGTTGTTTATGAGTTTTGTTTAATGTTGAATAAAACCACAACAAGAACAGAAATGAAACCCATTAATGCTTTTGCTCTTTGATTTTTTTTCACTTTGGCTGGAGTTGTTACAGAAGCACGCTAGTTTTTCTGTACAGAGGAAGGTTGGTATCAGTTATCAGTTTTGTTTTGGTTTTTTTATCAATACAAAGGGTCAAATCTGTCCGGGCAGGTTCGGTTTACACATTAAAAATAATGTCTTTGTATTTGTGTATCAATTGCTGTTTAATAAGTGGTATAGTAGTCATGAAATACATAGATGAGACAATAGTTTTGCAATTTTCCAACAAACATAGATTTTTAAAACTAGTGGAAAGAAACGTGTTCTTATTATTTATCTAAACGGCAGAATGGGTACTTTTAAGGGGACAACAATCCGGATCACAGGGTTTAAAAATTTACCAAGGTATTGAAATATGACACACAAAACAAAATGGACACTTTATCTTCAATGTATACAAACACATTAATAAACTGCATTCAGACAGGATTAATTTCTCCTAGGAATTATTTACATTCCCAAATACTATGTAGAAAGGAAAGCTCTCCTTGGAGTATTAATCCTGTCCAAACAGGTCTTAAATTGTGGCAGTCTGAAAAAAACAGCATGGCATTCGATTATCTTTCATGTGGATACCTACATCATTTAACACTCAACACAATTCATTTCTGCAGATAAAAACGCTGGCATACAGTTGGCTCTTATTGAATTACAACTCAGATACATGTAATTCATGTAACAAAACATGAAACGGTACAGTAGTTAAAGACTGTCGTGTGATTAAAATGATGGATAAAAATGAACAATTTGGCCGGTTGGTTCCCACACAGGTCACGAGTCTATTGCACGCTTGATCAGGACCTGACAGGAGTGCAAGATAAATGTTCCCTGCCTGAAACCTTCAGGAGAAAAAGGATTGGGGAAAATGTTGTGAACTGGACCCACATGTTTTAACAACCCTGGGTCTGCAGAGTTGATCAACCAAATAACTTGTAATCTCTGTACAAAAAAAACAAACTTAAAAGAGGCTAAAAAAGTAAACAGAAAACTGTACAAGGCACTTTTGAATTTCCACAGGCGTAATTTTCCACGGAGGCAGATTTAGATGATATGAGTGCCTCTGGGCTGGAAAGGAGTGCAAAATCCCGGCTCTTTGGTGGTATTGTAAAGGATCAGAGACCGTGAAAGAAAAACAGAGGTGAAAAAACAAAAATTCTAACATTTTAGAGTTCCTTAAAGGTGTTAACAAATCATCTCCAGAGTCAAAAGTCTCCTTCCTCAATAGGTGGAAGAGAGGAAGTAGAGTAAAAATTAGGTCCTCATACACAAAAAGGAGATTCAAGGTTTGATAGATCCAAAACATTATCAAAGAAAAATGCTACGTCTGCTGGGTTTCTCCAAAGACTAAACCTGAGAGTGGTCCTGGCTGTCTGTGCTGCCTTGCAAGTAGATTATCCGTCCGATCAGGAGGAGCAGGAGGCCCACGCAGAGCAGCATGGCGGGCTCCTGGTGGATGTGCGGCAGCTGGTTCGGATTGATCACAATCCGCCTTTGTCCGCCTGCCACCCCCTGGAACAGAGAGGAGGGAGAGACGAAGATATGTTTCAGTTTTAATGAGAAATATGTTACAAATATACAGCGTGGCTGCATCAAAATTAGAGATGTTCTGATACAATTTTTTCCTTTCCAATACCGATTTCGATACCTGGGCTGTGGGTATCGGTCGATACTAAGTACTGACCCGATACCAATGCGTGTTAACAGCTATATATGCTAGAAACCCTATATGGATGTGCTATGATTGCTATCATTATTGTATAGCCTGGCGCCGGTAAAACCTCACAGAGACTGATAGAACCATTTAAAACTGTAGCAAAAGCAACTTAAATAAACCTTGGAATAAATAATTCCCTTATGACTTACTCACGGAACTCGTTTGCTTGCAGCACCGCACTTTGAAAGGCAAATGTTGACGGCAATACTGTGTCCACCCAGTGTGCAGACTCAGCAAAGACACAGGTCTTTCAGCCTAAATGAAATGCGCTCCCTCACTGTCTCATAAAGTTTGGGTAGAGCACTTTTGTCATGCTATTTTGTGTGATGTGTCTTCAAGTGCTTTATAAGGTTGCTGGTGTAGAAATTGGCAACACTCGTGCCATCCCTCAAAATCACAGCCTTGCACACTAGACATGTCGTTGTTTTACTAGTGGGGTTATCCAGAATAAAATGATGCCAAATAGCTGACATGTTGCTAACACCATCTGGACTCCTCTACCACTCTACCTCCTCTTGTTTGATACTTTGTTTTAGCTTTCATGTTTTCTACTTTGTGTTTTGTCATATCACACTTCCTGGATTTTGGGATTATATGTTGTTGTTGTTGTTTTTTTATTATCATTATTTTAGCTTTTTATCAAAAGCCTGTTTGTAGTTCCCAATCCGGTTTACCAAATTTTTTACTAAATTGTACCGAAAATAACTTTATTGTAGTTTTATTTAAAACCAATGTCCTGTTCTTGAAGTTATTCATGTCCAGATGATGCATTTTCATCGGCTTTTGCATCTCATGCTCTCATATCACTCTCATTTTCGAGTGTGCTGTGAGAATATATACATCAACTGTTAAGTTAAACACCCTGCAGTCCCTTGATGATTTAAAATCAAAGAGAGAGACACACATACTGTGTGTTTACATCCACAGGAAGCAGGTAAGTACAGTTCTCTATATCCTGCTACACAACTCTTTACTCTGGCTGTCTCCAGGTGTGATTTCTTTACATCATTGTGTGTATGAATGCATATGAGCAATATGTGTTTATGTTTAAATTTGTCTGATGGCTACTGGTCTTACAAATTTAGCAACCTTTTCTAAGAAAGCTCACACAAATGCATACGTTTTTTAAGGTTCTCATTCAGTGCTGTATGTCAAAAGCAACTGAGGCCAAGATATCTTGATATATACTCTTACTACTTTCACAAACAATGGATCCTGCATTTCCAATTAGTCATAAGACTGACTCAAGATGATGACTTCATCAGGGTAATTATCAGACTTTAAAACTCACCATCCAAAGCCATAAAAGACATACAATAGATATACAACTGTAGTATACTCTTCATTACGGTTAAACACCACCAGTACCAACAGGCAACAAGAGCTGAGTATGCAGAAAGTTGAATCAGGTCATGCTGAGTCTGGCTGGATTGTCCAGTCCTCAGGCATTTATTCTACTGAACATTACATCACCTACAATAGGAGGACTAAATCAATAAGTGAGATCATCTGTAGTTTCAATTAGGACCCTAATTGTTTCTTTAAATTGTAGCCTCAACTGTCTTTTCTGTCTCTTGATTCTAGAAGACTTCTGCATCCATTCTGACACACTTGGCAGGCAGTTAAGAGAAACAGGTGTTTCTTTTCTTTTCTGCTCTCTATTCCTGCAATCAAAAGCCCTGTGCATTGGCCTCCGGCCAATGATCCAGCAGCGGCAACTTTACACCAATAACAGATCAGCCAGATGAATATAAGAGAAAGGATATTTCCCCTTGGCTGGATGCAGACCAGGGAACTTGGGTCAGAGAAGAAACCTCTCCAGACACTACATGGTTCCTGTGGCTGAGTAAGGGAGTAAAAGTGGATGGAGACCTCCAGAAAAACAGAAAACAGTTTCTAGTGGCCATTGGTAGAAGGCTGTGGTTGTACTATGCAGCTCTCATGTAGGAAATCTTTGAATGTTTGAATGTAAAGCAAAGTTATGCTTAAAAAAACATATCCTCAGCTACTATTGCTGTAGTAAATAAAGGTCTAGAGAAGAAACCTTACACTCTAACTGAGGTGTTTACAAGAATAACTACGGAATTTACAAGAGCAGAATCAAGAATCAGTTTTTCCGCTGGAAGATAGATGTCCTGTTTTGGCACAAGAATTTAAATACAGCCTGACCGGATGTACTGTACAATACCATCCAGACATAGACTGGCACAAAATAAGCCCTTGGCCCTGGGGCGAGACTGTTCTCTGAAAAACAGGATCTTTATGGACGAGAGCAAGAGAGGAATATCAAAGCTGTGTGGTTTGATTCGAAAAGTGAGCCAAAAATCACAGAAACCCATAATGCCAGAGGAGGAAACAGGTGAGAGGAAGAGAAGTTAACCCTATGATTCATGTTTCAAATTCTGCTTCTGAGCTGCTAGAATACTGATTTGAACCAGGCTTGACCTTGGGGTTCCTGTATAGAACCAGTTTGACAAGCCTCATAGAATCATGGAGATTAATAGACAAAGAAATCCATTGCAGAAGAGACACCCACGAAAACAGACCACAAGACCCAATATGTCTTCCGGATGTGCATCATCAAGAAAGCTGATCTGGCCAGTGATAAGCTGGTACAGGTAACTGAGAGGCCGGTTGTGGGAAATGAGGACCTGGTGTCATGTGTCTAACCTAGCAACCCACTGGATCAAGTACTGGCTCAGATTGCCATTGGCTTTCATTGGCTGGTAACTAGCATGCCTTGGCTAGCTATGTTAGCTACCAACTAGTATGGTTTTCTTCTTGTTTATTTTATTGACAGGCTGGAGTCAAATATGCCACATTACTGCCACCAAGTGTCATTAAATTTGGTACTGACATTCATGTTTCTCAGGTATTGTACAAACTCATAATAGCCATCATCTGGTCAACATTTTAATCTGTCCAATACTATGGTTAATGATGAAAATTTAGTGCTGATTTGTAAATGAAAGCACATAAAAACGCTAAACCGAAAATGGTTAACATGGTGACCATTGTACCTGTGAAAGCTCAGGATGTCAGCATTGTTACTGTTATACCTAACATCTCCTCACAGAGACGTTGGTGTGGCTGTTAACTGTTTTAAATTGTGGGAGTTTAAATTAAATCCACCATTAAAGAAGAAAAACTGACTGCCTGAGTGTAAATCGTTGAGGAGACACCAGTGTAGGAAGTAGACTCAGAGGTGTCAGAGCCATTTGACTGCCGCTAAACTCAGCCAGGAGCTCCCCAAATGTCATCAAGGAACTGTTGTGTTTGGCAGTGAAGTGAAGAGCGAACTCTCTCCAAACATTGATTTTTTGGGGGATTTGGTTTCATCTCCACAACCGAAACTTCTACTATTATCATAAATCAAGATGTGTGTGGGTGCAGAAACTTAAGTGAACACCATTTAGTTCAGCCTCTACTTTCATTTGGAGCTCCAAAGTTTGTCGTTTGCCATCACAGATTAAAGTTCTGTCTCTGTTAAAGATAGAAAGTTAAGATGGATTTTGAAGGGCAATTAGTGTAAAAGCAGTAAAGACTGCGATCTTCGTTCTCTGATTTATTATACCATTTCTTGCCTTTATGTAATTATACATTTATGTTGTGAAAAACTTTACAGTAAGTGTTATTGATATTCATTTGCTTGCAGCAGCATTTTTTCATGTTGCACATTAGAGACTATTCTCCCCTCAAAACTGCTCTGGAAGTCAGACACAAGCTTTGTGGTTTTTTTTAGTTGGCAGAGTTTCGGAGATCTTTCCTCACCTCACGAACCGCGCCATGATTTAACTATCAAGATGGTCAACAGTTTGCAAAGTGAGGGAAGAGACCACGTTGGAAGATTTATGAATCTCAAGACAAAGAGCAAATTTACTGAAAGCTTGTTTCACTAGAATATTTTCGATTTGTTGATCTATCTATGTATACATACCTTATACTCAAGAAAAACAAGGAAAGAGCGATTCATTTCATACATGTCAGTTTTAACCTCCTTCCCAAAATCCTTCCACTTTATTGTATATCCAGTTGTGTAATCGTGGTAGGCACTTATTATATTTTACAGCTCATGAAAGTGCAGAAAAACCTCGGAATGACAACATAACAGGAGGATGTGATGAACCTGGGAGGAGCCGAGTCTTCATTTATGTGGTTAAACACAACTCAGGCACTGACATCTGACCAACATCTGTACACAATGTGTATCAAATCATCTCTGGAATGGTTAATGACTACTTCAGTGCACCTGGTTGCATTTACACCTGGATTCACTTAGATTAATCATCATCAGATGGCTGTCTGATAACAGAAGGTGCATGCTCGGGGTTACTTCAAATAATTTAAAGGAGAGTTAGAGTTCTTTAAACACACTTATTTGCTTTCTTGCTGAGTGATCAATGAGAAGATCGATCGATCAGTTGATCACTCTCAAAACTGTGTGTGCGGTATGAAAACAGAGTGGCTTACTATCCAGTTAAAGAGAGGGTGTTATGTACCTTAATCGTTTGTTGAAGGAGAGATCAGAGCTTGGTGTGTGTGTGTGTGTGTGTGTGTGTTTGTGTGTGTGTGTGAGGGGGTGTTCAGGACTATGCAAAACTACTTCATCTTTAACACTGTTTGCAGACAATAAGGCCGGTCCGATAGTTGGGTGAGTAGTTGTATTTCACAGTCAAGAACAGGGAGTTTGATTTCCACTGCAATCAGACGCAGATGTGCTTCTCAGCTGGAAAACTCCATCTGAGAGTCAGACCTGAAGCCAAAACCAGTTTCACTAACCAACACTCTTCATATTCAACGTTACCAGGATTACAGAAAAGGAAATACACACACACGCACACAGACACACATGGGTAATCCTCTAATAGTCACCTCATTTAAACTCTTACCTCAAATAACCCCTTCCATCATTCATCGCAGAAAACCTGTTGCCACAAATTGTTTTCACGCTGTCACTGCAAATCTGCCAGCTTCTAACAACGAGTTCAACTGGCGCGTGTGCACGCACGCATGCACACAAAGGCACCACCATGTGCAGTACATCCACAGCACAAGAGAAAAACCATGCAGGCAGATGGCCAATCAGCTTACTAGATAATCAGTCAACCAGAAAATCCACCAGTCAGAGAGTAAATCAATGCAACAATGAAACAACCACACCGTCATTCAGCCAATCAAACAAACAAGATGCTGATTATGATGGCATGTTTATCAAAATTAGTCCAGATTGAGCTTGGTTTAAAAGCGTTTCTAATATCCAATGTTTTATCTTTTAAAATACCTTTTCCACATTGTTATGGGCTGCTGTGACTCAGTAGGTACAGCGAGTCGTACAGTAATAGGAAGGTCACTAGTTCAGTACTATTTAGTTCAATTGACATAATATAAAGCAGGTCAAATATTGTTAGGAGGCGTCAACGTCTGAGATTTGCATCCATGTCTTAAAGTAGTAAATCATGTTTTAAGTCAAAAAGTTAACATAAAAAAAGACAAGAAGACTTGGTGTTCAATGTTATGAATGACCTGTCTCAGGTTTAAAGTGTCTGCAGGTTCATTTTTATGAGATTTTGTTTTCACCCTGTTTGTTACAGGATTACACAAAACCTACAGAATGGATTTCCACACATTTTGGATGGGGGGGATGAGTGTCGGCTCAGAATAGATAACATTAACTTTTGGTGTGGATCCAGAATGAATGCATGGATTGCAGTGAAAAACAATCAGGGGGCTTGTAACTATGAGTGAGCACAATTTAATCTGGCTCTTGGATCTGATGAGCTTAAATTCTTGTTAAGGACCATGGGGCCTTGTTGGAAGTGTGCAGTGTCATACCAGTTACATGACTCTGGCCCTCCTTCTTCTGATATTTTTTTCTTTGTGTTTAGAAACTATCGACTTTTAAACATCTCATCTTGCTCCTCTTCTTGACTCTGTCTTTTCACAGTGGAAACATTGAGTCAGTCCGTTCCAAAAAGCTCATGTGATTTTGTTTGGTCACCACAACTTACTATGCTGCATCTCAAAATAGCTCTCTAAACAAGGCTACACTTACAAGAACACACACACACACACAGACACACTTACAATGTAAGCTGTTATATTGTTTCACTATCCTTCTCACTCTTACCTCTCTCTGCCTCTAAGTGCCACTTTGCAAACCTCCCCGAACACTATAATTTGAAGGTTTTACCTCTTAAATTTTTTTTATTTATTTTTTTTCCAGGGGATTTCTTGTTGTAGGAGCGTGCATAACAAGTTTAATCACAGAAGTTTGCAGTTTCTCTTACATTTTGTACATGTAAACATCGGTCTGTACATCATCCTTTACATACAAACCCACACAACACATCATCGCCCGCAGACAGAAGGAGCATTCGTGACGTTGTGGTTTTGTAATCTGACTGACGACCTTCATCACACCACCTCTATTATAACTTATCTCTTTAGCCCCCCCCCCCCCCCGATGTGTGAAGACGTAAGTGCAAAAATATCCCGGCAAGCTTTTCTCTGTTCTGTGTGCAACAGCTGTTACAGTATGTCCATTCCCCCCCCCCGAAAGGCTATGTTGGAATTTGTGCAATATGAAAAGGTCAGAAACACAATTTAAGACAAGCACTGAACAGCTATCAGACTATAAATAGGGCTTCAATAAATCAGTGTTTAGTCCTGCATTGCACTGAGAGAAACAGCTAAGCACTCTTAATGGATAAATAAGGGTTAAAAATACTGTCTTTCTCCCGCTCTTTGTCTTTCATGCACACTTGGACACACATAAACAAAAACACAAGCAGCCAGTCAGTGACACCCGGCTGGTCCACAATGTTCCTCTGAGTTATTTCTGTCTTCAGGACAAAGGGTTTTACCTCTTACTGAAAGATGACAGAGTGTGTGCTGGAGTTTGTTTGAGTGTGTGTGTGTGTGTGTGTGTGTGTGTGTGTGTGTGTGTGTGTGTGTGTGTGTGTGTGTGTGTGTTTTGGCAGGATAATTAGACCTTGTGCTTTGCTCCCTGAGAGTTTTTTAACCACAGGGCTGAGCCGTAATGAATCTACACTGTCACGGACCCTAGACTGACACACCACACTCACATACACACACACACACCAGACACCGAACTGAGCACGTTTACAGATGTTTGAAAACAAACGCACACATTGTGTAAATGTTTAACTGGCACACATAATCACGCACACATTGTGTAAATGTTTAACTGGATGAGTTTGTGCGGGGGGGTTGGGGGGTTGGTTGGGTGAGAGAGGCTGGATTATATGAGGACAAACGAGAGCGAGCCAGCGAGAGACAGGAAGAAGACTATCGAAACACAAACAATTACTGGTCATTATATTGGTGATTACACAGCCCTATGCATGCTTTCCTGGCAAATACTCAGTAACCTCAATATGGTTTTTATGTAAAAGTATTTTTAAGGAATGGAAACTTATCAGACAGTGCGGAAAGAAAACACCTGCATGTTTGTGTGCGAGTGAATTATCAGATGATGTGACTCATTTTAAAGCCTGTACAGCCAGGAGTGATGCGGCTCAGCCTCTTGGTCAACGCCTTCAGGCAATGAAACTGAACAGAGCTCTTCTGTCAACAGTGGAAACATGCTGGCAGTTCAGTATTTAACAGTAATGTGATGATAAATTGAAATGTTGGAACTTTATCACTTTAACCAAAAAGTTATTAATTCGGTTTTACATTTTTCTTATCTGTCTTGCTGAGCTTATATGATGATGGAAAATATGTCCATCAAGTTGTTGAGAACTTGCCTACATTTCTTTTTATGCAGATGATTCTCACGCTTCCCTTCTGTAACAGGTAAATCAAAATGTGAAAGCAGGAATGTCATTATTTTTGCATCAAGTATCTGATAAGAACATCTGACCAGATGTTGGCACTACACTAGAATGCAAGCTAAGGGAAAAGTAACGTTATTACAATTCTTCCTGTGGGGAGCACAAATATAAAATGTTACAGCAATCCATCCAATTGTCTTCTAGACATTTTACAAATACCCACAAATGTCAACCTTAAGGCAATGCTAGAGGAAAAGTCAAAGGGATTTATCCTCTGAGGACCGTGAATGTCTTTACCAAATTTTATGCAATTCACCCAATAATTATCAAGATAGTTACAGGGTTCGTACACTTTTTTTAAAATAGTTTTCCATGACTTTTCAATGACTTCTCCATAACCTTTCATTGAATTTCCAAGACCAAAAGTCAGTGCCTCTAAATCAAACCACAGACACAACTTGATCCTAGGTGTGATTGGCAAAGGACAAAAAAACAGGAAAATATACGGCTCCACTATGTCTCTCTTTACATTTATTTTGTTCCATTGTTGGCTTCAGCTAAGAAAGGAATATTTCGCCCCACACATCCTAAATTCTTAGTACAGTGTTTCCCCAAGATTTTTTGTAGTAGCGGTGGTCTGAGTCGGTAACCTAGCAACACTAGGGGGGTCCGGGTGCATGCCCCCCCAGAAGAAAATCTAGAAAAATAACCCTTTAAATGGTGACTACTGGTGAGATTTTTGAAAAAAAAAATCTTTTTCAGAATTTCAGAATCAGAATCTAAGACATGAGACAAAATAGTGTAGAAGTTGACATTGCTGCTCGAAAATATGTGAACCTCTTGAGCATTAGAAAACTTTTTCACCATTTCTGCATATTAATATTCATATGAAATAGAGGAAGCACTAAAGTACAATAGAAAGAGCTGTGTCTTATTGGTCCAGTTTACTAATACAATTTGCTGCTGGAGTCACTGGGTCACATGACATGGAAGATATTGAAAAAACAATAATTTTGTATTAATATATTTATGCTAAGTAATTTAATGAAGGTCCCTAGATCAGTCTCCAGTGAGTCAGCGCGAGGCTCTGTGAGCTAACCGTCCTCCTGCTGCTGACACTGTGTGAACCTCAGTAAAGTCGCGGCTGGACCCGAGTGAATATCCACTGAATACCCAACCTGAAACCAACTTCACCCCGGTTCGATGAGTCGCCTGTTGCAGCCTTTGAATAGGATGACGAGGATTTCAGTCACTCAACTTAAATGGTGACTTGTAAAAATTATACAAATAGCAGTAATGACAATAATAATTGATTTCAAGATAACTTAGAGTGTAGTGCTTTCACTGTGTACAACTTAAATTCGCCATTCGCCCGTGATATTACACCTACAAAATTCATGTCTTTTTTTATTTTTTTGCGGCAGTGCTGAAAATCCCGCAGTAGAATGCATATAGGGGAAACACTGTCCCTAGTGTTTGACACATCAGATAACCTTCCGCAACGATTGCAGGCTCTTTGGTGGAGCTCTGCTTTCAATGAAGTTCCGTCGTGACAAATAAATGGACTACTTGCGGAGTGACATGAAGACATGAATCAGAGGCACAAAATACGTTGACAGTGGCAGCCGGTTTACTAATACCTGACCCGTGCCCGTTTTAATCGCACATTACATCATTTTATTTATGTTTTACGCATCCTGAATATTATCCACGCAAAGTTTCCATGACCTATCCAAAACTTTACAGGAAATGCTATTTTTCGTTAACTTTTCAAGGACCTAGAAAATGCATTTTCAATTTCCAAAACTTTTCCAGGTTTTTCATGACCGTACGAACCCTGTAGTTAACTTAAACTGACAAATTTTAATCTCGTGGAAGCGCTAGAGGAAAAGTCAGGAGAAATCATCCTCTGAGGACCATGAATGTTTTTACCAAATTTCATGCCAATTCATGTATACAAAATTGAAATACAAGTCTGCTCTAATCTTTGTTGTATCGAAAAATTAGTTTGCAGCCAGACTAGGTGCCCACATCACACTAAGGTCATCTCTGTCTAGCCCAGAGCCAGATATGTTTCATATTGATTCACCTATCCTGCTGGGCCTGTTTGATGACAGTTTGAAGTTCACAACAGTGTTGAGAAATTCCACCAAGTTCTACTCAGATCTTTCAGTTCTTCAATACAAGTTGGAAGATGTAATCCCTTCAGTGTGTCTGGGTTTGATCAAGGTTTCCCATAGGGTCACCTTTCAAGGCAAAGTGGTCTCAGATGAGAGACCATACATGATCTCTCACACAATCATTAGTGAGAAAAGCTCAGAGTGCTGCCAGCAATACAGTATGACATAACAGATATCTGCATATGAAAGCAGATAAATAGAAAACACTAATAAAAGGGCAAATTGTTGTCAGACAATAGCCGATGGGTTCCAAGATTGAATTTCGGCCAATGCGTGCCTCTTCTTTTTGCTTCTCCACATGGACTGTTTACCCACATGCAACCAAAGTCCACTCAAATGAGAGTTGTCAGTACTATTGAATTACTATATGAATTTATATGGACTACAGACAGCAACCAGAACACTTCTGTAACAGAAGTCTTGTCCCTTTCCTTCAGATTCTACATTCATATCCAGACTTCTGTTTAAAGAAATTAACATAAGGGTATCAATACTATATTGTTACTGTGATATGAGACTGACATTTTGGATATTCACAAACCTAAAGATATTGTGATATTATTTAAAGGCCATATCCCCCCACCCTACTTAGTAATGGTGGTTTTAGCTGAATGGTTAGTTGTGGTGGCCTGGCACTGCATACAGGCACCATAACCCACCCATAGAAGTTTTCTATTAGAGTGATGCAATCCCTGATTGGCTTCCGATTGTCCAAGTGTTCCCTATTTGCGATTTGCAGGACAAACTGCAGGACAAACTGAAAGTTTAAAAAAAAAGATAACAATAATCTTTTCTTTTTTCTTTGTGATATGATGAGTAAGTATCTGATTCAAATCTGGAAAACCTGAAAAACATCCTATGCTACTGTGGTTACAAAATCATGCGTAACCATGCGTGTGCACTTGTCCACAGCAACACCAACACCTGGCAAGAGAACAGGGAACAAGCCTCCATGTTCCTCTTTTGAACAAACACACAGTCTTGGACTGTTCTATACCGGTTCACAGAAGGTTTGCCACTAAGACGCATACAAACAGACTCTGTCTTTCTGGTCGTGTGATTAAGTGTTGAGTCACAGCCTCAACTCATCACGTTCTAACATATTTCTCAAACCTCCCTTTTGTTTTTCTCTGCTGCTTGAGTCACAGCTGTGAAGGCCAAACCAGCCTTGCACTGCATGACTCCTGGCACTCACTTCATCCCCGCTTGTGGGATTTTTTATTTATGGAATGAATTTGGTTCTTCCTGACGTCAGCGCACTGCTGTCAGCCGTTAAACTCTTGATTTTCCCAGACTCCTGGGAATAACTTGGTTAAATCCTCAAGCACAATGTTGACAGTATATCTGATCATCCAGCAGCCAGATGAATGCAGAGATTGATTAAAACCAAAACCTGAAAATTGGATGAGTAACCCAGCTCTGTTAATGATGGGTTTGAGAGCAATGTGATGACTGCTGGAACCACGAGTGCACACAAATAACATCCCTTGAGGGGTTTCACAGCTTTTAGGATGCATACGCATACGTAATTGGGGGGATGCAAAAAGAAGAGCGCAGAAAGGGTTAACTGTCTTCCTGTTTGATGCTCATTAGCACCCAGTAGGTTAAACACAGTGGGAGAGGAACATTTCAGACTAATCAGACTGCTCGGCTGAAGAGTTTAAGATTTATAGCTGTTAAGCTTTGGACACTGAGGGAGCTTTTTAAGCTCTTCACTGGGATGTAACAGTCCTGTCATGCCTGTTCTCGACTTTTACTTTTTAATCCCTCTT
Organism: Sparus aurata; assembly: GCF_900880675.1. Taxonomy (NCBI): domain Eukaryota; kingdom Metazoa; phylum Chordata; class Actinopteri; order Spariformes; family Sparidae; genus Sparus; species Sparus aurata. The sequence continues at coordinate 19,695,993 of NC_044201.1, read as the reverse complement.
CTCTGATGAGATTAAAGTAAATTCAAACCAGCTCTGTTTTTCTTCCCTCTTCCTATCTGGCTTCCTAGTCAGCTCTTTGATAGAGGAGTAAATAAACCTGATGATGCAACATGCAGAAATGTTGCCAACGAAGCAGAAGCCAAGAGGAAATAAACTCTTATTACAACTCTAAAACACTGACTGACCGATGGGTAAACTGCACCAGTCAGAGGGTTTATATTCCCTGCAACAATGTGGTTATCTCTTCTGTGAGGAAATAGTCAGGCTACTGTTACTGTAATTTCATTTCATAATCACAGGTTACTTATCCATCTTTCAAAATATTCATCAAGAAATCATACAAATCTGCATAGAGAATGTTTTTGGTGTTTCTCACAGGTCAGCACATACCAATGTTTTGGGTTGAAGGCTAGGTCCACGCCACAACAACAGTAAAAACCAAAGATGTTGGTATTTGACAACCATGATATGAGACTCATAAATGAACCATCTCTCCTCAGCTTCTTTACTCCAACCTTGGAGTTTAAAATGTTACTGTAGCTGTGTCTCAATAAGGGGGATACATTCTTTGAAGGTATGGCCTTCCTAAACCAAGAAGCATTGTTAAATGAGACACTCTACGGAGAATATCCTTCATACCTCATCATCTTACCCCAACCATACCCTTGCATCACCACAGTATTGGGGTCCCTTGTTTTAGTTTTTGTTGTAATTGTGTCGTTAGTCATTCGAATGACGTGAAACCCCATACTTACATTTAAAAGTGTTTTTAGCTGCCAATGCGCTTATTGCAGTAGTACCATCTATACACAATTACATCTAACGTTTACTAATTATCTTTATTAACGACAGATGTAAAAATGTTCATCCTTTAGTAAAGTTTTGTTTACACTGCAGACTTCTTCATAGCTTCTTGTTTTCATCTGCCTGGGATAAACAACATTCACTAACATCTCTATCAGTCAGCCTGCCAAGAAATAATCCACTTCACTGGTGCTACTAAGGCTGAGCAAATAAGCTCTGCTTTTATAATGTGAGCAGTCAATGAGCTTCTCTGGGTCTCACCACATTTAAACATCCTAAGTTGTACCACTAAGTTTTGTTTTTGTTTCTTTCCCACTGCTGGAAACTGCAGAGGAACTTGCAGAGGAAAAGGGAGCTGCAAAGAGAGACGCCCACCCCCCCCCCCCAACAAGTCCATCTTCTGCTCCTCCACTGTTGATGTTTTTTTGAGTCATATGGCTGTTTTCTTGTGTTTTTTGGGGGGTTATTTAACTGCAGCGGTTACTGTGGCATTTGGATTTTCTGCAGTTTCAGGCAGTCTGCTTTGTTATTTTCTGATCAACAGTAATTTCGATTTTCTCACCCCGAGCATAGTGGCAATAACCAGCTGGTCACAGGCTCCCTCAGATCACCCACGGCGGCATTTTAGGGGCATGTTTGTCCCAACACCGCCCTGCCTTATTTCTTGATCTATTGAGCATGCTGCTAACTTTTCAACAACACTGTGCTATACTTTCACACAGTTGTTGTTTTGACTTGATACTGTGTTTTTTATTATTTCTTCTGGTAAACATTTATTAATCAACTGTGGAAATAACATTTTAATGGACATTTTAATTGGATAGGATCTTAAAGCGATGAACACAAGGTTCACATGGATGGGACAAGTTTACATAAACCTTAAAAAAACACAAAAACTTAAGATAACTAACCCCACTAATAAAAAAAAAAGTCCACAAAAGTATGTTGAATTCTACAATAGTCATTTACATCTGTTAGTTAACCACAGTCTTCTTCTCAAAGCCAATCAGGCGACCTACCACAGCTGCTGAGCATTCAACACTTTACTGAACAAATAGGGTTGCTAGCAGTTCCTCTCTATAACCAGATCCCTTCTCCCACACACATACACATGCAAAAATAGTGTCTGTGATCACTGACCCTTAGAAGAAGCTGTCTATTGAAGTCGTCTCCAATGCGTCGGAGCTCTCGTCCAATTGCCTCCGCTTGCATGTCCCCTGCTGCGTTTTGTGGCCGTGTGCTAGAGGGGCTGGGAGAGTGTCCTGAAACAGAGAGGATAAAAAACATGCCACATTTGCTATAACAATACAGTTTTGCAATGATTAAAAGGTTTAAAAGCTCCTCCACTGTGACAAAATGTTAAAGTCATAATCTTGTGACGATGCTTAATTGACGTGAAGCACAAAATGTAGTCTAACAAGTATGCAGCTTTATGTATGGTTGCGGGTTTAAGCATGAAAACATTGTAAAACTTCAGTACCAATATATTTGAAATTTTACTGGTAACATTAATAGAAACCAGAGATGCCTCTGTGGATTTATTTACAGCACTGTATATAGCAGTGGTTGCTAAATTGGGTTGTCAAATATACTTGGACATGCCAAAGTAAAGTATATGTGTAGGAAACACTGTTATGCAGGTAACATGTATGAGAAGATAGTCTAGGGTTTAAGGTGCCCTATGGGTGACTCATATGCTTGCTGAAACAAGACTGAGCGCCAAGTACAACAAAGGGCATCTTCCCATTATGTTACCATAGTCTGAACTAATTTCACTCCTAGAAGCAAGACATACAAAAAATAAACATCTTAAGATTCAAAAGGACGCAGAAAACGTATTAGTGACAGAACACACACACACACACACACACACAATTTTTCCCTGATTATGCTACAATGTGAGCACCAAATCCATGTTGAAATCGACAGGGGGGAGGGTTAGTGATCTGTGAGCTGTCCAGTGGTGTATTTTGGCTAAGCTATGGCGCTAATAGCTAACAGCAGGATTGAAAATTTCTGTTCAGAGTCACAAGAAACTGCAGTTTAGATAAAAAAATGTATTATGTTCTAGTACTAAATTTAGTACATCAGCATAGTTTGGAGTATTTAGAATGCAAGTACTTTCAGATAACAACAACAGATGACAAAAAAATAGGGTTTAAAGACCAATAAGATCCTGCAAGCTCGACTTGATTCATCCTTTGATTTCCACTCTTATAACAAACAGTGAGGACATGCATGTAATGTGCATGTCCAGCTTTCACAATAACATCAATGACATGAACGCAGCATTAATGGTCACAGTTACGAAACTGCATGTTCGGATCACCAGCAAAATCCTTCCCGCAGTAACAGTTTGAGGAAATCAAATAACAAACAGACAAAACAAAACAAAAGCAGACAAGCAGAGTGTGATTCGGTGAGTAGGTGTCTCACAGCATCACACACTTTTGTTAGTTTTGACCCAGTTGAGTTTATTTGATGTTATAATAGATGCATGCGCACAATGTTGTGCTAAAAAACACAGATGAGATGAAAAGCCTTAGCATTCATTATTCATTATTAGTATTCATGCAGGTGAGGTAAAAAAAAAAGACAACAAGAGACACACAGGCATCCATATACTTTTATGCTTACTCTGACAAACTATTGTTATGCAGATAGATGAGTACATACCACAAAATCAAGAGGATTTCCATGTGAAATAACATCATCAAATGTGTGTGTGTCCCACTGGCATCATAACAAAGACAGAGAAGAATACCACTCCGCCAGCTGACCGGGTGAGCGAACGTGTGCGTATGTGTATGCATATTTGTATTTTCGTGGTTAATGTGTTATATTTTCAGTCTGAACTACAGTATGACTATGAAAGGCTCTGACCTCTTACTGATCTCCACTTATGACTCATGAACTCTGTTATGAAACCCAGACTTAATATTTCTCACATCCTCCGATTTTGAAGAGACCAACACAGCTTACTGCGCGTTTACGATGGGAAATATTGGATTGACAGCACTAATCACTGCACAAAACACTGTGTTGGAGGTCTCAGGTAGTGCTTTCTCTACCACATCTCCCAGAGTGCAAGAGTCAATTGTCTAATTACTGTTCAGCCATGTTCGGAACTATGTGAAGGCTGGTTGGTACCATTTGAACAATGGAGAACAAATAATGGAACAAATATGACTGAAAATGTCTCATAGATATGAATGCAGGTATTAATTTCCTTAAGTAATTAAGTCTGAACAGAGATCTCCATGCTAAAACGAACCGAGAGGAGCTCATATAAGTCAGTCATCCGACGTTGAGGTAATTTTGTATCCCGATAGGCAAACCAGTACTGTTTTTACACACAACATAAACGTACAGCCATGGTACAGATCCTTAAATTTAAATTAAAGTATCTCAAGTGATAAACAGCGGTATAAGTTATTTTGTTGACAAAGCGAGAGTTATCAATACAACCCAGTACTGTTATGATTTCACAAGATATCCAACCTGGTCGGAGGCATTATAAATAACTACATATGTATTATTAATTTTCTCACTGATGGTTTCATTTGTTTATGTAGATCATGTGGAGGCATCAATATTATGTTGAGACAATTGGTTAAAAGTTCATTGTAGAATGGTTAATGGCCAACATATCTTTTTATCTGCAATGAGCTAATTTCGTCAGATATACTGTTCTGGCTCTAGTTTTTAATGTTATTTAGCTCTGTAGCACCCATCACACTGTTTCAACGTCCTGTCTAACTGTTAACTTGTTCCAAAAGACATAAATCTTCAGATACAGTCTTGGTTTAAACCAGAATACATAAGGAATTACTCCTACTTAGCTTTGTACAGAATATTCATTTAGATTTCTGTCAGAGGTTTATGCGTTAGACTGATGCCTTTGGCAAAATCTATCATTGTGCAACCAGCCCCAGGGTTGTTGATAATTAAACTGCTTGAGTATAAATCAAGCTAAGACCAAAACACAAGTTGACTGTTCCACTCTGGCTGAGCCTGAAGAAACACGACTGCAGGTGCGATCTTCCTGCCGCAGCAGGAGGAAGCGTTGTTATAGGATAGCTCTAATCACGCTGTCAGGGAGCAACAACAAGAAGATGATAAACTGATCCTTAAGCTCCGGAGCTCTATCTCACTCTCTAACACACTATCAGTCAGCCTTCTTGATAACTGAGACTTTTCTTTTGCCTCAAGGACAATGTGTGATATTTTGTATGAGTATGTGTTTATCTGTACTATCTGATGGACATAGCAGACAGAATGAGAAGTGAAGAGTTTTCTGTCTGCAGCTTACAAAAGACCAACAGGCCTATTTTGACTGCTACACACACACACACACTGAGGCCTGTTTTGATTGGTGTACTTAATGAATGACACATACATAGGCACGCTGCTCTGTTTTGACTGGTATCTTATCTGTCTGGTTGTAGTCAAAGAGAATAAGGAGACAAAAGGCAATCAGTGAGGCTAATCAGATCTATTATAGAAAGCAGATTCATACGTCCAGAGGTTACAATACACTGAGGCAAACAGAAGTTTTATTCCAGCATCTGGAGATTACACCTTTTCACTTACAATACACCTCTATTTTTGTAAAAAAAAAATAAAAAATACAAATCCAGATATATACTGGTGGAGTTAAGGCTGGAGTTTGTTTGCTGGGGTTATCATCCACTGTAAGGGGATATACTCTGTTAGGTGTTTTCGTTGTGCCAAATCTCAGCCTTACGGCACAGTTTAGTTTGTTTCCAAGCAACAGGATAGATAGGCAAATAGCCAACAGCGTTAAAGCAAACATAGCATGTCTTGTTCTGTTTTTGTATCTAAATAAACAACAGGGAAAAAAAAATTATAAAAGCGGCGATGACAACTTCAGAGTCTATTTTAGACTCCGAAGTTGGCAAATAAACCGAACATGTGAGACTGAACTATTAGGGATTATATAAATGAAGACAACTGCATTTTTCATTTTGAGATAATGGTGCAGTCATTAAACAATATTTGACTTTAGCATGATATTGACCTTTGGAACCTGTCTATATCATGAAATTATCTAAACTCAAGAAGGTGAATGAGTGGACTGACATTGCTTACTATCTAAGTGAAACTTGATTTTCGAACTTAAAGTCTTCATTTCAAGCTAATGCTGACTCAAGTGACATCACTTGAGTTTATTAATAAGATATCATACTGCTCCCTCTGGAGCCAAAGAAGACTTTATCCAACTTGTTTCACCTATGCAGTAGTTCTCCCCAAGACCAGTAAACAGACAGAAGTATCAGTTGCAGTGTAGATATGGAAACGAGTTGTCAATCAAAGCGTAAATGCATTAGTTGATAAGTCAGTTGACATTTTTAATAGATGAAAGCAAGTCAGTTACAGAGTAAGGAATGTCAGTTCACTGCTATGATCATGTTTAGTTTAATTACTTACAACAACAGAACAAGAAACACTATTTTTGCTGTGATGCTGTCAGCTAAAACTGCCTATCTACCTTGTTGCTTGGAAACAAACTTAGCTGTGACCGTTACTAGCATAACATGCCAACATCTCAGAGTTGCTTTGTGGGTAATGTAGGTGGAATGAGGAAGCATATGATGAGTCCAACCATGTTGTCCAAGTGCAATGATACTATGGAGGACTCTATCTACTCTATAGCTCTATTAATAGTGTTTTAGCTTCAAATGTATATGATATACAACATTTTCAAAAGTTTCAAGATTTTTGTTATATATTGTTTTGTTGTTACATATTAAGTTGGACTTATTTCACTTCATATTGTTCAGTGTTGTGAGTGTGGCAGCAATGTTTCCCTGACTGGTTACTGCATCATCCCATATATTGTGGTGGTATACTCAAACATACATACACACACACAGAGCCTTGGGCATGGTTAGTGCAGCCAGAAGTCAAGACCCTTCTTCCTTCCTGTAAATCTGACTCAGCAGGATACAATGAAAACAGTGAATCCGGGGCAGCAATCCAACTTCAGCAGGTCTAAAAAGCTGAAGCGCTTGAGTCAAACTCATTCACAAAGTGAGTGATACCAAGCACAGAAAAAAAACAAGAAATACAACTGTCATTACACAATATCGTGCCATTATGTGTTTGAGTCCAAGAGACTTAGAGATATTTTCATATCAGGATTTGTATGTTGGATTATTTGAATGTCACTTGTTACTGTTGATGTTAAATCATAAACATTTTGGACAATGTTGCACTTGTTTTATTGCATTTACGGTAATGTCCAGACTGTCCGCATCTTTTTTCAGTCCTATCAAATATACACATATTGGACATAACTTTTGTCCAATTGCGTTCAAACGTGTCCTGTGGGATTTTGGGAGAGTTTGACCCATTCAGAGGCAAGTGGTTGTTACTCAACAGGAAGAAGAGTACTACTACAATGGAATGAAAACATGGGAATCAGCAGGAGTTGGTTTGGCAGCTAAAGAGTCACGTTAGTGTGATTTGGATCTGCATGTTTCAGCCTGAATTCGTTGGATTTCCCTCCGAGGGTCAATGGAGCGAGCTGTGCTGCCTATTAGTCAATAAATCACAATGTAAAAACAAGGCGAGCCCGATTTAGTCATTCGAGAGAGTAGCAAAATACTACAGAGTGGAAAAAAAGCCTTCCCTCATGACTGCGATGTCAAAGGGGAGTGCAAAAACATCCTGAGTATGTTTTTGTTCACCTTTTTACTATCATTGGTAACATTCAACACCACCGCCGCCCAAACCCCCAAATCTTTGATAAAGGAAGCTTCAGGGAGCTCATATCTGGTTTCATATTTTGCTGTACACCCACACAACAGCAGCAGCTCAATTTCATGGTGAAAACAGCCAGAGCAGCTTGTGTTGGCTGATGGTTCAGGACAGAAACTGTCACATCCACAACAGCTACTGTGTTTTTTGTAAATATGGTGACAGGGTGTGAATCCATGTATTTAGTCACAGACACAATTCTTAATGACATAATCAGTAGTAAGGGTTATTAATTCATGTAAAATTGGAAATCATTGTTCGACAATCTGGTGATGATGAAGGTGCTTTTGTGGAGATGGCAATGATGATGTTTTCTTCTCCAGAAATACAAGTTGTATTCAAACTCATGTCACTTTTCTCACTGACTTGTAGTTTATTCGCCGTTTCTTTCACTCCAACACTTGTCAGAGGACTTTGCAGTGAGAAACTTGAACCTACTTCACATGCATGTGCTCTGTGTGGGCGGTGAATCATCGGTTATGTATGCAAAAGTGCCTTTGCTCACCGTGCAGCTGGTGCGTCCCCGGTCCGCGCTCCTCAGCCATGCGCTGCAGGGCGTGTTGCATCACCTGGCCGGTCGGGCTGGGAGTCTGCGTGGCTCTATCAACCGTCAGTGGCCTCGGGGAGAGCGGAGAGCTCGGCAGCGAGTCTCCGTCGGAGGAGAAATATCCACTGGAGGCGCGGCGAGGGAGGTGAAATATCGACCTCGTCTGAAACACGCCAAGACTGTCGAGAGGGGAGATGGTTTTGCCTCTGCGCCAGCACGGCGAGTCCGGCTCTCCTCCTCCACTGGTGCTGGGCTGGCCGGAGCTCGGCACGCCGCCGGTGTCTGAGCGGGAGGTTTGCGCTGAGGCTCCGGCGGCACCGGCGGGTGATGGATCTCCTCCGCTCCCCTGACCTGCCGTTACTGCGGTCGACCCATCGGAGCTGTTTGGTGGTCTGTTGGATGAGCAGAGCGGCACCGTCAGCCTGGGCTTTCATCACTCTGGACAAACAGCCTACAGCCTCACGTCTCCGCTGCATGTGGAGCTGCAGCTGGATTTGAAGCAGCGCGCTGCTGCGTCAGGACCTCGTAGAATCTGTTTTTCTCCTTAAGAAATGCGGAATTACTGTAATTTAACTGATTATTTCCCCTGGGAATCGCGACGACTGGCGCGCCGGCATGCGTCTTTTAGCAATAAAATAAAAAGCGGACGTGCCAACAATAACCTGACCCTATGAAATGCAAACACATAGTCACGTCCACTGCAGGTGATACCCACAGAGGTTCTCCGAGGTGTATAGTGAGTGTTTGACTTGTTTATGTGAAGTGAAAATGTTCCCGTACATGCGGTAGCCCAGGTTTCCTGCCCCGGTGCGTCTCCATTGTTGGACAGAAGTTGCTGATCGCAGCAGATCTTTGTTTGACTTGCGAGGGAAAATAATCAGGCATCAAGGAAGCGTGCTGGAGTAACTTAAACTGCGTCATACATGAATTATGAAAGAAATGAGTCTCAGCGGACCAGAGTCCGTCTGGAAATCTCGTTTATTTTTTCGAGTTATTTGACGAATTATCGGTGTGTTGGTTATGGACACTTGACGAGGATATCATTAATTCAAGGTAAAAATAATGGAGATGTTACTTCTGTAAATTCACTTTATTTATATCACACGGACTTGCACTGGAGACAGAAAATCTCACACTTGCGACATTTTGAAATATAATCAGCAAAACTCGGAAACTCAATGGGAAATTCTAGAAAATCATCAATATGATGTTTTGTGCTGCGCTTCCTGTTTTGTCCAGACTAAACTACAGCTTCCTAAGCGCATGGATTCCCTGCGGTAATGACCTACTTCTGCGCCAAAACGACATAAAATGTTTAACCAACCGTGTTTTTCGCACCAAGTCGCCATGCACCGAAACACACTTTTACGCACCTTTGATGTAAATAGTCATCCTTTAGTGTTTTACGCATTTTTACGCACGGTGACAGCAGCCCTTAAACTGGACGCGGCGTCTGTCCTCCAGCCACATGAAAATGTAAACTATTCCTGCGGGCTTAAGTGCAGATCGGAGAGCGACGAGGACAGATTTTGTGCGTGTCAGGCGGCATGTTGGCAAACGGCACCAAAAAGGACCGACTGCCGCCTCGCCGAGAGGGAAGAGTAGACATAGGGAGGAAAAGGAAACCTTCAACGCCAGTACCGGCAAGCGAGCATGGCATTTAATCCGGTGTCACGGTGCTGAAAGTTTAACAACAGCCCTTCAGCAGTGCGTCTGCACCTTCACTGTATGAACATGAAGAGGCAGGCTGTAATATCTGAGCCTCCGTGGGCGAAAACAGAAAGACTGCTGAGTCTCACCAGAAAACTTGACATTTCAGATTTCACGATAAGGTTTCACTTTACTATTAAGACACCAACATTAAAATATCAGAGCAGCTGTCACATGGACGGCGTGCGTCTCCTGGATTAAGTTTTCTATTTTTACAACTTTCCTTTCCAAAGCCCAGTGGCGCAACTGCGCCTCCTACAGTACACCTCATTATTTTTATTTTTTTTGGCATAGACACCTTTATTAAGCAGTAGACAGATAGGAAATATGGGAGAGGGGGGGATGTGACATGCAGCAAAGGACCTCCAGCCGGAATTGGAACCGGGTCGGCTGCGTTTATGGCATGCGCTCAAACCACTCGACCACCTGCGCGCCACAGTATACCTCATAAACCGGCACATAAAATCCTTTAAAGTCAGATAATTGCTTTTTATCACAAGTGCTAATACCAGAAAAGCTTAAGGTGAGCAAGCCTGGCTGCGTCTTAAAATTCAAGTGAATTCATTACCTGTCGAGGAGTGGTAAGTTACAAAGTGTCTAAACTCAGTGACCTCCGTCATAACAAGAGCAGCAGACGAAGTCTCATCCATGAACAAGATCAGGAAAACATCACATCATCCTTTAGGTCTTGACAGTATTTTATAGCGCTCCATGTCTGACTAAAACACTCCATTTAGCAAATAAAATGCAGACTGAATCCGGTCTCTATCCCGGTCAAATGCCGTTTGCATGGGTGTATTATGAAAGGGAACTGAAGCCGGTGCGCGGCGTGACGCATACCGGCAAAGTCAGAGGATCGCGGGGAAACGCATGAAAAAAACATTAAAAAGATAAAGACATGCTCCTAAAGTGTTCTCGATATAATAAAAGAAACATCTTTAGAATAGAAACTCTGACTGGAGCATTACAGGAATGTAATATGAAAAGAAATCGCCGTAAAGTCAATTAAATTCTATTTAAGTCACTTTTTTAAGCACGACAGTCACTCAAGATTAGTGACATTTCACACTAGAAGAAAACATTATAATGGAAAAGCAAAGCTATTATTAATTTCCTGTATTTTAAAAGCACTGTAAATTAACAATATTTGCGGCGTGACAGCTGACAAGCCGGTCACAGAGGCAAACTGGATTCTAAGTCAAGTCTAAAGAAGCACACACACACACACACACCTCGTCTCCATCTGTCTCAACTCACCTGGACGGATGCTGCATGTCAGTGGCGGGACATCACCGCTGCCTTGTGAAAATAACACGACGATAAGTTGGTTGTTTTATCAAATATGTTTAAATAAAATCAACGCAACTGCAAGTAGGATCCACAGGTCCAAAGTCAGCAAAACATCAACTTGTAAAAAAGTGAAGATATGAAAAAAAAAGAAGTAAAAAGTGAAATTAAATCCCAGAGTTCTTGTTGAAGTCTCCCCGGGAGGAATGCTTGAATAATCCGCCTTGTGGAACCTGCAGCTGAGGACGTAAACAAGCTCCAGCGCTTTTGTCTGCTGCAGAAGCTTTCCTTCCTCCCTCCCTCCCTCTGTCTCTCTCTCTACTCTACAACATGAACTGTGTCTGCTGAGCCTGATATTGCCGCTCCTCCTCTGAGACCACGGTCCACGTAGTGGTGGGTGGAGTTTGTCTCAGCTCTGTTCTCTCTCCTCTGTCTCCCCCTGTCTCTGACTGGCACTAAGTACTCCCTAAAGTGGCCACAACAGCTATAGAAAATATTTCAATAAAAAAATGCAACTGCTGTTAAACTCATTCTGCCTCTCACTGTGACAGTGTCTCTTTGTGAGCATGGCTGTGTTTCGGTTTCGTATACGTAGTAATTCTAACCAGATGTTGATCTTGATATCACTCCTCTATTATCATGATTAAGTTGATTCTGCAATGCTTTGTCATTGTTCATTGTTGGTTTTGATTTGCTATTTGAGCCTCTTCGTCTCTGTCTATCACTCTCAGTAATGGGACACTTACAGGTCCAGCATGAAGGGTTTAGGGTGGATATTGATGGAATATTTTATGCGTAGTTGTGTTTTTATGAGAACTCTTGTGTAATTGTTATCTGTGAATAAGCCGTCTACACAGGGAGTGGGTCCTCCTCCACAGAGACCGCCATGATTCCACAGGAGCCCAGAATGGACGATCAAAACACTGGCTCTAGAGAGCGCCTTTCGTGTTTTTCATGTTTTCAGCGGCCAGGGTAGACGAATGGCATTCACTTGGTTGCAGTCTGCATCCTCACCATGAGATTTAACCAAATGCTTCACACCAGACTTGCAATAACAAAAAGTAATAATAAAAGTCACAACAAGTATTATTAAATGTTTGGGAATGTGTCTAAATGTTAGCATGTGCGTTTCTGCAAACCACATATGTTTGTTTATATCGCTTTAACTTTAAGTTCCTTTAGGCTCCATTTTCAATTTTGTCTTGTGACAACACTTGTGGTCTGGGGTTAGGGTTAGGAAAAGATCGTGTTTTGGTTTAACATGCCTATTTTGGCACCGCAAACATGGCTTGAGATGTCCCAACATTTTGTTAGAAACACCCGTTATTTGTTGCTAGAAACAAAGCTGGAAATTGTCCAGACATCTCCTTAAAAATAATGTGTGGTTTCACACTTACAAGAGTTGAAACACAGTCTTAACGCTGGCCACCAGCTAAGCAGCCTCTTTAACTGGAACTCAGCCACCATCTTCTCCACCTAAGTCAGGTCATGCACACGTAATGTGAATGTGATGACACAACTTGTTGAAATGTCAATATGGCATGCAGCCCTATGACGTGAAATGTTAACTACCAGTTATTTTATTCTGTGTCTTGTGTCATTCTAGTTTGGAGTGCACTAATTTCTTTCTGTAAAACAACACTTTTGAGACTGACCAACTTAAATCTTACATTATATGTTACTTAATTTTTAAAATGACAGTTTAATTGTCAAATAACAACAAAAAACCCCACAAAACTTTCAAACCCTACGATGAAATGACATGTTGTACCTACAAATTCCATTTTAACCAGTGTTAACCTTATGCATAATTTCAGACAGCTGAATGTGCATATGATATTGAGAGACTCACAATGTGGACGAAACTGACGCCTACACTTGTACTATGACTGTTGGCATGAAAGTAGAACCCAGTAACAGCTACTACTGCTGTTATGAATCATCCAAAGAGCTCTGCTGATGCCATGTTTATGTTCTCACATATCACACATGTTTCTTTGTAGTGATTTCAGCTTTTGTACAAGGCCTTGCACTGTTTTTTTTCAGCTCTACCTGTTGCTCAACAATATATTGCAAGATATTATTATGAATATATATATTTTAAAAAGTAAGTATCATTAATGAAACAGCAATCTACTTACAGGCCATCACTGTATTCAGACAAGGTTGACATCTTGCTGGCTGCACTCAGCTCTGTGATGCTGCGGTGATGCTGCGCGGGCGTGGTCGGGCTGCGAGCAGAGCAGCAAAGGCCGCCTGGGAGCAGCGGTAAGCTTGAACCCCTGGAAGCTGCAGGGGCAGAGGAGCGAGAGAGGAGTCGCACGCACACAGATCAATAGAGACAGACAAAAGGGTGAGACAATCAATACCATTTACATGTGATCAATACTGATCAATTCCTCGGAGTGTGGGAAAATGTTTGTGAGTGACTGTAAATATCTGCCCCCCTTAATGTTAACGTCTGTTTTATATAGCTGCTGCTGTTTTGATCTTTCACTTTCGCAACGTCAGCTCTGTTAGTGGTGGTGATATTTAAGAGTGAATGACGATGAAAATGTTAAATGGATGGCCAGGCTGACACATAACAGCATAAATAGATGTTTCTATGATTTCTGTTGGATTTTTTATTGGAATGTTTAGTTACAGTAAAAATGTAAAGGCCCAAATCATAAAATCTATTTAGGATATTTACAATATCACCAGAGTAACCGACAACTGCTGCTCTTTGCTTGTTATCCTTAGCTATAGCAATTAGCTTATGGCTTGGTTAGCCGTGGAGCCAGTGGTCCTAGAGGGTCAGACAGATACTTCGTCAGCACAATATTGTCACAATCATCCAAGTTACAACCACAAAACTTCTCAGTTGTATCGCTGAAGTTTGAATGAGTTTGATGGGTGTAGTCCGAAATTACTGAATGTCAACATTTTGACAGGCAGTGCTTCTGATGTGATCCTATCACAAGATGGTTGGTAGCTCATTTATATTTTTACATTTTGCATTTTATTTATTACTTGTGTTTATTTTTTGTTAACACATTTTAGCATGCTACATGCTAAATTGAGATGGCAACCATGGTACACATTTGACTTGATCTTCATCAGCATGTTAGCATGCTGATGTTAGCATTTAGCTTAACGCACAGCACAAGCCACTAGCATGGCTGTAGCCTGTTGTTTTGTAGCCTTGTTTAACTGACCGTCTCTGATAGCATGTAAACTTTATGGTCATACACCTAGCATGATAAAGGAAAAGAAAGTGAAGTATACTTCATTGAGGAAAGAGTCCATACCAGGTTCATTGGATTTCTGTAGACATGATGTTTAATAGTCCCAGTTGAAATCATAGGAGCTAAGTACAACTAACATGCCTTTACAGAAAGTGTCACAATTTGTCCTGGTGGAGTGGTCCAGATCACTGAGACACATCATGATTCTGAGTTGTGACTTTTGTCACATTATCACTCCCATCAACTATCAGTTCTGTTGAGTTTACAGAGTGAATGAGATAAGAAAGAGAGGGGGTTTCTGCATGGATGATTTTATACAAGCGCATTTCAATGTCTCCAGCTTCATAATGGTGATTTGTGGTTGCCTGTGCTCTCGTCATCAAATTTGCCTAAACAGGCAAATCATTGTTGGAGCCCGACACCACTGGAACATCAAAACCTAACAGAGTTTTACGGCATCATTCAGCAGCCCTGAGGGAATTTAACAGTAATTACAGATTACTCACTACAGTAGATGCCATTAAAAGCAATAGAGCTTAAAGAGCTGCAAATTAGACTGTAGTACCAACCCTTCAATTCTGTGGGTGGGAACAGACAATTTGATGGCCATATAGAAGGTTAACTGTGACATAATGATGAGATAATTCAGACAAGAGGTGACGAGTCTCCTCAGTTAACATTTTTCTATAGGCAGTCCCCTCCCCTAGACATTAGTTACCTATTGAGAAACAGTTTGACGGATACAACCCAAGAAGTAGCTGGTAATGTTAAGTAATAAACTAACTGAAGCTTATTTTACTGGTGCAATTGTGTGTAGAATATAGATGGAAATTTCTATCATCAACATTGCCTGTATCGCCTCAGGAGAATCTTCGTTACAGCGGATTGACCCAGTTGTAAAAGTCAGTGAAGCATTAAAAATGTGTGAGTTTGGCTGCTAAACAAAGTGTTTACTGTGTGAAGCATCCTCTTCATAATGTTAGACACATCCTCTACTCAGAGACAGTAATATAGCTAATATTAATACAAAGACATCACACTTTCTTTGAATGAATTTTTACCATAAAGTTAAAATTCTGCATGTAAAGATGCACAAGAAAGAAACTTAGCTTTGAAATGAGGTTAAAAGCAAGAAAGAAAACCCACAGCAAATTGTACTACTTTGGTGATCAAGGATTGAGTAGGAAGTACATTTTTAGTTCATATGTAGGATGTAGTCTACAGACACCATGAATATAACTCTAAATCGCAGCAAAAATGTGTGTGTCTGTTTGTGTATTTTAACAGATATTGACTACTGGTCATTGAGAGCTAATGGAATGCCAATTGGTTCCCATGCAGTGAACCATGACCCCCCCTTCCTCCCCCAATAGGACAATACTGACCACCTGGACCAGTAGAGAGTGTGTGTGTGTGTGTGTGTGTGTCCATAATAATATTGACTGGCTGTAATGTGAGAGGTCAGAACACAATAGCACTGTGACTCTGAAGACCTAACACCATGCTGTGAGAGGTCACAGCTACGTGTCGCACACTCATACATTCACAGACACGCACGCGCGTGCACACACACACACACACACACACGTGACTGGATCTAGTGCATGGACATTAGAGATGCTGACGCCCATTGCTCCCATTTCTAATGCTTTTAATGACAAGTGCTTGATTATGAACAAATACTCAATTATTTGTTTTGTGCAGACTTTTATAAAGCCTGCAATTAGCCATAGCAATGAACATCATGTGAAAGCTTGAAAGCAAAAATGAGGTCGCAAATTAAATCCTTGCCATTTAAAAAAAATTATATTTGAGAAAAGGGTAAACTCTGCATTTCTTGGGGACTAATTTCAGCTCATGTTTAATACACAGTTGGTGCTCTTGAGTTTTTAATGACAACTAAAAACATCTGGACAGACTGCGAGATAAAATGTTGAGGGTTACCATTTCTGCAAACTATAAATAAATTAGCATTTGTACTTGTTATAGCTTACATTACATTTTGACTCTTCAGATTACATGTTTATGACCTGACTTTCATATCATGAGGCGCAGGGGACGGTGGTGAAATTATTGCAGACGGGGCTGCCAAACCAGTGACTACAGATCGAGACTGTGTTTTCACATTTGTCAATGTGAAACCACTGGATATTTTTAAGGAGGCCTCAGAGCTAAAGCCAAAACATCATCTCTCCCTAACCCTATCCAAGTGGTTTCCTAGCCTAAAGCTAATCCGACCATAACTGCAGTACTGTCATAAGATAAAATTGCAACATAAAGAACTGTGTTTCAAATTATCCATGTATTGCAGACAGGTACATTGCCAAAATGTATTCTGGTGCTTGGGTTGCAAGTGTTTTTCATAATGAAGGAACATTGACCCAGTGGAACAGTGTAACTCTCTGATGTGTTTTAAATCAAATACATATATCTATGGCACAGAGGAATACGCTATATCAAGAGATTGTTGGTAATGGTCTTTTCATTGGACTTGTTGACAATGAAAAAGTTTGAACAGTACCAGCTATAGGTCCTTTAAAGCAATTCACTCTTTTGTCGGTTAAAATTGGGAAAATATTATAAATTGGCTTAGATAGGCAAAACATTAAAGCATGTACTTTCAAAGTGTTAGAATTTCTATATTTCTTGAAAAGCACCAGTACAGGCACCGTTGCTTTCTTCATTCTTCCTGTTCTGTAGCATGATATTGTATCACTGTAGGTCTTGTCTCAAAGGTATAATATTGTTTCAGTGTGTTTTTGTGCAGTTATTCAGGTCAGAGGACCTTTTAGATTTTGATTGGTTCTCTGGAAATCCTGTGTCTGTGTCTTTGTGGTGTGTTTGCTGCATGTCAATGTCAAACGTTTCTGACACACTACATTACTTTGTTACTGATTTGCAACTTGCCCACTGCCCAGAAATGGATAAGGCTTATTTGAATGCAAGGGTGAAATGTCCGTTGTAACCAATCTGAATCTGAAAAGCCCAACTAATCTCTCTGTGTTCGCCTATTAGCCTTTGTCTCGTTCTTTTTCCTATCACTCCCTGTGTCTCGTCTCTCGATCTTTATCTTACAACCCTCCCTGGAACTCCATTTGTTAATTTCCATCTGGTACTCTACTGTGAAAAAGGATACGCTGCGCCAACTGAAAAACATTGCTTGTGTGTGTGTGTGTGTGTGTTTATTCTGCTTGTTGATCAGTTCCAGCAGTCTGGTATTACAGTTGTTCTCACTTTGCTGTGATCAAACAGTAGTGACAGACACACTGCTGTGCACACACACACACACACACACCCCTGATGTCATGCAGCGTGCTAATTAAATACTGTACTGGAGTGTTGTCATGTTTAGGCTGGAGTCCATTCAACACACTGTTTATCCTTCAGGTCCTGAGCAGAGCAGACCTCACACACCAGGCCAGACAAAGACCAGCAGAAATGCTGCCTCACGTCTTGTGTTAACGTTTGCCCTTGAACACTTCACAGATGTCGTTTTTTGTTTTTTTCCACCAGAACTTTAGGCTGCACCGAGTTGAGCCGTGCTGCGCCCGCAATGGACCTGCTCTGGAGTGGGGCAAGGTTCCTGCCTCCCAACCTCCAAGGGGTTCGCAGTGACATCTTGCGATTCCGGCCAACCCTTAACATGCCCCCGTCTCACCCTCAAATGAATGTGTGTTGCAAATCGATACTCTACTCCTGTCTGCACAAGAAACCTGAGTGAAAGACATTTTAAAAGTCTGTATACAGCTCTGAGTCTCTTACGTTTCTATCGACCTGTTTGTACTTGAAAATATCTACTGTGTTTGCCTTCCACTGTTTCGAGAGTCAAGTTCAGTATAGAGACTATAGACTACTAGCGCCAGTGCTGACATGCATGTATGTCCTGTGTTTGTATGAGAAAAAATAACTTCTAGAATGAAGAAAAAATATTGAAAGTGTTTGAACATTTGCTGAAAAGTTTTGCTTTACTTTCCTTTTGAATAGTGTTTAGTGGAAGGATACAGAAGAGACACTAAATGGGTGACGTTACTGATTCATTGTCAGTCGGTCTTAGTTACTGCACTGACGCTATTTTGACATCCTGAATTGGCCAAACTGACACTGATAAGGGATGACTCATCGTAAAAAAAAAAAAAAAGTCGCCAGTTTGCCACATACACAGTCTGATGGCTGACTGTCTGCTTGCTGTGCCAAAACTGTTTTAAACATATTGCTAAGCAGTTAAACTTTCCTTTGAACTGACAACATTCAACAATTAGATAGTCTAATTAGTCAGACTTCAAAAATGTACCACCACCTTCATTTACCTTGTTTCACACAATCGATTACATGCGTCAGTTTGAAGTTATGTTTAAGCCAATGATATCAAAGGCAGCGGCAGCTTCAAATGATCTACAAGTAAACACAGGCATTCAAAACAGTGTTTTGACCTGCTGTTGTGTGTTGCTCTGCGTGCTGCGAGTACCACAACTGACACTCTTTAATCAGATGTGAGCGGCAAAGGCATCTGGCTTATTCTTGGGACCTGTGAATTTCAGCAGTTGATCATTTTTTGTTTTTCTGTTTCTGAATTGTTTCCAACTGGCCTCTTTTGTCTGTTGCAGCTACATGTCTTGGTGATTTCAAGTCTCTTGTGAAGCTCTCCATCTCAATAAGATGGTAAGCCTTAAGTCTAAGTTATATCTTTTTTAACCTGTATCAAAGATGCTGCATAAAAACAACATAGTTATTAAATTGTTCAGACAGTAGAGAGTTTACATGCTTATCTTCATGAGTGTGGGAAACAAACACAATGAACAGTGCTTTGTGAGTAGAGACTCAATTTGGTTATTGGAAAATAAAAGTATGTGGTTAGCAAGTTACCTCAACAGCTCAGTGTGAACAGAGGAAATGGAAAAATAGACACGGTTGTTTCTAATAGATGGTCTCTACTGTGCTTCTGTGTGATGGTCTCAACTGCCACATGAGGTCAAAGCAAAGAGTGGAAAAAACATCTTGAGGTGCACGCACACACCTTTGTGCTGTGAAAAATCTGCGAGTTTATCTGTCTGAGTAAATGCAAATCTCTTTCCATCTGTCTGTCCTAAACTCTTGATTTGGTTGGTGTTTCTTTTACACAACTACTGTAGAGGATTTCAATGAATTTTTGGTTATTAAAACTCTATGAAACATAAACATTTGTTTCACATCATGGATCAACCTATATTCTTAGTAACTACATCACATGTATTTTATGTGTTTTTATATGATACAAATAACAAAAAAACACATTATAATATGTCTATGTCAAATCTTTCTGATTGAGTGAACATTTGAGCATTTCTAATGATGCTATACCCAAATTACACCCAGATGTCACCAATAACACCAACAATGATTATTTTCTATTTAAGTGTTCCAAGAAGCCATGGCAGTATAACAGCTACCCAGCATGCACAATACCAGGACCTTGAACCATACAGCTTTATGAAAATAAGCCATCATTCACTTTATTTTTCATACTTGTGTGCCTCCTACTGTGGCATGTCACAATGTCCAACTGAAAAATGTTGGCAACATCTGATTTAAATATTAAAACTCAGTTAGATTCCCTTTTTACTTTGTAGATGTAATTTGCAAAGGTAAAACAGGACACTTAACAGATTTACTAACAAAACACAAGCAAAAACGCTGTATCTTTTGAGGTTTAAAAGCAAACATAGCATTCTGCAAAAGGAAATGTTGCACTAAAATGAAATGTCATGACATACATGACATGAAAATACTGCGGGAGGAGTCACCCAACTTCAACAAAATTACCTCATGACATTTTCTCCCCTGAAACGCTGAATTCTGCTGTTTTCTCTCACTTTCTTGCTCTTTATCTCTAGTCTCTGCAGCACAAGGCACGTGTATGCCTACATATGCATCTAACACATGTAGGAAAAATAAAACCCACCACAACCACCCTACATAAAAAGAAACGAAAATGTGATATTTGAGCAGAGACACCAGAATGTGCTCTCGGTGCTTCCCCTTGGGGCTGGTGGACTCCCCAGAAAACAACAAAAATTGAGTTTGGGTTTTGTCTCCACATCATAATAACTATTATCTTAAAGCTTTTATTATGAATAAATGAATAACAGCCTATTAGTTATAATTAAAATCACATTAAATGCCCTTAAATCGTTATTGTCTCATCATCTCAAGTTTAGCAAAGATCATTATGACTGACTTTATCTTGTAATGCAAATAATACATTTTGGTCTAGAAGTGTACAAGGTGTATCGCGACCATGGGCTGCTTTAGTGTGTGGATGTGATGTATGACACATGACTAATTCCCAGGAACGAGCCTGCAAACTGATAACACTCAGATATCATCAGACAACAACGGTCATTGTTACTATCAGTGTAGTAAGTGTGAGTTACATCCTTACTGTGCTTCCTGACAACACGCCTCCGTCAAGCCACAAAGATAACACTTTGACCCAGACAAGTAACCCTCGTGGGTTGATGTATTAGTTAAAAACAGGCTCAAATTTCTACAGATTGAGTCCAATTTCTATTTGTAAAATTTCTTATGAGGCAGCGATAGCCTCTTTCTCCCCCTCTATTTTCTGAAGCTGTCCATGGTTCTGACATGTTCTTTGCAGCCCGTTTCACACGTGCTCTGCCACCCTAAATTTTCCAAAAGTTGGCCTGGACCATAATTGGACTTTACCCTGCGAGCTCCCTCATACCAGGAACGGGTAAGGTGTATCTGATATCGCTATGTTGATGTTGTTCCTAAACCATCATCATTAATAATGCTAATTTACCAAAATATTATGAAACAGCATTAATGAACTCTTTCTGACTCAATGGGTTAAAGGTGTTATTGATAAAATTCATCCACCCACCCCCCACCCCCTTCCATTACCTTCATGTTACAGTACTGCCATGTTTGGGTAAAAAGTCCCCCTTCAGCTGTTTGAAAGGATATTTCAGTTTCAGTCATGTTCCTGGAACAACATCAACACGGCAATGTCAGATCATGGGTCCACAATTTCCATGTGTGAACTTTTCAGGTAATTTCCAAAGAACCTGCAGCAAGCAAGAGTGTGTGTTGGTGACGTTGCACAGAGTGTAGTTGCTTCAAACTCTTTTCTACTTGCCTGTACATTGCTTTTCACACTTTCACTGATATTGCTGTTGATTCCAAATACATGACTGACATAAACACATAAACAGTCATCACATGATCAAACAAATTCATCAGCCCAAACCAATCAATGCCAGAACATGGTTCTCCCGACACTATCTAGAGTTTATATGCAAAAACAGATTACAACAACCCCAGTTCTATTTGACCACTGCTTGAAAAGGTGAACAGAACAAGATGAACATTATCTCATTGCAAAGTAGAAGCCAACTGTCACTCAGGCTGATGGAAAGTTACACAGTTTTGTTTGGATTACATGTTACCGAAACTGTTGTGAGGCATGTGATGACTGACTTCATTTTGCTTGCAAATAAGCAGGTGAGCACAAAGGAACCAAGGACTCAGATAAAACAAAACAAAATAAGGATGTCATTTCAGGTGTAGACCTAAGAACACTTAGAATACTTGTGATTGCGCCTTTCAAGGTAAAACATTGTGAGAAGCGTTTCAAACATTTTTGCTCCCAGTCCTTTAGTGATGACAAAAGCATTACAATCTTATTGTGGTTCTCGTCCCTGTTTGTTGTATTTATATAGTTTTAAAAGACCTGTAACAAACCTGACAGATGCACATATGTAAGCACCATGTTCCATCATTGTGCCATGTCTGTTTGTATGTGTGTGTGTGTGAGTGTGTGAAGTTTCCATAGAGAACAGTGGGCTGACTCAAAATGAGAGCTCAGGGTTTCCTCTACGAGCCTGAGTGACAGAAGTCGAGTGGAAAACTGGTTTCACACACAAACACACACACACACACACACACACACACACACACACACACACACACAGACACAGAGACACAGACACACACACAAGCAGAAGCTCAATATTCTACAAAACCATACTAACATATACACACAACAAAGAACACACTGCTAAAAAGCAGCAATGCAAAGCACAGTAGTACAAAAACAATCGCATCATACAGTGCACACTTGGAGATGGAGGCACATGCATGCTGTATGTACATTGTGAAACACACATGACATTACACCCACATACCTTTGTTAACAAGGTGTGGTAGGCACCGTTCAACAGCCAGAGCAAACTCCTCCAGGGTAACTATGCAGAAACACTAAAGGGGGCTAAATAAATAACAGGATCAGCACAAGAGGTCAAAGATCAAAACAAACAAGCACCATAATGAAAAAGCACCGGGCAAGATTTATGCATCACACTGCATCAAAAAGGAACAACTGAGGATCTTTGTGTTTTCAAAGGTTACAATAAACCTGGACATGGTGAATTCAATTAATGTAGAAACTCAATAAAAATTTCAAAAAAGGACATTAACAAAATCAGTCTTTCACAGATTAATTTTATAACACAGAAGAGGAAATGAGGTCCTTTCAGTTACACATTTAAGAAGGTCCAGTGTGTAGGACTTAGTGGCATCTAGTGGTGAGGTTGCAGATTGAAACCAACAAAATGCTCCTTGCATGTCCTGCCCCTACAGAGCTGCAAGACCCTTGAAAAAACGGTCTATGCTGTTGAAGGAACCAGGGTTGGACTGATACTGGCATCCGAAAATGGCTTCAATACTGCATTAAAATGTGTATCTGCAAACACGTATGTCTGTGTGTTGATCTGATACCACCTACATTTTTTATTAGAAACATCACCCTGTTAAATCAGCAGCATTCTTGTTGGCAGGAAGGAAATGGTATGGGAACCTAGTAGAGACCTGGTTGTGCAACATGGTGGATAAAAACCTGCTCCTCTGTAGATATAAAAGCCTCATTCTACAAAATACAATCATTCTCAGTTTCAGGTAAGATACCACTAAAGGAATTATGAATATAGCATTCCATTCCTGCCAATAGACTCCCTCAAATCAAAATGTGTAAATTATATCATTACAACTGTAGAATATATTATATTATATTATTTATATATATGAAATCTGAATGTGGTGCAGCATCAAGAAAGCAGGCAAGGAAATGTAGAGGAAAACATCCTGCACAAAGTTTGAGTTGAGTCACCATCTTTCTGTGAAGTACAGTTTCATACAGGTATTTATAGTTATAATCAAATCTCTTGTGGTGAACATAAAACAACAGGTGAGAAAAGGCAACAGCCTGCAAGACAAAGAAACCTGCCACAACAAAGCAGCACACATTTTTACCCTTCTTTTTGTGTTTCTTTTTTGATAGTTTTTTCATCTGAGTTGTTTCTTGTACACTGTGAGGTTTTAATATTTAAACACAGACACCCTTTCACACTGTAGCTGTTTCAAAGAGCAAAACTGGCCCCAACCCCCATTTTTTTCTCTGTTTTGATTTTTTCCTTTCTTTATAATTACCTACTTTTGAAATGTTGTTTTTGTCTGATTCTTTACTCTTTATCTTTTTTATTTTCTTATCCTCTGAAGCAATTCTTTGCAAAAGTGTGTGTGTGTGTGTTTGTGTGCGTGTGTGTGTGTGTGTGTGTGTGTGTGGGAGGATGGAGAAGAAAGACTGGAAAGTATTGGTCTTAAAGGTGTGAAAAAAACGTATGTGGTTTTCTTTACCTTGAATGGCTTCAAGAAGAATGTGCAAGAAAACCTAAAAAAAAACAAAGACACTGTATAACGATTGCAGGCACTACACACACATTCATAGGTTCATTTAATCACCCACCCTAACTCTCTTAAATCTAACAAATAAGTTACTGAATTGTATATGAGAAAAATTCATAATCTGTATGTATATGGTATAATACTATAATGTGTGGCAGGCTGTTCTGTGAACACAAACTTACTGTAATATTACTACCATCACATGACAATTTGTACAGATTAATGATGCATCAGTGTATGTGAGACACTCCTTTGTGTACAAATTGTGTGAGCTGACTGTAAACTCGGGCTCCAGGAACTCTGCCAGCATGAAGGGTCATTTTCGAATTTCACAGGCAGACACATTGAGCACTGTACTCTCTGCAAGACAAATGTCTTTATACATGTAGAAATAAGAACTCTTGTTTCCCCTAAGGCCCAGGATCACACTGCAGGAGTATCGGGCAGATTTAACCCTGATTCAACCCTGACATCAATCACAGGAGGAATCTGGGCAGGGAGCATGGTCTGCCCTGAAGGTTGGCCCAGATTATATGGTATTGTGGAGGGTGTACCGATCAGACCAGTCTTAAATCCCCCCGACCTACTCAGACTAATCGTAGCACTTCAGGCTAAGGTTATCTAGCATTCTCCTGTGGACCGATATTAAAATTGACAGTGAGTGTTCATCAGCTGGTGAAGTTTGATCACATAACACCAACACTTACATGTTTACATTGGTAACCCCTTCACACAAGAGCTGATTTCAAAAGCCTTATTTCCCCTTTTACGCCATCATGTCCTTTGTGTTCCCTTTATGCCCCTTAGCAAAAAGTAGTTTATTCAAGTGTACAACAAGTATACTTATTTTATACTAAAACTGAGGCAGTATACTTGAAGTGTACTTTTTATATACTACATTTTATATACTTAAGAAAAGTATAGTGAAGTATACTTGGCTTATACTGAAAAGTATAAAGAATAGTCTAAGACTAAGTACATTAATACTTATACTTATACTTTAATACTAAAGCTTATACTTGTACTTTAGTATACTGTGGACTGTGGCGCAAAGACTCTTGGGTATTCTGTTGTTGTTGGTGTAATTATGGTTTGTGAATGTGTTTGTGAATAAGATGACGTGTAAGATGGTTGCGGGTTAATTCACATCCTTGTTCTGTGGTTAAATTGTGTCGAATTAACAAAGATGATAAAAATGTTGGCACCGTGAGTGAAGGGGTGTTTTCCAGGAGAAACTTCCCGTCTGTTAAGCTGTGGGCATGTATGGTAATAAATGGTGGATCTCTTGCTAAAGCTTGTCACATTGCAAGTGGTAATACCTTCAATATCTTGATGTAAGTACAGAAAAAGGTTGACTTATTGAGTTGTGCTTACATTTAATTTAGCAGAATAAAAACATTTTTCACTACACACATTTGCCTTGAGGTATTACCCCTGTTATAAACTTACATGTTAATAAACTAAAATGTGGACTAAAAGTATATACTTAGTACACTAGTAGTATATAGATTAGTGTACTTGTTGTATACTTGAAAGTGTACTTCTGTAAACTTAAAATGACCTTATAAAGTATACTTAAAGTATACTTTTATAAATTTAAAATGTTCCAATTTAGTCCGAAGAAGTATTAAATTAGTATACTTTCTAGTATGCTACAAGTACATGGTCCATAGTATACTTGCTATACTTATACTTATACTCAAGCATACTTAATAAAATGAACTTCAGGTATACTACTTTTTGCTAAGGGGCCGGATACTTAACCCTGATTCAATAAAAACTCTTTTGGTGGTAGAGCCCACAGAGCTCCAGTTCTCTGGATTAACCTACACAGTCGGGAGGCGAGCTCTGTTAATATTTTCATCTATTTTCTGTTCATTACGACCTCTCCTCACTTCACCGGCTGGGAACTAAAATCACTGACTCATTTTCAATCCTGTTAAGAATACACTGTATGAACCTTGTTTTTAATTACTCACCTCAACCTCATCTCATAGGCACTTCTACCTGTGTTTGTGTGTATTAGTGCTTATGAATGTGTGTGCATTTTTACATGTAATATTGTGTTTCGCTGTTTGACTTGTACAGAGACTCTTGGGGTGATGTGCACTTTAAATAAACTGAAGTTGAAGTTAATAATGGGTCAAGGTTATACTTAAAAGGTGGTATCTGAGATACTGCTTGTAACACATAATGTAGGTGTATGAACTAATCATGCAGCATGTCCCCTCTCATGTGACAACACATAGTGGTCTTGTGATGCATCATTATCTCATAGTACAGCAAGTAAGTAAGTAAGTAACAGCTCTCATCTGATGGTTAATGAGTGCAATTTACATGGGATTTAGCAGTCACACTTGTCCTTACGCTCTGTACAGTTTCAGTCAGTAGCATTCATGTGTTCAAATGTGATAAATTAACAACAGCAGAGGTTGAAAATAAGCTCCTCAGCAGGCAGGGATGAAGTGGTTTTGTGCCTCAAAATTCTGGATAACAAATGCTACACATTGCATTTTTCTAGCAGTTTTGAACATGCCTATATAGGTTACATTTATTCCCAACTCTGCTCATCAGCTTCCTCAGGCAACTTCAAGTCTACTGACTGCTCAAAGCGCTTTGCAATACTTGTCACATTCACCCATTCACACTCTGTTGGCAGATCCAGGGAATTGAACCAGCAAACCTTTGATGACTGGACGACCCTCTCTACCTCCTAAGCTAAGCCCCAACAGGTGGCAGCTAACAATGTCAGTATGATTACTCAGTGTAGCAGTATGAGTATGATTGGATGTTAACAGTCAGCTGATCTCAAACACACATATCTGAGTCTGTAGGGTGGGTTTGGCTGACTGTAAGCTGAGTGTTGGCAGTAATAAGTCTGTCATGATCTAAAATGGAGGAAATAGGGAATATTTCTTCAGCATTTGCTTATACTTGGGTTTTCTTAGTCAGATATTAGTTGAAATATCTTCTCTCTTTTTTGTAGACATTAAAACTACGACTGTTGTTGTCCATCTTCCTGTCCCATCATTGACTACACTGCTCTGTCTGAACTGATGGTATGCAATTTACTTAACAAAACAATAAAAAAAAAAACTTTAATAAAGAGGCATCCTGGTTCTATGTTGTAGGATTTCAGCCTGGAATCTTTGCTCAGTCACGTTTCACCCTCTCCATCCTTGTGTTTCGTGACTGCATCGCCACTGAAACCTGCGCAAGAGGAAGAGATGCCATAGTCTTCAAAAACATGTAATCCTCCTTTTCCTTGTCACTGTCAATACTTTGATGGGAATTACTTTCATCCAACACATGGAGATCTGGTGCTTTCCAACATTAATGTGTGTCAACGTGCTGCCCTTACTTTGCATGAAAATGAAAATTAACTGAGCTGACTTATTGAACATAATTACAACATTATATCCCCACATACAGGGTGTTGTAAACCACCACTTAACAAACTCCCGCTGGATCCCTGCATGTCTTCAAGGCGAGAAAAATCAGATTTTTTCCATATTGCGAGTAGTAAATTAATGTTGTCTGGTGGATTAAGTGGTCAACAAAGGTCACTTTCAAATGTCAAGTGGAGCAAGGAGGTCTTGTGACTGAACACGACATCTACTCTGCTTCAGATGAAGACAAGAAAGTTCAGTTTAGGACCAGACTTAAAGGCCGCCAGTGTTAATGCTTTTAGCCACAGTCCCTGGACAACATTAGCCATTAAATTTGAGGAGACAGTCTGCATCAGTGGTCTGTTGAACATACATTTCCCCATTTGTATAAGCAAGGAGAGACCAATTTTTATCATTATCCGAACTATAGTTTGTATAACTGCGGCCATGAGTTTTCCTAATCTCCTTTTGCATGCCAAATACTGGCTACTGCCACCTGCTGGTACAAAGAGTTATTTCTCCTTTCGCGGTTGCAGAATGTACAAGCTAGTTGCCTTTACCATTTGTTTCTACACATTTTTGGGTATGTGTGAAGAACCAGAATGGGGATTTTCTGCTGGCAGAAGTCTGCAAAATATAAGTTTATAAAAAACAGAGAAAGAGAGAGAGGTCCTTGTGAAATAAGGATTTGGAGGCTAGGAAACTCCATTATGATGTTAGCACAATGTCTGTCCTGAGACAAAAGATACACTTACATTTTAGTAAAGAGAAGAAAATTTGCAGCTTTAAATTTCAATAATCCTTTAGTATGGCTTTGAAATACCAGATCCTGATCAAGTAATTGGTGCATCACTGGTATCATCCGACCGATTCATTTACCATTTCACAGATATACAACATAATCGTGAAAACATTTTCACTACAGGACCAAACTGGATATGTTGACCGATCATAGCTTTTTTCAGGCATGAATACGGGTCAGGGGTGAAAAAGGTGAGAAGGATACGACCCCTCTCGGGGGGTCTGGGGGCATGCTCCCCCGGACAAAAATTTTGAATATTTCAAATTTAAAACATCAATCTGATGCATTTTGAGAGAAAAATCAAGCAGAATTACAAGACAGTGTGAATGTATGATAAACTATCTATCTATACATTGTCACATTATGCTATTTAAAAAATGAAACTGACAACTTCTCTCATGACATGCGCAACAGCACAACTTTAATAGCGCAATCTGCCACAAAGAGTGTGTTTTGACAAGACCAACATGGGTTTTGAAAAAGTTGCTGTCTCTCTGCTTGGAAGAAAGGTGCTGGCAACACGTGTTGATGCTGTGACCTGCCCCTTCTTCCTGTGCACTTGTGCCTGCAGTGCATGGCTGCCCTTGTTTGCATAGTTAATAGCTGTTTTTATACTGGGCAGCAAGCTGCCAATTTGGCCATCCTTTTTGTGGCTAGGTCCACGGATTTAGACAGAAGGCGGTATGTTGGAGGTCTGTTCTGGTCCGCCAATTTGCCGCCTTGGAGGGTACACCTCGGATGCTATCTAAATCCGTGACGTCGATGTTCCGGCTAATGCGTGAGATGGGCGGAGGTGTCGATGACATGCACTGATGTGCGACCCACAGCCGAGGAATTTTAAAACCAGGAAACAGCTGATCACAGCAGTCAGTCCATCACTTCATCTGCGGACATCAAGATGAGTGACTGGAAAGCCGCTGAGATCCAGGAGATGCTAGCGTTTCCGGCTAGAGTCCTACAGAGTCTCTCTTAAGGCACTCTAGTAGCGGCAAGCTACTAACGGTCGCTACTTTCAAATTAAAAGCCCCCCGCTAAGAACCCAGCGCTAAACTCCAATGGGGTGCAATGTAAAGCTCTTATTTTGAAGACAAATTTGTTGTCTTTCTGACAGAGAATGCAACGTACTTTACCTTCAGCCTCCAGTCAGTCCCCTCCCCTCAAATGAGTTGTAGAGATTTTTAGAAAAGTTGTTTTTATCGAATTCAAGGCTCCCTTCAGGCACGCACATGTTCGCAGTTCATTCTCTGGTATACCTCCATGTCCTGTCCATACCACCCCACCCCACCCCCCCACCCCCCAAAAAAATATTTTCTCATCGGACCTACACGATTCAAGTAGGTCACCTATTTTGGTTCCAAAACGGCAAATTTCGTCAAAAGGTGAGTGATTTTCATGCCTGTTATTTAACTGTGCCCTGATGAGGATAAATGACAAGAGCTGTAGCTGGAGGAGTCGTCAATTTCAGGTGAATCTTGTGCTCTATAACCATTACAGTGTCCCAACTTACAACTGAAGAGAGGGAGAAAAAGAGAAGGAATAGCCAGAATGATGTCAAGTTCTTTGGGTTCACACTTAAAGCTCTTCACTTCACACCACTGTATTCAGAGTAATCCACTCATGGTGAAAACTGTTTATACCCAACTGACCAAACAAAATGGAATGGGAATACTTGTGTTTAAACAGAGTCATTGCTACAATATCACTGTCCTGCACTGTTATGTAACAGAAACTCAGAAACATAAACACTTGTCTTATAAAAGACATTTTTTACAGTAGCAACAGTAGTTTAGTAAAGAGTCAGAGCAAACATGACAGTTAAAAAACGATAAGATAAAAGTCAGATTAAGAAACAAAAACAGATCATAAATAAAGTCTATCAGACAGGTGAGATAAGGGTTTCATAAGGGAACATACAGTATCTGGGTGTGTGTGGAAGTGTCTACATGTGTCCTTTTGTGTCCTTTTCATCTGTGCTTCCTCAGGAGTGTCTTGTGTTTCGTACAGTGTTTGTCTTCCCACAGAGAAGTGTGTATGAGTGATGTGGTAACACGCACACATACACACACATACACAGTGACATTATGCACCTGGCTGCAGCGTGACAAAAGTTTATCAGCGAGTGAATCTAGTGTAAACCAACAACGCAGGTGTCTTCTGTGTGTGTGTGTGTGTGTGTGTGTGTGTGTGTGTGTGTGTGTGTGTGTGTGAGCGAGAGTGAGAGAGAGAGAGAGAGAGCTCATGTTTCCTGGCTGACATCAGCAGTGCTGTTCTCTACTTCAACAGTGTCTGCTTTTAATGTGGCAAAACTTGCTTCATGACATGGCTTTAAGGTGAAGTACAAATTTTGAGGCCAGTAATCATGTTCATGTTTTTTTGTCCTGAAATAGCAGGTACATATTGGTTTGAATATGTTTAGAATCTTTATTATTAAACACATCTTTTAAGGTTGCCAGGCTCAAAACAGAATAAACATAAATGGGAACATGTATCATACACTGCAGAAGTATCATGTGTGACAATGCAAACAAATACAGACCTACCATTTTCTTTCTCACTTCCTGTTTGAACAAATCAAAATCAAATAAGTTTTAGAAAAGAATACAGACGCATCAAATATGAATCTCTTTCACTCTTTAAGAATGATTAAAAACACATGCTGGCGGCCATGTTTAAATGCTCTGCTCAAGTATCAGATCGGCTATGCCTCCCCCATGTGGACTAGCAGTCTATGACCTCAGTGAACCCAGGATGCTGATGTATGAACGCTTAGTGTATGCTTAGGCAGAGATGGTGTACACTGTATGGTTGCATAATCATATGTATGACCATTGATAGTTTCCCATAGCTGTGTGAAATCTGATCAGAATATCGTAGTAGGATCAATTCAGGTTGGAGGTTTCTATCACAAGCAAAACTTCAGACAACTGATGACTAATTCTACAATGCATTTTTGTGCACTTTGATGTTTTTTGTCAACTAAATTATCTTAAAACATGAACATGAGGCAGAAGGACAAACAGAGGCTGTGAGTGTGTGTGTGTGTGTGTGTGTGTGTGTGTGTGTGTGTGTGTGTGTGCGCGCGCATGTGTGTGTGTGTGTGTGTGTGTGTGTGTGTGTGTGTGTGTGTGTGTGTGTACATGCATCATTACAGAAGCAGGGGGAAGTCCTTCCTCTTCTATGTTTCGGGGATGCCAACCTCAGAGGAAACCCCTCCTCTGCTTGCCTCCCACGCATCCACCTACACAGTGGAAACTTCTGTCTGAAAAACACACACACAGTCTTTGATGAGGCTTTCAGGTGATGTAAAGCACCTTCTGGTGGCCATGTTGGAAGAGGAAGAAGTTAACCAGCTGTTTAAAACATCACCCCATCAACCCAACTATCTCATCAGAACTGAACAGACATGGCTAGTGATTCAGGGTTTGTGTTGCAGCCCTGAACCTGCCCTTAACAAGTTTGGAAGACATCTTTTTCATCTGGAGGTGGAATCTACTCACTTTTTGGACAAATCACACAGGGCAAATGTATTCACCTGTCACCATCTTATTGTACGAACCTAGATCTAAATAGACCTCGATATTTAGATAATTTACTAAAGTACTAAAATCATACAGTGAAAAATATTCCACTACAAGTAAAACTATAAATAGCACGTAATGACAGCTATTCTGCTGCTCCTGGAGAACCATGCAGTGCGCTTCATATTATTTGTTCTACAAGGTCTCGCAATGGTGAAGTGGGCACATGTATTGATATGGGGAGCAGAAGTATGAAGTTGTACAAAATGGAAAAACCTAAGCAAAGTACAGTTACTGCAAATTTGTACCTAAGTGCAGTAATTGAGTAGAAGTACTTTGTTACATTGTACCACTGCGAGGGTCATCTGCTGTTCTGTTCAAATACACCAGATCGGTTTTGAATTACAGAGTAAAAACCAAACTGCTTACTGGAAACAACTACTTTATCAGATTTTTCACTTCCACTGAGACCATCTCTGAATGCATCTACATACAGAGAGAGCAAGCTTTACAACCCTGATCTTAACATTCTGTCACCAATCCTTTGGCAGAACTTATTCTATGAGGGCGACACAAATGTGTGTACCAAATTAAATGACTTCTTCAGTCTGCAACCTACACTTTTATGAACTGACACAGAGATATCGACTGGTTTCATTTTGATCTGAAACTACAGATATACCAGCATAATATGAACCGTATGTCGTTATTTACAAAAGTTACTTTGAGGAACTGAAAATGACTTTATTTCTGAGTGACACACCTTTGTGCCCTGCAAAGTTATTTCTAGGTTGATAAAGACAAATACAAGTAATACAAAACATCAGCTGTCACAACAGAACAGCAGGACTGTGTGACTATCAGGACACTGATGAAAGAAATCCAAACATATGCTGACATCTAATGTTTGATGTGGTATCAGGCAGACACTTGTCACGTTTGAGGATGCAGAGAAAAACACGATGCAACAGTGGTTGCAGCAGCGGAACAATGCAGGGCTCCCTGTGTGGGGGCAGATACACTCAGAACGGGATGTTCTCTTTGGTGAACATGCACACAAACACACACACACACACACACACACACAAACAGTATATATACAGTTGTGCAAACACACCCCTCTGAATGCACGGCATGCATTAGAGTTGAGCGGCAATACAACACACACAGAGTCCTAAATGCCATTGTAAATTACAGTATGCTGCACACACAAGATGAACACCAACAAGCTGTTTGTTTATGTTTGTGTGTCTATCTTTAACCGTAGCAGTAATGAGGAACAAATGGGTTAACCAGTGCCTGCTCTAATGTGACTGAAGAAATTGTATTAATTCACACCAGGCAACCATTTCAATGACTGAGCATTTGTCTTTGCATTTCGTAATCAAAGTCTAAATTCAAATTTGCTATTGGTATCTTATATAAACACCATGACAATTTGTTATATTATTAACTTCACAGTATTACAAATGTTATTATTCCAGACTAAAATCATGATGTAATGTCACACAACATTAACTTGTGCAGCCCAACTGCTGAATGCAATCATAGTTTAGACCTACTTAATAAGTCAAGTCTGTGGTTGATTTTAAGAACATTTACATGTTGGCAGGGCATTTTCATCACTTTCTCTGTTCACTTTAAACCTAGTTTTGCTGTTTTCATTTCATCAAGCAGCATTTTCACTTCCCCACAGTCCAGTCGCAGTCTACTGGTAAAACATGTGTTTTGAATAACCTTCAAAAGCCTGTTTTTTCTCTTTTTTTTCCAATGTAAGAAACATCAACAGACTGACTGGATAACCTACTGTACGAGGCTGCACATGAGTCTACTGCCTCTTAGTGGCTACAAACACCCACTTCACCCTGATGAACCCTCATGTTGCTTGCTTGAGCGAACCCACTCTGTAGGGCTATCAGCATGCCCAGAAGTAGATAAGTCTTTCTTGACAACAGAGAGCGTCTGCAGAAGCACTGCCAGATCTGTAATACGCACACATATGCAAAAAAGAAAAAGAAGAAGAAGAAAGAAGAACTAATGTGTTGTCCCAATGAGGAAATTCAATTGAAAGTCATAAACAAGCATAAAACTGAGCACACACTTACAGGAAAAGGTGGATGTCTGCAGGGGTAGACACATTTTCAGCCTTGCCGATTATCAGGGGCCAAATATTTAGCAATATCGGTTCTCGGTCTGTTTCATTTACTAATAATCAAGATCAGTATCAGCCCAAAAAACACCTTATTGTTTCACCCCTAGCAGGTAATATTATCACGTCATCTATTACATGTTTTCTACAAAGCCAATGAGTTGTCCGCTTCACCTACATCAAAATGTTATTCAGGATATTCAAGTGTAAGAGTTTTTAACTGACCACATGGGTTAGTTGGTTATCCTTTAGAGAAACCTATGGTGGAGGCACAGATATGAGTCAGAGTTGGGCTAGCATGCCACATTTTATGAATCTGAGTGAGATGTTTTACAGAATGATAACCATCTCATCACATATCATGCTATAAGGGAGAACCCAGGTATTGTTATTTCTCTCACTTACAAATAGATGGGGTTTTTGAATGTACTGTCCAGGCCAACATCAAACTTAATAGAAGCTTGAAAAATATATGATAGAATGTAATTCAATGGACAGACAGGCTAGGCTAACGTGTATTCCATGTATCCGGAACTCAGGAAACTCAGGTAAGAGCCCGAAAACGACGACATTAACAGAGATGACTCTCAGCGGCATGGCGGCGCACCGAGTGAACACTAAACTTCCACCTCTTCATCACCTTTTACTTCTTATCATGATTATTTGTGATTATTATTTGTACAACTTTGCAGAAGTCTTTAAGAGTGTGCGTTAGGAGCCTGCTCCTCCTGGCTTTTTTCTAACCAGCTGCAGTAGTTGCTTGTGATATTGGCAGACTGGCCATTCAAACAGCTGTTTACAGCGAGCGTCAACGTTTTTTTCGGAAATGAAGCCGGACTCTTTCGGAATGGAAGTAATGAGTACTTATGCGGAATTTGCGACTTGGAAGGGAATGCACCATTTCTGTCCTCTGACGTCACCGAAACGCTGTGTTGTTATTGGTAAATTAATAAGCTATAATCCACGACTGCACTTGAAATTCCCAATTAATGACATAAAAATAAACAAATAAACGTATGTTTTTGTCCAGTGTCATGACTTAATCAGCACATATGAATGTATGTTTTTGTCCAGTGTCATGACTTAATCAGCATATATGAAGCACATTATCATCATTTCATCATTTGATAGTGTTTACTGATGATATTTTTAATGTGATTTTTAACGTTAAAGACATTAATGGTAACTGTAAGAAAACAAGCAGTCTCAGAGAGGCTCATATACTTCAAATCATAGACTCATTAGTCATCCAATCCAAAATACTTGAAGCTGCAGTGTCTATAACATAGGCCCGAATAAAACACAGATTTGTTATATACTTTTTCCTAAAAGTAGCTAAATATGAGCATCAGTCCAACTTTCCAGGGGTCCCTCTCAACAGAAAACTTTAAACCAGATTTAGATTCCTTTGACATATCCAAATATATGAATCTCAAATCTTGCATAGGATTTGTTTGTTTTTAAGGTATAGTAAGAGTTGGTAAGGCCGGATATTGCACAGGATAGTTTGTCAATGCTGTGAGGAAATTCTTGCATTGCTGTTCTGACACAAGTACATTGTCTTATATATTTTGGTATTGGGAATAAAAGACATTACAGGGGAAAACTCATGGATAAAGTTGGCAACATTTTTTTTTCAAGTAATCCCATAATCACTGTATGAATATCACCTGTTTTTAACAAATATTTAGAGACCAGCTCCGGTGGTGCAGGCTGAAAGTCAGCGTCCTGTCGTTACAACCACAGGTACTTCAATCTGAGGTTTTAAAACGATCATTTTTTTTTACATTTATAGAATCAAGCACACTCGAGAAATATCTGCTATACATTCTTCATGATGGTTTATAATAACTGAAGTGTAGAGACACAAAAATCATCATTAAATAAACACTGTTGTTCTTTAACATGTTCATGACACATTCAAAATAAACACATCATTCCACTTCTCATAATAGCAACATGTTCAAATCTAAAATTAATTGGTATGAACAGTATTTACACCTCAGTACTGCCTGAAAGCATAACAAAAGCATGTGAATGTTACAGGCAACATGCTTTTATGTCGTGGTTTCAATTGAGTGACAGCCCTTTGGTTTTTAAAAAATAAGATATCTACAGTAAACCACAAACAGAAAACTCTTTCAGGAAAAGTAGCAAGTCATTACAGCAACTTGTGTGTATCATCGAAATGTTGCTCTTTTTAAAAAAAAGAAGAAGAAAAAGGCACAGGCTCGGACAGCTTTGGTTCTTCTGGGCTCTGCTCTTATTGAGCATGGGTGGGCTCAGTGTATACGTCCAAACACATCACCTTTACTATATTATTTGTAATACCACATACCAGCAATTGTACAGGGCACATCTGGCAGGTTGAGGAGTAGCACCTTGACTGGCATTGTCATATTAAGCCCCGCTGACCTGCAGTGATGTGACTGGGAATTAAATCTGTAGCTGAGTTAGACTTGGACCTTTGGCAGTATCTGACTAACATGCCCACAGTTAGGACCACAGAGCTGAACATGAAGGACGCCCCGCTGAGGAAGAAGGTTGCTTTGTAGTTTCCCGTCATGTCCACTAACCAACCTGGAGACAGAGAAAGAGAAATCATGATGAATTTCCTGTTTGTTTGTTTGATGGATAGAGTGATGTTAAGGCTGTTTTAGGCAGAACACTGTTTTCACTTGTTTATGTCAATATCTCAAAATCAATATCACCATGATACCTACATCAATTTTGCAGCAGTTTCAATATCAACTCATCAACACTTACCGCCAATTGGTGGGCTGATCAGATAAGGGATTCCATGCACGAAGTAGATCACACCCAGAGCAGAGGTCAGGTAAGTGGAGCCCACGATATCGGACGTCACCACTGGGATGAGTGCTACGTACGCTCCGTCAAAGTACCCATAGAGCACAGCCAATGGGACCAGGAGGGAGAAGGAGTGAAGGGTGGGGATGAACATACAGCAGAGGCCCTCCATGCATACCGCCAGCATGTAGCTGAGTATGCGATACTTCTTCAGACACCTAGAGGGAAGGAGATCTATCAGTACAGGGTTTCAATTAGAGCTAATTTCAAACAAAAACACAACTTCCATCCTCTACTCACTTCCTGTCAGTGATCCATCCGAAGGTGATGTTACCCACAATGCTGGTAACTCCAAATATGGACATGAGGAAGGCGGCCTGCTGGTGTGGCACCCCCACACTGAGCGCGTAAGGAACCAGGTAAACGACCGGAGCACTGCAGCCATACGCCATAAACAGGACGGACACAGACAGAATCAGGAAGTCGGGTAACATGAGAAATCCAAACTCCTCCTTGGACTTGAGACAAAAAAAACCTCCGGATGGAGCTTCTGATGGCTCTGGAGGGCTTACATTTTTATCTACATGATAGGCATCTGTTGGTTTGGCTTCGGTGAGTCCTGAGTCTGCTATCTTTGCATCCATGCCTGCTTCCTTGTTGTTCAAGTTCATGCTTTCCACCAATTTCAAGTCTTGATTTATGCTACCATCTTGTAGCTCAGGATCTGAGAGTTCAGTCTCCCCGAGCATTTTTATTGTTAGCTTGTTGCTAAATAAAATGCATTCAGCTATCTTCTGATCGGGCAGGCTTGGACTCGACAGCAGCGCTATGCTCCCCTGACCAAGTTTGTTGTTTTCAAGTTCAAACTTTTTGAGCGCTCCATTGGCGATGAGAAGCCCTTGAGTTTCTTTGAGGTGGTTTATTCCCAGCTGCTTCGGCTCCACTTGGCTGCAATCATCATATAATTGTTCCATTTCTTTGGAATCCAGAGCTGTCGTCATGCAGTCTTTCTCCAGGTTCACCATATTGTTCTCCCATATCCTTCAAAGGAGTAGAACAGAACAGAACAGAAAACATATTGAATTGCATCCAAAAAATTTTGGTTTATATTAGTTCTCAAAAGATTAGTTCAAGATTTGGGGAAATAATGCTTATTTCCTTTTGGTGAGAAGTGCATGACAAGATTGATACATTATGTCAGTGCATCAGTGCCAGGACACAGCTAGCTTCAATTAGCATGAAGACTGGAAGAAGACAGCCTGACTCTATCCAGAGTAAAACAATCTGCCCATCAGCACCTCTTAAGCTCCACAGGATTTTGGCTAAAATTTTCCGTTCGCCGACAGTTTTTGTTTTCTTTTTGTTCCTTGATTTTGGCTGCAATTCAGTGCATATATGATGTGGACTGCTTGGAATGAAAAACCTCCATGTCATGTCTTGCATCTTGATGTTGTATTATGTAACACCTTGTTGCTGATCAGTCATGAAGTGGGCGACCCAAGACACCAATTACAAGACAAGAGACTGTGTTGTGGTTTTACAGGAGGTGGTGTGCTGGACTCTTTCCAGGAGTCTTCGCTTGTTGCCTGTCGGGGATGACAGGACTTTAGGTCACTGCTTCCTGCAAAACTTCAAATTGTTATTTGTATGTGATAATTAAACAAGTGCTATCCAATGTGTTTCTGAGTGTAAGAGATGTCAACTGATGTATTTTTTAGCTCTTTTTTAATGCTAAGCTAAGCTAACTGGCTCCTCATTCAAGCGCCATAGTTATGGTGCGTGCCATTTGTAGTTGGAAGTCGGATGTTTTCGAGTTCCTAGTCACCCGCCGTAGTCAGATTTCTGACTTCAAAAGTTCGACACATCTCACCAACTTCAACCTCAAAATCTAAGATGGCTGTACGCAGATCAACAGCCATGAGAGCTGCAGAAAAAAATTCTGTTTTAAGCACTTCTGTCTTATTTGTTTCTCATTAAATTCATCTTACAAACAATCTGTCCAACTTCTTTCTGTGTATATGTTGCTTCAGTGTTTGTATGCACAAAATACCATATAATACTTTGTTAAACTACTTGTATTGTTCACAATAGCTAACAATCTTTAACCTGGCTAGAACTGGTATCCCATCGTGTTGTACGGGATGAAAGTCAACTCCAGTATGAAGCAGACTTTTTTTCTGTGTGCTGTAAAGTACTTTGGATCATTTGTTTTGTTTAAAGTGCAATATAAATAAAGGTACATTTTGATGGTTGGTTTATTTTCAAAGTTCATTTATAAAGCAACAATTCTTTCAGTTAATCTAAAGCACCTACATTTCCTTTTGTCTTGTTTCCAGCGGCCTCATCAGGGCACCACAGACGCACAGGTTGGAAACAAATCCTCCCAGGATGAGCAGCGCTCCCCTCCAGGAGTAATTCTCTATCAGCAACTGGACTGCTGGAGCCAGGATGAAGGTCCCAATGCCACTTCCTGAAGATGAGGTGAAATTGGGTTTCAGGGGATGAAATGACTTTGCAGAAAAAGAAAGAGATGGGAAAGTACAGTATAAATGACAACGGAAAAAGGCATCAAGTGAGTAAAGATTTCAATACCAGACAGGGCGAAGCCATAGGCCAGAGCTTTCCTCTCATTGAAGTACCTCCCAACCATCGCTAAGGCTGGTGTGTAGCTGAGAGCAAAGCCAAGACCTGCAGAGGATGGATAGAGGGGTTTGGAGTTTGGCAAAACGTGCCAAATGTTGCCAAATCTGAACCAATCTGACACATCCTGTTATACAACATACAATTTGAGAAAAAAAAACCTTGACAACATGACATCACATTGTTATAGGCTTGCAGAAATGTACCATTGCTAATATTTATTCTTGCAATTGGGTTGCCCAGGTACACAGTTTTAGACTGTAGCACTGGTCACATGTGTTGCAAGTTTGTCATTGGTCAAGTCACCATGTGTTTTTTTCTCTGTCTTCTATCCTTGAGATCTTTTGTTTAGGAATCATGCTTTGGAAGTGAAATATTTGAATTACAGCATCATGGAGTGGCCATTTATAATGGACTGTGTGGCGCTCGTTTACCTGTGAGGATGCCCATACAGATGTAGAGATGTTCCAGACTGGAAGCGAAGGAGCCGAGGACCAGACCAGCAAAAGACAGCAGACCTCCAAGCATCACTGTAGCTCTGCAGGAGAGACGGTTCCCGAGGAAACCCCCCAG
This sequence comes from Sparus aurata, assembly GCF_900880675.1. Taxonomy (NCBI): domain Eukaryota; kingdom Metazoa; phylum Chordata; class Actinopteri; order Spariformes; family Sparidae; genus Sparus; species Sparus aurata. The sequence goes on along the minus strand of NC_044201.1, from coordinate 19,656,018 downwards.
AGGAGCTGGAAACACAGTTGATGTGGATAGCTCTTATCTTACTCAATGATCGCTGAGCAGTTGCCTATATTTCTAACATGTTTAAAACTTGACTGCCACATCTGCAGGTGGGGGAGATGTTGGTGAACATACAGGTGAGAAGGTTGGCAAATTTCAACAGTTTTAAGCATGAATCCACATGATATTTATGCCAAAAAAGTATATTTTCCTAATCCAAACTGCCATAACTAAACTTGTGCCTAAACCTAACCAGACCATAATCAAGGCATTTTTACGAGATGAAATAAAAAATTTAACATGGCGAAACATATGTTGCCAACATGCATGTAAGATCCTCATGAGGAACTCTGAAAAAGAGAAATCACTTCCTGAATCTCTACCAAAAAGTAAAATGGGTGCCTTAACAAATACCAGTAAGTTTTGCAATGATCTGGCTTCAGATGCTGCGACTGATGGTCTTACCACAGAGGAAAGTGACAGAGTCAATGAGACTGTGGATCCAGGCGGTGGTGGAATAATCCCTCTCAAAGTGCAGCTGGAACTCAACAAAGAACATGGAGACACATCTGAAGGCACAGACAGGGGGAGGTTAGATTTAGTGCTTTTTTTATGAGTCTGCACAAATGTCATATTGATAAATGCAGCTAAAGGATTATCCTTTCATAAAAGCTTTTAGATTTGCTATTGAAATGCCGTCACTGTCTGGAGGACCTTTCTTTGAAAAAGTCCTCTGCCTCACAAGAAATCATTCATTTTCCAGTTTGCTCGACACAACACAGTTAAAGATTAGATTCAGTATGAGCTGAAACAAAACTTTTTTTTGGGTTTAATTTATTGTGCAATGTCAAAGTCCACGCCAAAGGGAGCTACTCTCTCGCACAGACAACACTGCTCCTGCACTGCCCGAAACACCTGGTTTGGTGTCGAGCCTTTACTTCTGTAACTTGCATCACTATGTAATGGGCATCATAAAAGTATACCTTGTATTTTCATACATCTATTATAAAATATACTGTAGCGCAGTCATGGTTACCAGGTGTAGCTGCCTTTTTTTTAGATCACAATACCTTGCTCGGCATGACCTTTGCTATTCTGCCTCTGATTGGCTACATCCTGCCCGCTGATTAATGCACATGTGCAACTCTCATTAAAGATTGAAAAGGGGTGAGATGTCTCTCTCTGTAGCTAAAACGAAGCGTTCAAGACACAGCGTATAAAGGGGTGCTGCAGCGGAGCACCATATGAGAAAAATAATGTGTTTTTTGAAAATTAAAGTATGTAAACCTATTCTACTAGGACCCCCAAATAAAAGTATAATCTGGAACATTAGCGTGGTATGACCTCTATAATTGTTGGGGCACAATAGCAAGACAGGACTCCCGGCCAGATGCAATAATTATTGGATGACTTACACTAACTTAATTATGTAATGATAATGTAGATTTAAAAGAAAATACATAAAAACAGTGGAGGATCAAATTTAATTAAAACTGTGAAATGGCAAGATTCGAATGATTAAACCAGGCAATTTACAACTTTCTAGAAAGAAAGCTTTAGAAGTAATTTCAAAGACAGTAATGATGTATCCTATCTAAACAGGCAGAGTGTGCAAGGTCTGATCAGCTGTCAGCATGTCAGAGATTGTAAGGTGAACGGGTTTATCAGTTCATGGCTGTCGACTGACAAGCAGATATGATTATATCCGCCTGTCTGACAGCTCTGTCCTTTTGAGACATTTTTATGACTCTTATTGTCTAGATATAACCCCAGAGTGAACTCACAGGTCTCAAGGCATCTGAGCAGAGCAGATCAAGAAAACATTTCTGAAGTTGAGGCCAGAGGGGCAAAATGTTTTTTTTTTACTAACTGTACTGGTCCAACAAACATTGATTTCATCCCTTTTACAATGTAAAACGATTGTATTCCTTTATCAAACAAGAAATACACTAAAGATATAATATGTAAAAGACAAATAATGCAGCATTCCGCCAGGAGATCCTCTCTACCACAGGAACCGCCTCGCCCGCAGTCAGGCCTTTAATCCCATGACTGCGTAACATCACACCGTGTCTTCACACATTTATAGCGGTTAGTAAGGCTCGGAAGAATTAATTTGGCATGGCTGATCTGTTGGCTGCACGGACCGGCACGTTTGAAGTGATGGACCACGGCCTTTTGAGTATTTGTAAGCGTGAAACAGCAGGAAACAACAGGATATGTGCACCAAGAGATGGCCAGTGTAAAGCTAAGAGCTAAATATTTCTTCATCTACTCCCATTTAAGGATGTCAAGACTCAGCGGATTAACTTCACCTTTAATAGAAATGTGAGGTTTTAATATGGGAACAGATTGATACTGACTGTCTCTGACCCAACTTCAAACCTGGAAGCAGTAAGTTTTGCCATGTTTTATGTTGCTTTATTGTTATTTTGTAGATTAGCCTGTTGAATCAGGTGTAAGCATGTGGCTCAACTAATGTAGCTAATCCTAGCCGGGGTTGATGTTGGACTAATGTAAAGCTGAAAGCCAGTCGAGGAACTGTGTGAACGTTAAGCCTCCTTTAAAGCCAGTGAAATAAAGAATAGTAGGTTGGATGCTGGTTACTGTTTTTCCTTAATGCTGCTTTTGTGTCTGGTAACATTACTGCAATGCTAGCTCAGCTAGCGTTAGCTTTGTTGTTATAAGAAGCCAGCTGGAATACTCAACAGTATAGTGTGTGTTGCTGCTGTTTGACAGACATGCCACACAGAACACAATATAGGTATGTGTGGAAAAACTACTTATTAACACCCAGCAGCTAGTTTGCTAACACCATACACAAAGTTTATGATTTAGAAGCAGTTCTGGTTGTGATTTTCACAGTAGAAGCTTACTGGAGGCTACTTACACCAGCACAACTTTACAGTACATAAACACCCAACATTAGAGGTCACCTCTGCAGATCATTGCTGCAGTCAGGTTGATTAACAGGAGTGAGGATGAATCCAATTTTAATCCCAGATTTTTAAAAAGTAATCTCTGAGCTCTCCCCTAGTCAGCAAATGGATCAGAATCAGAAAAGATTCTGATGAGTTCGAATTAGGCCAGTAAATAACCCATATTTGAATTATTAAGCATTTACGTGTCTTAAAGAAGGCAGTTGCTAAAAAAGTGTCTGAATGAGACTTTTTTTACAACAATTTTAACTCAAACTTTACAATTTACAGACTGATCAATTAATAGTTTATCTTGTGTACTATCGGGTGGTGAGATGCTTAGTGGTGGTACAACCATGATGTAGTTCATTTATAGCCTAACATTAGCTTTTTACTTCAGCCGATTTCATTCATGCTTCAAAAATCACAAAAGTTTTTTCGTTTTTGCTGAACAAAACGTGTAAGAACTACACCGTTGTGTTCACCACTGAGTTTATTTTCGTATTTAATCCAAAAGTCCCATAGGCTATTTGCAGTTTTGGAGGCAATCTGCTGACTGCGCAAAGTTGGAAAATGGAAACACCTCAGCAGGATTCAAAGTCCTAGTGGAAAAAAACTTAAATATTGCTGATGAATTTGGCTTGTGGCTTGAACAATGTGAGCTGAGAGGAAATGGAGTCTTGCCAAGTAATAACATGGAAATGTTAATTACCAAAGCTGAGAACATGAAGTCTTGTTGAACACAGCTACAGATGTCTCTGTTCAGAGTCGTGTCAGGCCATGTTCAGAAACACTTTACACTGACTGATACAATCTCACTGTCTAATGTTGTTTTTCAAGTCTGCAGTGTTCTTACAGAAATACTCTTATCATGTGTTGGTCGTTGTACTTTGTGAGGTTAAAGACTTACAGAGTGACGACCTTTTGGTTCAGTCTCTCTCCCACACACACACACACACACACACACACACACACAATCTCACCTGGTCACTGCCCGGATGCAGATGGAGGCGAGGAAACAGCCAGCAACGATCATCCAACCCCAGCCTCCCTCTGGTGGGCTCGAGACACCCGACGCCCCTCTGCCTCCCTTCAGCTTCTGCTTCTCGGTGACTGCCATCGCTCCAGCCAATCACAAGCTCCCTGGCTTATGGATGCCAGAAGTCAAAAATCCAGTCTTCTGAGTTCTTCCTTGTCTCTAAATGTGCAACATGTTTTCATTCGCTGGGCTGGCTGAAAGGTCTTCAGGAAACTCAGGTATCCTCCTCCTCTTTCTGCTTCCACCTTCTTCCTCCTCGTCTTGCTGAGTCACTGAGAAAACAGACAGACATAATCAGCTACTAAGCGCGATATAGGTAAAACTTGTCAAGTGACATTTGGTGCAGTATTTCATCCTCCACATGGAGTTTTCATTCATTCTTTAGATTACTTAAGCTGCTTATCCTTGACAGGGGTGCCGTGGGGGGGGGGGGGGGGCAGATCCAGTTCATCAGGTTTGACGTGTTGACGCGTGATGTAAATGCATTCTATAGAATACCAACTGCACGTCCTTTTGCCTCCAGTGGTGGCTCTGCAGTACACGTCTACAGTTGTCTCAGTGCTTTTTCACCCCCAACTTAGTTCAATACTCCACATTTTAGAGTTTGCTTTGTCCATATTATTAGCGATTTTGTTCTTAGCTTAACGAAACACTACAAACGAGGTTCAGGAGTGAGAGGTAACTCCCTTGAGCTGTTAGTGGTGGAAATGTTGAATGTTAGATCCTGTTCTATTTAAACATTTAATTGTCACAGGCTACCTGTCTTCCACTGAATGCATCTGAAGGGCGTGTTATTGCCAACCAGCAGCAGTCAAGCAGTAGGCGTTTCCATTTGAAAAGCTCAAGGCTTCACACCAGCTGTGCTGCCTTTTTACATTTCAGGTACTTGATCTGAATTGGGCCATTACAGAACCCCGTCATCAGGAGAAAGCCTGAAGAATCCTGGCAAACAAGCAGTGTTAATAAGTAGGTGAGAAAGAGCAGCGGCTTCAGTTACAGGGAAGCAAACCTTCAGTTAGAATAAAACAATAAAAGAAATCCTGAAAAATGTTTCTTTTTACAACTTTAAAGGAGAGGTAATAAGAAGAACAATCATCCGTGTGCCGTTGAAACTTGTTGAACTCATCCAAAGGTTTCTGGCAGCTTTTTTGCTTTGTCATCTGTTGCTCAAACAAAAACAGTTTTCTCTACAAACATACAGGTTGTAAAGTTTGCACTTGTGTGTGGGTGTTGTTCGACAGCACATTTGCGTCAGCAACAGAGAGTTTCCCACCTACTGCAAAGTAAACTGGCAGTGAGCCAGCAGAGTTTACTCAGATTCACTGAAAGGGTTGCAACTCTTAAGAGTGTGTAAGAGTTCTTTCCAAAAAAAAAAAAAAAAGTGAATGAAAGAAAAAATGTCCAGAAAAACCATTTCACCTTAAATCAAAGGCGTTAAAATTGGTGCGCTGCTGTACAAATTAACTGCATCTGAAGTTAAGACTCTTGTCTGTGTTAACAGTGAAACAGCATCCTCACGCACATTTTCTCTGTGCTTTTATTTTGTAATATTTTCAACGCATAGGGCTGCCTACGTATCTGTTTTGGTGCAGCATGGAGATTTTTATAATGCCATGGATGTACCCAAAAAATAATCTTGAGTTTTCCTACATTGTATTAACTACAATTTGGGGAGTTTATTGCCAGAAATCAAAAGAATAAAAATAAAAATGTCGACAAATAGAGGAAGGCAGAGAATGCGGCGTCGTCAAACTATCTGTGCAAAGTCAATGAAGAAGTATATTAAGTGTGTGTAGACTTACATCAGGCTGCAGCCGGTCTGCGCTCCTCTGTGTCACCGCTTCATGACTGTAAACACTCTGAAGGACCTCCCCAACCACTGGAGGCACGAGGAGGAGGAGGAAGAGGAGGAGGAAGCCAAGTAGACTTTTACACAAACGCGAAGTGTGCCTTTACGGTATCTCTGTTCCTTTGTTTTTACTTTCTTTATTGCGACATTTTTTTTTATAAGAATGTATATTGTTTTATCTCCCGTGGTAAAGATAACGTGTGACCTATTCATCGATCTTAAAAAAACGACGTGGGTGTGTCTGGAGGATTTGTTTTTGACTTTTCAAAGCAGGTATATTATTCGTGGTATGGCGGCCCGCAAGTGACAAAAAGGCACTTGAAAGCCTTAATTTGTCTGAGAAGGTTTTAATGTGGTAATCACTTTTTTTTGTTTTGTTTTTACTTTTATTTTTACTCACTACATTTGAACACAAATAAAACAGGCTTTAGTTTTATTGCATTTGAGGCAAATCATCCAATATTTCTATTTAATGTTATTGCACACCAGCTTAAAAAAAGGGGTCAAAATCTACTATGTAAAAAGATCATCATAATGTTAGATGGGGTGGGATTAGATAAATTCTCACTTCTTCCCACTCCTTTTCAAATATGTAGTTAGAATTGCCTGTTTTCATATGCACGATTCTTAAACTCCATTGCGCGCGCGCACACACACACTCCCTGAAGAGGAATGAGGACACAGGACTTTGGCGTCCCTGTCTGGTTGTATTGTTTGTAGAAGGTGAGCACATGTTCTTGCACATGCATGCTCACAAACGTTCAGGGGAATGGCAGCGGCTCCAGAGACGGACAGACAGTTGAAAACAAAGAGGGAAAGTTAAATGGTGGACAAGCAGGAGGCTATTTTTGATACCTACCAGCCAAAGCGGCTGCCTCAATTTCACTTGTTGCATGTTTCATGAGTTCTGATTCCTTATTAAAGCAAATATTTGATCATGACTACTAGTGGCCGGCCTGCAGTGCCTTCATGGCCCACCAATAGACCATAAACCACACTACTGGAAATACTGGACTTCTTGCACAAATAGGACAGCCTACCTGAAGTATGTTGGTAAAACAAAAGAAACACTTTCAATTAGGTTACAAACACATTTTACTTAATAGTAAAATAACTTCTCATCAGTGGAACCTGAACCTTCTTCCAGGTCTCAGCTGTATGGGGATTTTTTTTTTTGTAAACCTTCATTACAAGCATTGTGAAAAAATTGTACAATTGTTGTTGATTAAACTTAATAGTTATTCCCCAATTAACGAACAATAAGATGCATTATAAACCATTCGTTCAGCAAGAGACCTACACAAAAATCACTTACAGTTGACGTAAATGAATTAGCTCTAGAGACTGAAAACATGTTTATTTCTGTTGTGAAGTCGGGCTTATTAACATGGGGTCTGATAGGGATGAACTCACTTTTGAAACTGCCACTTTTGCTTAATTTCTCAGCCCCTGAGATTCCCTCTTTGCTGATAAGCGAGGTGAGGGAGAGGTCCGAGCTGAACGATTGTATAACAGAACTTTAAAGATAACCCGAGATAAAGGGAGGGAAGGAATGGGATGTAAAGTGAGTCGAAAGGAAAGATTAAAAACACACACACCTTCTTGACTGGACCTCACTACGCACACCCACGACATCTAAAGAGGTGCTTCCTTACATTTTCCTGACGTTTTAGAAAGTTCACTATCTTATCACAACTAAGTCCAACGGTTACATGAGCACAAAAGGTACACTGTGTGATCCAATTTAAAAAGTGATCAGCAAAGCCTTCAACTTTGCACATACTGATTTGCGCAAAACACTGTTTCTATAAATAGTATATAAATATATACACATGAGAAGAAATAATTAATTTGCGATTTCAGTTAATGTTAAATCCTTTTAAGGAAATGACTTTGTTTTTTTTGTCCTGTTTGTTTATCTTCTTTTTTTTTTTTATCAGTACAGGTGAGTAAAAAACATCCAGAACACACATGTATCATCCAGTTTTAGTTTAATTCCTTTAGAAAAAAAAAAATCTCTTCACTTCAGTACATACGCATTGCACAAGGCAGGGAGCCGTTTATTTTTTAAATTGTTTTTTTTTTTTTTTTTCCATTTTTAACCCTTTCCGTTTTCAAACCAGAGTTAAAAGCAGCAGCAGAACTGACGCCAAGAACCAGCACTGGGCTTCCCAAAAATATCATGCTCAAGTCCAGATCCTAGAGGAGCTGATGTGAACGACCGGCACTGAAATCCAGCAGACAGAAAACACCTGGACTTCCATTCATAGTGAGTATGACCAACATGGTTAATCTCTAAATCTAAGTAAATGGGCCAAAAATGGCTACAATAAATGGAAAAATTCTAATCGCTGACAGTATTTTATTGAAATCACAGAAAAACTTTCTATAGTTGTGTTGAATCCTAGGAAATCTCATCCATCATGTCCCACAAATACGTTAATAATTACTGGTTTGCGAATACTCTGATGTTGGAAAACGAGGACAGTTGTTTGTCTCGATGTGTCTTCGGTCTGCGTTTGGATTGCAAATGAAGTGCCGGGTCGTGTTTGGGAAACCTGACCCTGATCAGTTGAAATAACTTCATCAACAGACAGATTGCTGGTGTAGAATATATCTTATTAATATTATTTACAAAATCTCTGTACAATCAAATACACAAGGGTGAAAAGGTCCGTCCTGCCGGTCAAGCATTTCAGAGGACAGTTTAAAGGCCGGACGTGTTCACACAACAGGATGTTCCACCGGATTAAGAACCACTGAGGGAGAGTTTTAGCAAATTGGGGCAAGAAAACGTTCCACAAGCAACAAGGTGTTTACAGGTTAAAGTCTACCCTAAACTCACAGGATTAAAGATATGAACTATCATCACATTACTTTTATGTACTGCATGTTTTCAATGACCTTTTAGCATGATGAGGTCACACAGATCACATGCTTCACACGCTCATTTTGCTGCAAAATTCGGCCCAAAACATCCTGTTTGCGAGCGTCCACCTTAAATAGTGTTAACATTTAATCAGCAGGACAAACTTCAGGAGGAGAAACTCTCTCTGTCAAGATTCAAACAGGATTTATATGAGGGGGAAACTAACAGGGTTGCATATTTTTTTAGAAAACATTTACAAACAAATCAACTCTGGTAGCGTTAGAGAGGAAGGTGAAGGCATTAAAGAAATCCAGGATGAGTTACTGCATAGCCTGTTGGTTAGATTACACTATGGATGACGTACGCCAAAGCTCTCTACAGCGCTGAGAAACACGTACTGATTGGAGAACAGGAGGTCCTGGTCGGAGATGAACCAGAGTGTTAGTGAGGCTCGAACCCCAAACTCTAAAAATCACCACACAGACTATTATCAAAGCAGACAAACAGCCACATTTTGGACTCATGAAAGCAGGAAATCCACTTCTTAAAAAGATAATTTACATAAAGTCTTGCTTCATACTGTGTCTGTATCAACACTTCGATAAAAAATGTCAACTGAATACTTGTTAAGTGTTAAAAATTAGAATTTGAGTCAAACACTGAAGGTTCATAGTTACTACAAGTACCTGAACTCATGATACTCCCATGAAAGTCTGTGACTTCAGCTTGGAACAGTTTTTAAGATTAGTAATGTGTGGAATAATTATGTTCTAACTTGTACTTAAACATATAGGTACACTATAAGCAGCTTTAAAAACACATCAGCTATGTTATGCAGAGACCGATGCATCAGCTTACAAGATGTTCCCATGTATGTCTTCATTACATCTGTTCCCAATAAAATAGGTACCAACTCGGCTGCCAAATTGGTGAGCTGGCATTCTTAGAAACTAAGTCGTCCATGTATGTTGAAGAGCTGCGTGCATGCTGCTACATCAGGCCAATTGTCCTTAAGTCCTGCCGCCAAGACAGCTCTGCGTGTATTTTCTTTTCAAAATTAAAGCCAGAAGATGCCATAACAGCTGTTCAACATTGTGGAAAATATCAAATATGGCTGCAACTATCGTGATATTCACTAATATTCCATTCAATAGAAGCTCCTTCTACCTCGGTTCTGCAGGACATTGATGATGTGTTTCAAAGCTAGATCGCTTTCATAAATGCTGAGAATCACAACATGTTTGAAAAGGCTTCATCAGTCTGACCGGGGATGACAGACGAGATTTTCCATTTTTACAAACAATCACACTGGTTCTTTTGTGCCAACCAAAAACAATCACACCATGAACAGTAAAGTCAGTACAATGGTATTTTCAAATCACATGGGAAAAACACATTAATGCACATTGTTATTTACTACTGGCCACAAAAAAAAAAAATGAAAGAAAAACAAAACAAAGCTGAATAACAATCATAAAAGGACGCACACCTTTTAAAAATGTTCCCAAACCAAACTGTTGCCCAGAAACATAATCAAAAGAAAACTTGGGGAAACTGTATTCCAGTTCTTATATTTAATGATCCATAAAACCGAACATTGTGGCTTTTCAAATAACGTAATTTGATATCAAAACTATTGAGGTGGTAGTGGAAGAAAATGTTCACTTGGGACAAGCAGGTGTGTTCTGAATGCCGAACAGCCCAAAAACTTCAAGTACAGTACTTGTACAGTAAAATGACAGAAAAAACAAAACATAACAAACACAGAGAGCAAGAGTGAAACCACGAACCTTACAATAACAGATCGGCAGGTAAGAAATGAAATCGCCCAAGACAGCGAAGGGCACAAACATAGTGTAACCACAGTAAAGGCAACCTATCGGGGTAAAAGGAAGGGGTGGCACGAGATAACCAACAGCTGATAGGTCGAGGCCACTATCATCATCCAAACATTATTTGGACCAAGGCAAATAAAAATACACAACAGAACAAAACACACCCAAGAAGAATATCTGGAAACTCCGAAAACACAGTCAATTAGTATTTCACCACAAATTTTCTTTGAAGACTCGCACAAGTGCTGACATCTGGATTATTACGGCCATTAGAGTGTTATTGATCTCTTTTACACTCATCAGCAGAAAAAACTATTTTTGAACTTTCAGTATGTGAGCTACAGAGAAGTCACTCTGTACAAAAGAGATTATTCTGTTACCTGATGATCAATATTCACAGCAAAACTTTTTAATCGGTAGTGTGGATAAAAACATCAGCTTTAAATAACTTCCTAATAACCATGTGGCCTATTGTCCAAATGTCCTTTTATACAAATGAACTGAAGAAGAACAGGACTGTACAGGAGCAAACATGTTGTTTGTCGGGGTCAAAGTGTAGTCCACGAGTACGTTAGATGGCCACTTGATTTCGTCAATAAGACTTTCACAAAAACAATATACTAGCTGAGGAGTTAACCTTTGTTATTCACTTAAACACATCAGGCTCAGAAACACATGAAACTAACCCAACCCGATAGTGTTGTTAGCGATGATTTGGAGGTATTGTTACAAGAGAGATGAGGGTCAATTACACAAAAAGCGACTCCAAAAAGCAATGGAGCACATAAAGGCATGTAGACAGTTGTAGTTAATCTATGAAGCAGTGAACAGTTGAGAGTACAGTCCGGCTTTATAGTTCAGCTGCTTTGACATTAAACAGAAATGAAAGGCTGTAAAGGTCCAGGCTGGGAGGAAACTACACACTGATACTTGTAGTCCATGTTTCTCCAGAACAGCTATGATTCAAGGCTCTTTACAGCTCTACAGCTAGGATGAGGTGTGAAAGTAAATTTACAATTCAAACTCCCGATTTTAAATTGCAGATCAGGTAAGATTCCTCATTTTCAGCAGCAGCTGTAAACCTTACACTGCTTGTTTGGGGTAAACTCAAGATAGCATTTCCTTTAGTAATTAATTCTCTGACCTTACATTAGTGGAAGTGTTGTTATTTACGAGATATGAGAGTATTAAACCTGCATTTTACATCAATGAGTGATGCAGAGTTTTCTACCCAGAAGTTACTGTAAACAAACACTGTGATTCAGTCTCTAGGATATCTTTCTAAAACAAATGTTCTCATGGTTTGTGACTACAAAGCAGGGGGGATTAAAACGTTTACCATCCAGCAGCACTTAGGGCTTGCACAATAAATAGGTGCTGGGTAGCCTTGAAAAAAAAGAAAAAAGAAAAAGTGATGCAGAGACCTCGACTTCGATTCCAGATTCTGAACGATACGACATTTTTTCCTGCATGACTCTTGACAGTCAATCACCAGACCTGCCGCTGATAAGATTAACTCCTTCGATATTGGAATTTGGTATGAAATGACAAGACATTAGTTAAATAGTACTGAGACAATTTGGTTGTCATAAAATTATCGAAGGTAGATACCCAGCCTGAACACAACCACACTGTTAGACAGTAAAATCAGTCTAATCTGCAAAATTGATTCTGCTGCTAGTACGTTTTCACAAGAGGGGAAACTCTTCTTAAAAGCATCTTGGTCCATCTTTTTAATGCCTGGATTCATATGGAGATAACTTAATCTTAGCCTGTGTTATCTTAGCCTGAACTTAACATCCGAAAAAGGCAACAGGGTGGCAGAGGAGCTAGAGGGTAAGGAAACAGGCATCCCACCCTGCTGAAGTGTCCTTGAGCTAGACACTGACAGACAGGGAAGGGTGGGAGATAATCATACGATGATTAAAAAAAAAAAAAAAAAAAATCCCATAGTATTTCACAATTTACAAACAGGTCTGACTGAACTGTAGTTGTAGTGTTGCTAGTCAACAGAAATCAGATACAGCTGTAGCGCCATCTGTTGGAAGACAGTCTCTTGGTCCCATCATCTAACACTAAACTCACTAATCACTGCATGCATGGCAATATGGTGTTGTTACTGTTGTTTACATGTACTGTAGGCAGACGGAGGAAAGACAAACAAAAAGCGAAGGCCATGTGGAGCAGCAGAAAGAAGTAAAGACTGTTTCTGCGTCCCATCTGAGCAGAAGGAGGCAAGAGTCTCAACAGGGTTTGGCTTCAGTGCACTCCTTAGAAGACTGGAGCATGGTGGGCAACTTCTTGTGCAACAAAACACCTCTGAAACTTACTGTCTCGTCGGTTCTCCAACTGCAGTTTGGAGCTGTTTGACTGCTTAGCATAGTCTACAGCTTCAGCTACAGCAGGAGCCATATGTGATGTAAAGATGACTCTCTGGTCACAGAATGTTTTTGAATCCCTGGTGGTGAAAACTACTAAATCAAGAGTAACTTCCTTTCTGTGCAGAGGTCCAATCTCAGAGAGCTGTTGCACAAACAGTCGCCCGGGCAGCACAGCCTCCAGGACGTAACGCTACAGTAGCTATTCACACAAACACACACAGTAACAAAAAACACTAAAATACTCTGTCTCTGTGCTTCCCCACACAGGACTGATTACAGGAATCAACCGCAGTGATTACAGGAAACCATAAATTAAAGATTACAATATTAAAACCTCTATGATAGGGGGCTCTGTTGGGGAGATTTAGGAGATGAATGTTAGAGGTTATCATTATTTACAAGAGTTAAATTATTAAAATGGCTTTTCTCAGTTTCTGTGTCTCTCTCTTAGTGTTCCTTTAGCGGTCTCTGTGAACGAGACCTTTCAGCAGCGTCAAAAGGGTTGATGACGTCACAGCATCGAGAGGTGATGACATCACAGCGCTCAGGGGTGTATGACATAGTCTTGTTGAGGGGTTGATGATGTCACGACACGGTTTGCTTCATGGGTCCTCTGTTGTCTTGAGCAGCTCCATCAGCGCACCGACAGCCCCGAAATAACCCTGTTGCAAAAACATACGTGCGCGTTTTACACTGATGTATGTCGTAGCACTGAGCTCAAGCTTTAGAGACAGGAGGTTTGCATAGAGCTCCACAGTTTGTTTAAATTAATCATGAGGTTTATTAGTCAAGTGCTCACCTCGTGTTCCAGGAAGAGCGCTCTGAGTTGTCCTTTAGACCAGAAGTCCATGGCGTAGGCTAGCAGCTTTGTGGAGACTGTGTTGATACGAAGGAAGTTCCCAACAAACACCACACGCTCGATTTTCTGATGAGAAAAAAAACAAAGGAAATAAGAGAAATCCGGCCCAACTATCTGTTTGACAACTATGTATGTCACATAAAACAAATATAACAAGACATTTTTTTAAAATATGAAAGCCCGGGATAATATCGTTCCTCATTCGCTCCCAGCCAGAGGCCGCTGTTATATGTTATTCTCTATATTTCTCTCCCAAAAGGACAAATGTTGCTCCACACTACACAGATCACATAAAAAGATAGAGCACTGCTCTGTCTATGAAATGGACATTGTGAGCATCTCTTGTACAAATGTTTAAGCAAATTTCTCTAATGTATGTACTAGGGGAGTCCCGACAAAGCGGTATTGATGATACCCATGGAAATCAAAAATTAGAGATTGATATTAAAAATACACTATATTAACTACTCTCCACTTCCCAACATTTTATTTTGTGCAAAATGTATTTGCATTTTATTTAGACAAAACACAAAGCAAACAAAGTTATATACTAACTGAACTGCTTGCACATAAATGAATAAGTGCTTGACGGATAAATTCATATTTGATCTGAAACAGAAACAGTGACCAAAAATGCAACATCTATTCCAAACACATGGTGGTGCTGGAGAGCTGGTAAACTGGCTAACAGTAGAGCCACTATGGAAAAGATCTAATGATTTACCACAGGTGGTGTAACCTCAGTAGGATTAACAAACAAATGCTGATTACATCCAGTGTTGAAGTTCACAATGCAACAAAGCCATAATAATTCCCACAACTACTTATAATGTCAGAAGGTTTTCTTGTGTTTCATTAAACATATAATTTGCCTGAATACAGTATGTAGTGTTAGAAATACACATTTGCATTAGAAAAATACTACGTACTAAAATTATACTAAAATGAGAGAAACAGTGGGAGCTTTATTTTCACAAATGACTTCTTGGCTTTTACCGCCTGTTCAACATCATGTTGAAAGACTAGTCTCTATATGTTTAAGACTGGATTGTGTTGATCTAATACTTGTCATAAATCCTGCAAAATTCCAAGAAACAGCCAGGGGGAAGTAAATAAGTAAACCACTGTGACCAGAAATACGAGAATGTTTTTCTGCTGTTAAAAGACTGTCAATAACAGAGGTTATCTTCATGCTGTAAACTGCATTATGTAATTTGATAATAATACACTTGGAACAAGGTGAGCCTGCGTTTGTGTGTTTACAAGTGTTAAAGCTTGGCAGGACCAGTACACTGATATGCCTATACTTTAACGGCCATAATACAGGACTTATGATAACCAATGATCAGGTCATCTAGTACTGATTGGATGGAGGTTCCTTCCTGTCCAGAAACAGAAGAAAACACTGGGAGAAAATACTTGTTTCTTGTGTAATTGTGTCTTCAGAGGAGAATTTAAGTGTCTACATTCTATCCCTAAAACCCAAAAAAGGGAAACACTTCCCTACATCAACAATAAGGATAATTCAAATCCAAACCGGAACAATTGGTAAACCCCCTGCAAAATTAGCAACCCCTACAGCCAGTGGACATATGTGCATGTCTTCGCTGCAGCTCTGTGTGCAGTGATAGCCCTGTACAATGCTGCTTGATCGCCATGCCACAAGGCAACACTGTAAAGAAGCTCACAGCACACAGAAAGACTCCAGGCTGATCCCTCACTCCGGAGAATAAAAAGTTTGACTGCTGCCGCTGAAAAACTTTAAAATAAATCCAGCTGTAGCTCCATTCAACAAGGTATTCATTCAATTTAGCCATTAAACTACTGTACACTAAGCTACTTGCATATATATATATATATATATATATATATATATATATATATATATATATATATATATATATATATATATATATATATATATATATATATATATATATATATATATATATATATATATATATATATATATATATATATATATATATATTTTTGCTTCTTAAAACTGTGCAGTACAGTTAGCATAACAGAGTTTACGTAATCTCTAACAATTAACCCATTCTACAAACCTGAGTAGAAATAAAGCACAGACAGAATTTGATTCATTTACGAGTACTTGTAAGCATTTCAACACCGACATGTGCTCAAGGATCATACTACAGTTCAGGCAACCTATAATCGCTCATGTGTTTGTACAAATATTACATAAACTGGCGTGGCTGTGTGGACATTAAGTTTGATGATAGTGACCAGGATCTTGTGTGTGGGTGCGTGTGTGTACCTCATTGACGGCACACATCCGTGCTATGGATCCTATGTTATTAGTGATGGTGACCAGTGTGGCTCTGGCCAGGTCTTCCTTACTGATGCTGTCTCGCTTCTCTTTGCTCATCATGTGACCAAAACTGTAAATAAAAAATAAACACAGAAAACACAACATGTTCATATAATCTGTCATTTTACATATACGTCACTATTCAGGGTTGATGAACTCTTAACGAGTTAAATAAAAACACAGAGCATGTCAGCATGTCACAATAACCTCAGAACAACAGTAAACAAGGGTTGTTTGTCAGTGTGTGTGTGTTTCAATAACTGACCGAAAGGAACACGATAAGAAGATTATAATCTGATCAAATGTTTTTCACTTTATGGATCAACCTTTGAACACAGAGCAGCAACTTTACTGTACACATAATAAACCCAGATTAGCCAGTAAAGATCTGAGTGTGTGAGAAGCTGGTTTGTGTATTATGTCATACACCAGGCTGTTTTGTGTTTTTTTTATGTGCAGTCATACATTAAATCTGAGAATGTAACTGCTGTTAAAATCCTGTGATGTCTTTTGGATAGTTCATGTTCTCGTTATCATGATCTGTCAGCAACTTTGAAGTGTGAGCCAATAATTCATTGCTTAAACTGATTTTAGCTGGCTGCAGGATAATTTTATCAACTTCACATGATTAGTTTATCAATTTGCATGTAATAAGTTAAAGCTAAATATTTTAGAAGCAGTTTTTATTGTATTTGTATAATATCTCTTAACATCCTGACAGCAATCGATGAATCAAATGCTCAGACAAAAAAAGCTCTATGGCTGTGGCGGGCCTCTAATCGTTCTATCCAATCATTTAGTTTGATCAGTATAAAACGTTTAGCCTTTTACTTGTCTTTTGCTGCCGCGCACCCTCTGTCCACACACTCGTTTGTGCATTAACTGAGTCTTCTACAGAGCTCAGCGCAGATATATATTTCAAAGCTTTTAGAAGTTTAAAGAAACTGCTGCCAAAATCGTCACACTCACCTGGATGCCACAGCTGAACCCTGTAGGCCGAAGCGCTCGTAGTCTCCTCCGTAGATATCTTTCACCAGTTTGTCCACGTTGGTAGAGTCGCCCTTGCTGGCCATTTCCAACGCCTCCTCGAATGTCTCGCAGCCCGTCAGCAGACAGCATAGGCCCAGGAATGTACCACCTCCCAGACTGACAGAGGAAACAGTCAGAGATGGAGTGTGAGGGAGACCATAAAAGAGAAAATTGGGAAGGCAGGGATAAACAGGGAAAGATCCACATCTATCCTTAGCTCTAAAATATGCCCCCTGTACTTTAGTCTCATTCCAAGAGTAACAGGAGTTCTGTTTGTTTAATACGGACCTTTGACTTCTCAAGAAAAAATATCAAACCCCTCCCACCCTGATTGAGCTGAAAATTAACTTAATTCTGATAGATCACAAGAAGGCTTATTCAGTTATTCACTAACATTTAATGTTAAACAAATCTAGATGGGACTTCCATTTATTTTTGAACAGTTCATATCTAATCACAATCTAGTCCTACTGTTATGCAAACACGAAAAGGTACACAGGGTGATTATAGATAACGAACGTCTGGAACTCAAACCACTGACTCTACTGGATGGATCTACTGACGCTACCTTTAGGTGTTCAGCCACCTTCACATTTTTCACATATTCATTCATGCAAAGCAGCTTCAAATTCAAAACTTGTTTTGTGACAAACCAGTTAAGTCTCTGTAATGTTTCTGAGCTTTGAACTACTTTTGACTTTTTGCATAATGACCTTTCTTCTCTCCCTTTTCACCAGGCTGTATCCCCAATATTAACAGTTCTTTGTATCATTTATTTCAGCCCATCTTAATTTAACAGTGAGGTTACACAAGTAACAGAATATTACCCTTTGTAATAAGTATACTGTTTTTAGTGTTACACATGATAATGAGCTGTCAAAAAGGTTCGACCCTATTATACCTGTGTTGTTTTTTCTTCTGCTTATGGAGATAAACTGCCTCATCTGTGACAGTAGAAGATGCAGTCTTGCTCATCTCATTTTGTCATATGCCCTCATGCAAGAGCCACTAACCCTGATTTGTGCTTAAATTGCACATACCAGGGATTTAAGATAATTCAAAGGAAATTTAGGTGTGCCAGACCTGCCGTACTAGTCAAGTACAGATAGTAAAACTCTTGTTTCACTTAAGACTTGTAATGCCTTGATCCAAGTGAACTTGACACTGAAAGTAATAATAATAAAAAAAAAAAAGAACTTAATGCAAAGGCTATAATATTCGCTCATATAATAGCTCTGAGTCAGTCACATCCTCTTGACTGCCTCTATTATAAGTCATGGACCGTGTTGCTTTAGAAAGACATTTTTAGTAGGAACGGTTTGTTCCTGCTTTTTGTCTGTCACAGTATGGCTCTGCTCTGGTGACATGTCGTTGACAGCTGTACTTTTGATATTTTTTCAATGTTTTATTTTATTTTTATTTTTATTTTTTATTTCTGTCTGATTTCTGTAGTATGAAAGTCTTCTTTGACCATGTTAAACTTGCCCAAAAAGGCAGCTGAACAGGAATCCCTTATAAGCCAATAATAAAATCTCATGAGATTGCACTTCCATTATTAAAAGGTGCCAAACATCAGGCTGAAACAATTTTGTCTGTTTTAGAGAGTTTGCAAAGTCTGACTTGAAACAAGCCTCTCAGAGAATTAGTTCTACAACAACAATACAAAGATGCTTTTCTCTCCTCCTCACCTGGTCCCAGTCACCCGTTTGTAGTTGTTCTCTGAGTACACAGCCAGTATGGAGACCCCGGAGCCGATGTTGACCAGCAGCATGGGAAAGGGGTCTTCCAGGGTGCAGGGCTTCTTCACGCAGCTCTGTGTGTCTGAGGGGTTCTGGAAGTAGTAGCACTCTGGGTGTCCATTGAAGCCCACCCGGTCGACGTACAGCAGGCCACGAATCAGGCAGTCCAGCTCATCGAGCTTCAGCAGCTCCAGGTCGGCCATCTGCAGTGCAAAGGGAAGGGGGTTCAAATACTGAGAGGATGCTATATCAGTTCAACCCTAAGAGGCAGGCTATAACCGCTCAACATAACTTAAACTAAAAGATGATCATAATCATGTGAAGCATCGATTTGTCATGTTTATGAAGCTAAAATGATTCCAAATCAAAGCTAAAATCGTTCTCAAAGCACTGAGAAATGAGCATGAGGTTTTGGTTCAGCCTACACTTCATGCTGCAGTGCCTAGGGAGTGTTCATTGATCTTACTGCACTGCAGAAAGGGTCAATGAACTCAGGTTAACAGTCAGTGAGCTTTAAAATGCACCTACTTCAAATCATGTTTAGGAGCCACTACATTTATGAAAAGTTCATCAATTCAAAGACATCAAGGCAGCTCTATGAGGAGTGATAATACTACAAATTCTCTGGTCATACACTCACCGTTCTGAAGTCGTTCTCGAACTTGTAGGCGCCGCCTCCAGTGGCACAAAGAGTAGTGTGGAGGCTGGAGAAGTTCTTGTCGTGGCCCATCTGAATGAAACGAGGCATGGCCTGTGTTGGGAAGCGGATAAAGTGCAGGTTCCCCGTCCTGCCGCACATTGTCAGGTTCCTTAGCTCCAGGTGGACGTCACGGACACCTGTTTTACCTGAGAGAAGAAGGGACGATATTTTACAATACAGGATAGTCATGTTGATTTAGGAACTGCAAACACACTCACACTTAAAGCTGTGATGCAAGTTAATCTGAGTAGAACAAAACAAAGCCTAAACTATAAAATATCTCTTGGTAACTTCTTGTAACATGTCCTTGGCCTGACCTTTTCCACACACGAGTAAACACACTTAAAATATTTGGGTGTGACCACATGTGTGTAAATGTGTTTGTGTGTGTGTGTGTGTGTGTGTGTGTGTGTGTGTGTGTGTGTGTGTGTGTGTGTGTGCGTGTGTTTGTATGTGTGTGTAGACCTACCGTAGGCCACGTTAGAGGTGAGGTATCGGCGGATGGACTTGAGGTTTTCTACTTCCTCCTGTTCTTCCTCTGCAGTTATGTCGACTGGCTCAAAGTACACCAACTTCACCAAGGTGCCACCTATGTCCATACCAAACCAGGGGAAGGCTGAAAGAAAGGGAATGAAAAAATTCAAACCTCGTTACAAACCAATAGTACAAATAGAACAGATCAAATTGACAAAACACAATATACAGTATAATGTAGCTGAGAATAAAGAGAGGCCATTAACCTAACAACCAACAGACATACAGCGAAAAACAATATAACAATTACTTTTATTGCAATTGGTGTGCATTAGTCACTAAACCCATTTTTGTTTTCTTAATGAAGCTTGACTTCTAAGCACTTTTAATAGCATTTTGATTTGTTTAAAGGTGCTATAAAAATAACGTTTAATTGATTGATGGTTGTTGGCTGGACATAACCTATTTGAATATATCATCGTTGACTCTTTTTTACTAGTGTCCAATAGAAAACATGACTAATGGAACTAACTGCCATCTAAATTGATAGTATAAATAACCATTCATTGCGGCCCTAGACAGGAGTCCCTGCCAACACTGACAACCAGAGATCAATCTGAAGCACCTGTCTGATAAGTCCAACCTGGCATCAAACATGCATCTCTTGATATAAACAGTTAACTGTGCTGCACAGACAGGAGAGGAGAGAGGAAACACTGGTCTGGATAGTTAGCTGGGTAGAACATCGAGTTCAGCACAAAAAAAAGATCTTCCAGCAGAACTGGCCAGAAAAAAAAAGAGCCACAGTCACCATGGAAACAGACACCCTCCCCCCTCCATCATCTCCTGTTCTCTCCATCTCTCATACACTCTCCTCCTTCGCCTATTTTCTCTTTCACTTTGCTATTTACCCTCATCTCTCAGCCTCTATCACATCCTCATACACTCTCGTCTTTCTTTCTTTCTTTCTCCGACTCTCTGTCAACAGCAACTGCATTACTCTCATTTGGTTTCTCCTGCTTTCTCTTCCTCTTCTTATTCCTCTTTGCTTGCTTCTTGTCTCTCGATCAATTTAATTCAATTAAAGTAAGACTACCGGGATGGAAGAGAACTGATACTGCAAGACGTTTTAAATGCACCGCAAAGCAACTCATATATAAAATTAAGAGGTACATCAGCCTTTCTCACTTCAATTAAATCCAGGAGGCTTTTTTTGTGCTTTGTAATTAGATCTGAAACGATTGGTTGATTAATCGACAGATGATAAATTGGTAAGCATCTCGATTGTATCAGTTATTTATTCAGCAAACATTACAAACATCAACTAGTTTCAGCTTCACCATGGTGATGATGCCCTACTTTTCTCTGTTTTACATCATTGTAAAATAAATGTATGACGGTTAGTGAGAAAATACATAACAATACATAACTAAAACATACAGTTTTCAAGTCTAGGCCATTTTAATCATTTAATCAAGAGTATAAACTGTAGGTTAATCGAAAAAGAAAATGATTGTTAGTTTCCTTGATTTTTTGAATTTTTAAAAATGTTTTTCATGTGTTTTATTTATGGGTCAATAAAAACACAATATCCAAGAAAACATAACAAAAGATGAGCAATTGTTTCCAAGACAGCTGATGTGTTAAGAGAGAGGCACAAAACGTGTAACAAAGAATATAAAAATAAAATATTTAAATGTAAAAATCACATCAGTACTAACTAAACCAAAACAATACCCCAATAAACTGTATTTTATTTTGGCAGACAGATATTTTCTCTTCTGGCTGTGCATATTTTGCTATTTTTAGAAGCCACCTGCATCGATCAACCGCCCTTTTGGTCAGGCAGGTCAACAAATACCTGGCTCAACAGTCAGTGACGGAGTGTTTTTTTTTTAAACTTACAACAGACATGGTGAAACAAGGAGGTCAATCAAGGCTCTCAGAGAGAGCCTCTTGTTATGCTTTAAGTCTGTGAAACGTTAATGTTTTACAACCCTCAGATAATACAGGAGGTGAGAGAAGAACAACAAGGAAGGACAATCTGTGTGTCTTAATGTTCTCAACAATGCAACGCCTGTGTGATGTTGAAGACATGCTCACTAAAACATTATGTTGTTGTTGTGGAAACAACAGCATTCAACAATAGAATATGTTGAATCCAAATATTCATCGCAGGAAGAAGGGCCAGCCCACTGAGTTACAAGAGACTGAAAACCATTGTGTTTCATATACATATACAGAGCCACCTTTCTCATGCTGGAGAAATGTTACTTTTTATACTTCTGACTGTAATAATTACAGACAAATCTGGAAAAAAGTTTCTGAACTGAACTGTGGTCTCTGACCTTTTGACCCCTATGGGCCAAGACCCATCCTTTGTCCAAGTTTTATGGAAATCTATTCCGTAGTTCTTGTGTAATCCTGCTGACAGACCAACCAACAAACCAATGGACACAAGTGAAAACATAACCTCCTTTGGGGTAGGTAATAAATCTGATTATTTTCCTGATTAATTGTGAAAACATCTTGAGATATCTTGTTATGTCTTGTTATGTCTGAGCAGTCCAAAACCCCAAAATATTAATTTCACTGTCACATAAAACACAGAAAAGCAGCAAATCCTAAAAAGCAAAAAGCTGAAACTAGGGGACTTTTGACATTGTATACACTATTAAAGGATGATTACATTTGATGTGTCCTATGATCAGTCGTTTAATTGATTATTTTGTTTACATTTTAGGAAGTTAAACACTAGTCAAACACTTAACTTTTGGATGTCTGTGCTATAGAAATGCATATGACGAACAACCTGTTCCTGTTACAGTCTGAGCCTTCATTGGCCTTGAATGACAATCAGGAGATGTGTCCCTTTCACAACAGACTGTTAAAGGGAAGTGAATGAGTCTGTCCAGCTTACTGAGACAAAGTCCAATTGAGTTTACAGACAACTTTGATTCTGGGATTGGGTGAAACATGTGTAATGTATTTTATGCAACTGTTAGCTTGTCATGATGTCAGTATCTAACATGTAACTAGGGATGGGCAATTAAGACCAAAATTCTCTGCATTTTTTGGGCTACATGGCGACACCATATACAAATATCAGTATGTTCTATGAAGTGGGCTAAATGTTAGTTTTAAGTTTTTTATCGACATCATAAAATCCAATACATGATCCCAGAAACCTCATGAAGCTAATTTTTGCATTGAAATTGTTTGCATTATATGTTCAAGTGTTCATGCTACTCTGTGCCACCTCCAATTAATGTTACCACACTGCTGCTGCTGTTACCTGCTGATGGTAGAACTAATACATCTACACCTGCTACAGAGGTTGGTGTTTGGTTACCTTTAGCAGGAGTCACCTCTCACCCGCTTTAGTGTTTGGTTGACTTTTTGTTACCTTCCCCTCTCACCTACTGACCTTTTTGATGTCTGTAAACATGAACTGAGAAGTATAGGTTTTGTAGTGATCTCTCCGGAAAATTCACCTAGATCAGAACTTCTGTAATGAACTGTGTTTGTTGCAAACTTAGCTGCGAAAATAAACAATCTTCATTAACAGCTTAATCGTTTTCTATGTGTTTTCTGTTGCAATATACATTTGTTTCCAGCTGGCATCAACCTTGAAGCCACAAGAGGTAAACGCTTTACTACAAGCACCAAAGCTGAGGCAAAACTGAAAAGCTGTGAACAGAAATATGATCTCCTTCTCCGATATAATGAAAGGTGTCAGTCCAAGCCGAGGCGACACTGTTAGAGGCCAGCCAAGGTACATGACGTTGTCTGCCTCAAGTGACAATCACATTTTCCTCCACAGCCTCAGCCAAAAACACTAACAACCAGCACATGACATTATCTGAATAAACATCACAACACAACAAATAAGAGAAAAGTCTTAAAATATCAGCATAATATTTTTCTATTAATATATTTGTGTTGCTAAGATACAGCATTTGGAGTGAATGCTAATGTTATAACCTCAGATTGAACCTTTTAAGTGCCAGGAAACTGAACACTTTTTTTCTGCTTTCCTAGAATTTAATAGAGAAAACTCCTCAAATTGTGCTTACTTTAATAGGTCATGCAACGTTAAAACACTGCACTGAAACCCATCGTAATAAGGAACACATCTACTCACTAAGTGAGGAAAATATTTCAATACGACAGAGGATGTTGCACAAACATATTGACAATGACCTTTTGTTTCTTGGAGACAATAGTTTTCTATCTACAAGCTAAAGTTCTGACCTTTACCCAAACCCTAATCAAGTGACTAACTTTAAATGCCATGTGGATGAATGCTTTTGCTTAAGAACACTGAAAATGGCGATCAATAAGCCACAATCTATATTGTATTTATGTAATGCAGATTCAAGAATTAATTGGGCTTTTCAGTCATTACTGCAGGTATAAAAACATTTTTTCCTTCTATTGGGGGATGGGAACCATTTTTTTTTCCAAACTGACAAAACCAACTTAATCTTCTCCCAACAGCCAGTTAGAGCTGCAACTTGTCAACCATCGTATAATTGTTGACTATTTTGAGGCAATGTTCAGGGACATTGCACTTACGTCTACAGAGCAAAACAACAGTCTTTTTTGGCATTTGATGACACTGGATTTTTTTCATTTAAAACCAGAGTTTTAAGGGAGTCATTTTATTTTATTCAGTCGGTGTGAGTAATGCACAAGAAGGAGCTGTTAAATGAAGAGCTGTAGGAAACAGACTGCATACTTCCAAATCTCAGTTAGGCATCTTACTCCTTTTCTTTGGGTTCCTTATTCACACTGGGTAAAACTCTGACATATTGCCAAACAGGCTTTTCACTTTGACAATAAATCCTATTCCATCATCTTGTCAGTCAACTGTCCGAACTATCCTTACGTAATAAAAGAAATGGGACTCAACTGCTCAGCTGCAACTCTGCTGCTGGCGCTTGTGCTGCAAAGAGTAGACGCCTGCCGCAGTTTGAAACTTTGATTGCAGCAAGCCAACCCACAGCTAAACCAATTTAGTTTGACAAAAAGAAAACTATTTTGATAATCAATTAATCTGGTTTGAGGTTTTTTTTTTTTTTTTTTTTAGTTTCTGTATTTTCTGATTTGAGCTTTTCTTTCCATCTTTGTGTTTTGGACAAAACAAGACATCTGAGGACATCAGCATAGGCGTTGGGAAACACTGGTCAACATTTTTCACAATTTATAAACCAGAAAACAAATAGATTAATGAGACTGACAGATCAATTTACTAGTTGCAGCTCTATAGCCAATTACATGTATGTATGAAAATCCGATATGGAAGACTGTAAGGCCAAGGAGGAGTGGGATGATGAAGTCAAATAGGAGCTAATTCAACCGAAAAATGAGGACCAACATATTCCTGCCTGTCAGTACTTGGGCCTTATTTTGTTTAGTTATAGTTTGATCTGAAGCAGACTAGCGTCCACTGTAGAACATGTTAAAAACCTTTAACTTTCATTAACTTATGATGCTACTTCATTAACAAGGAAGCTCTCCTGGGAAAGATTACTTTACAGCCCGAGAATTTTCTTATAGCATCCACATGTACTTGTGGAAACTCCTTCCACTCCATTCACTGATATAGAAAGTGTTAGACTGCTGTGTGGTAGTTTCTATCATGCATGCAACATTGTACAACATTTAAGCTTCAAAATTATTTTGAATTTTTTGTTTTTGGCTTTTGTCTCGGTTTAACTAGGGACTAAGGATCAGGCTTTGGGGGGAATTTTGTTTTTTTACTTATTCCGAGTTTAGTTTTTTTCTTTTACAGAATACCAAGAATGACAGCAGCCTTCTTTATGCACCTGTATAACCAAGTGGTATAATCACTGAGCTTGTGTTTGAACCAGAGGCGTCCTCTGAATCTGCAGAGTAATTTGTCAGGCTTTCTCATTAGTCTCTTTGACATTTACTGACTGCCCTGCCCCCCCCATAATGATTACCGTGTGCAGCAGAAAAACAACACACACTGGAAACAGCATTGAAGCATGATGCCAGGGGAAACGGTACTGATTTCTTATGGTCTGGCTGTGATGTCAAGACATATGGCTGCACTGAATGAAGAGACATCAGAAGAAGACAGTGTTCTGGCCTACATTCAGTCTCACAACCGTAAAGTGTCGCTGCTCAAAGAATATTACTAAAACAAAAGAAAAGGTTGCTTAACCCCCAAACTTCCCATCATAAATGTAAAACTGATCACAAAATTAAATGTCCTTTTTTTCCTGCTTGAGTTCCTTAGCCTTTAGTGGTGCCTACTAATCCAGAGTCATCATGCTCACACACACTGTGTCCAGCCAAAGATCAGTGTGCCAAGGAGCAGGCTGGGTTGAGCAGGGAGTTATTTGTGTCCATGTAGTCGAAAGGTCCCTGACCAAACACACCTCTACCTTTGTCATGCGGTAGGTACACTATATGTGTGTGCGTGTGCGTGTGCGTGTGCGTGTGTGTGTGTGTACTGTATGACTTGAACAACAAAGACAAGAAGTCTTACTGTTGAGATTTCTAACATGACCTCTGGGATTATAAGCAGCTAACATTTCTATGAAATTTCCCATTGCTTAACCTTTAATCTCAGGTTTCACAGGCAGGTTAGGAGTGTGTGTGTGTGTGTGTGTGTGTGTGTGTGTGTGTGTGTGTGTGTGTGTGTGTGTGTGTGTGTGTGTGTGTGTGTGTGTACATAGAGAGCACAGGACAAGAACAACACTCAGCAGGCTTGTACGATAAGACAAGGGAAATTCATTTTGCCATCAGTTGGCACCTGAACACTGTGTGTATAGCAGATATAGCCTAATACTCATATATACTAATCACTAATCAGAACAGGATATTTTGTCCTGTTATTCTTATCACTGATATAATGTTATTATCTAACAGTGTTGTTATCCATCCCTTTTAACAAATATCATCCTGATATTTATGAAAGTACTAATCATCTACTACTCACAGGAATATAGCTGTAGGTACTTCCACTGCTGCTGCGTTTAACATAGTACAATATGTACAACTACAGTAGACTTAATACAGTAAGTTAACTGATCGAATAGGGACTTGACAGAAAATAAACCAGCAACTATTTCTTTGAACTATGCTAAAGTTAAAGATGCTAAACTAAATTAAGGCTACAATTAACAATTATCTTTATGATCAATCAATCTGAAGATTTTTTTTTTTTTATAATTAATCCATAAAGGTTTTGTTTCATTTCAAATAATGCTACCAAAAATGGCAATAACAGTTCCGTAAAGGTCGAGATTATGTCATCAATTGCTCGTTTTGTCAGCACTACACTACCATTTCCTCGATTTTCCCTTCCTCCTTCCATCAAATACAAAGATTTCTGTTACCACAACCACTACTGTAATGCAACAGCTGAATCAAATACATGAATACCAACTACCAGTATCTGCACTTCGTCTACTACTAATAATAAAAGGCTTTATCTGAATTAATTTCAGATGAACATGCAGATAAATAAGCTTTTGGAAATCTTTTTTACATATATCTGGCAAAACAAATAGAAAATGTGTCTGTTATCTTTCCAAAATGAGATTGAAGAGACGACAACAGAAGTCAACAGAAGTCTTTGAAATGCTAAACAAATGTAGTCTTATACCCAGTTTCAGACAGAAGTAGTTTTTTGGATGTGCCCTTTCTGAACCCTCATTGTTCGCAATACATCTGCAACAAAGGATGGTAGAACATTGACTTGACCTGTGGCAGACCTTTTTGTTAAACTTCCATCCCTTTATGAGAGTTATTCTTTTACCACATTTACACACACTAGTAACAGTTCCAGTTCCAGAGTTTCAGCTCCTCCATGATTATCAATTGCTAAACCGGCCAGCGAACCTTTGACTCTTTCTAGGAGGACAGCCAATCAAATTTACCCCTACTGCCCCACCCCACAAAACCACTTTGTACCTGCAGCCAACGCCTAGTCTCAACACCAGTCTTCAAGTAATCTCTCCCTACAGAGATTCCAAGTAAAGAATTCTTCCTACATCCTGTTATCTGTGACAAAATGTGAATTTCAGTCAAAACACTGAGTTACACAATATTGTGTAGACCAAACAGTCGAGGCTGTGCATCATTCTGACTATGCTGCTGCACATTGTAACTTCTAGTTTTAAAAAAATGCTTGCCAATAACAATGTTGTTGGTACTGCTGCTAAAATGTAAAACATCTGCACAGTACTTCTTCCAGTGGTGTTTCTGTCTTTTATCAAATTTGTTTTGTTTGTTTTTTATTTCAACCCCTGCAAATACCAAATACTGATAATAATACAGCCTATGAATACTGCTGAGCTTTCTGCTTTTATTTAAAGATCACCCCACACAACAGATGTGGTGGTGCAACACGCCTCCTTTAGAGACATGTCTCTCACTCACACATGGACACACAAGCACACCTGTTCAGGGCACAAAAACCAGACCAATTTTACCAGAAGTTAGCAGAGTTAAAAGAAAAAGTTTCTTCCACTTTCTTCTACTGTTGCTGTTCTAATTACCTCCCTGTTTGCCCACCCTCCTATTCTGTGACCACTGACCACACCCATATGACCACACACACTATGACTTCACAGCAAGTGGCAAGTTGTCAACGAACCAGTTTCAGTGAAACAGGAGGATTAAGGTGCTGTGCTCAGTTCATTAGTATGGACCTTTGTGGTATACAATCAAACCTTGGAAATTTAAATTACGGTACTGGTAAGTAATTATGTCTTAATTCTTCTGATTACTGGGAAATGACCAAGTTCGAGAAGGAAGTGACCAAGCCCAGCACAAACTCTCATTTAGTCCAAACTCGACTCGAGTTCCGACGCAGTTGATGTAAGATGTAGTGCCGAGTCTGTATTGATTCACAGCACTCCACATGAATGTTTGCCTGGAAATTAACAACTGCCACTGTGTTGTGTTCAAAACATTGCGATGTAAATCGCTAACCCCAGCACCAAACCAGACAATATAGCCCCAACACATACAGTAGGTCCATCACTTCTTTTAAAAAATGTTTTACACTATATTATCAGTAAAAAACTTGAAAGCACATTGTCAATTGATCTGAGCAAAACCAAACATAATTTCAAAATATTTGTCCAAACCCAGCCCAGCCCATCAGGCCCATAAAGATATGTGTTGGTTATTCAGACTCTAGCTGGGATGCGAGAAGTCAGCTACATATAAAAACTTTGTGATGGGCCATTTCTGAAAAAATGTTCAGCATAAGTCAGACCTTGTTTATGGGATGCTGCAGCCCCCTCAGCACCCCTAGTTCCTGCATCCATATGCAGCACATTTCTTAAATGACCGCATAACATTTCTTAGTCATAGATCTTGCAGTTGACCATGAAAAGACAATCTAACATCTGTGCGAAAAACACGTGGCAAAATCTCATCAGGGTTTTTCAATTGGGAAATTAACTTTTTAATTGGGATCTGGAACTGTATCAGGACACAACTGATCAAATCTGATACCAAGTTGCTTCTGGTGTAAAGAAGGAGTACTGCAGTCAGTGTTATACAGAACTAACCACGATCCCTACACCACCTCAAACACTGAGTAGAAAAAAAACTATCTGGGGACAAAAGTAAAAAATCACGACCCCGAGGGGAAAACATTCCATGGTTGGATCTTCGGGGGGGGGGGAAGCTTAGAGGGTTATCCGGGTTTATCAGGACGGCTGGCTTCCATCCAAGGATAACTCAGCCACAAGCAGAGGAGCTCTGAACGGACATTTCAAAGTTTACTGATGAGATGTCCCCTGAATTACGTAATTTAGGCCAACTGTAGTGCAGAAGGGCCTCTCTCTTTCAGGATACTATGCATCACAGCACATAACTGATGCATTAGGTTCAGCTGTCTGTTCATTGCAACATCACACTTCCCCAGTAACTCTTACATCCTTTTTAATCAAATTATAGACCCCTTTATGCTTCGTAATAACACGTCAGATTTTCCCACTTCCTGGGTCATTTATTTAGCGTTTCAACACTTAAGTGCATCATCTCACATACTGCACATACTGTACATCTACAGCAGTGTCAACATGTCTTAACTACCAAAAGAAATTCTTGTACATCTTAGCACATGTTGATTCTATTTTATCTTGTTGTGTTAGATATTTAGTTTGTTTCAAAGAATAAGCCACTGATAGCAAAACTAAACATCCTTTGTCTTCCAGTAAAAGAGATAGCCAAGGCTTAAGTTAATGTTGTATGCATTTCCACTGCAAACTACACATATTAATGTGGTTCTGTAATACTCAACACGTTGCAAATTATTACAAGCATACGCTCAGACCAAGAAGCAAGGACAAAAATAATACTGTATGCTGTTATAATAAGACAATATCACAAGATCTGTTAAAGCAGGACGGCAAAGCAGGTCAGCAAACAAAAACTAATGTTGACAGGTCTTACAGGAGTATAGTCGGAGTTCATGCTGGGGATAGAAAATAGGCCAAATTAGAAAGGACATAACCTAAAAGGGAGAAGTTGGAAAAGCAATACATATTCACAGAACCTTGTAGTTGGAGCCATTAATAAAATGAATAACACTTCTGATTATGGATTGGTGCAATAACTGCAATAACTGATGTAGCAGTAACCACAACCTTATCACAAAATTAATGCTGTAATATTTACTACTGATATTTAACACATCGAAAGGTTGAACTGATGCTTGTCACATCGAGTCAAATTATTTATTTGTGCTTCACTGAAAGAAAAACAACTTATAGGTTAAAGAAGATGTACGTCTACTTACATGTATCTTAAGCCTTGCACTGAGACAAATGTGGTTAGGTCTAAAATATTGTTCATTTTAAGTCAAAATAAAAACTTCAAGATCATATGGTGGGACAGTGAAATATATTACTGAGCTATTGACCTGTTCTGCTTCTGACTGATGCTGCAATGTGTAGGCTGGTTCTCAACGGTGACAGTTAAGAAATTTCCCTGAATGCAGAAACCAAAATGGTGATGTCCCAACCCCTTCTCCGTTCTGTCTCTGCCACTCCAGTTGTCACAACACAACGACTGATAGATGTAAAGAATGCTGACCTAATGACTTAGCAGCAAGGGCCCTAAACTTGAAGCTGGTCTCTCTGCAAACATTTGCAAGAATGAAAAACAAGTTTTACCATGGCTGCCACATTCAGTCACAACAAATCCTGGGGATTTGACTTAACAGCCTCAAACAGGATTTGAGAGATGAAGTTTCAGTGAAAAACAGCCAAACAGCTGACTGCAAAAAACATTTCTGAGTATGTTTCAAATGTGCAACATTCTCACTACAAGGATAATTAATGATTTGTTTTCATACCCCAACACAAAGTCATAAAAAATTGACTTTTAAGAACCCTTAAAAACAAATCATTGGAAAAGACATAAACCTTTTCACACTTACCAGGTTTCTTTTCACTTATAAGTTTCATAGTGATGCAAGATATCAGCTCACAGGTGCATATAAAAACAAAACTACAAAAATATTATTAAACAAGCTCGTGGAATGAAAGCTAAGATGGCCTCTGTCAGTCGTGGATATCTAAAGAGACTTCAAACAGCGACGAAAAGGACACTTTTCTCCATTCTGCTGTAAAACTCCAAAGTTTCCTGGATGATCTTTACTCACATCATCTGAAGTACTCGGTAAATAAGGGGGCGGGGCCCCGGCACATTCAACCTTCCTACTGAAGACAAGAGGCGGGCGCTGATTGGCCGAGGCAAGCCAGGCCCACTTATCAGGAGCTTTTTCACCACCGGGAACCGGCCAATCACAGCGCATCAAATGCAACCTGAGGGTTCATACAAACAAGAGGGGGTCTCCCTGACGACGGCAGGCTTGGAGATTGGACAGATCTGACAGAGACACTGACCAGCTAATCTAATCAAAATGAGGAGACGTGAAGTGACAGGATTGTGATGTAAAAACACACATTAACCACCAAGTTAATAAACACGCAGTTAGAGGTGACTACACGCGGGTTGTCAGAGGTTGTTGCTGTCATTGCGACATGGCATGGTTGTGCAAACCCCGGCTGATCGGTATTGCACAGCAAAGATTAGCAGTCATCAGATTTGCTTGTCACTAAAACAAATCGCACCGCTTCCACCACTGATTTGGAGAAAAGAATCATGTCGGATAACGTGAATAATTGCAAAAATAGGTTGCTGTAGTTTTTTTTAACACTCACGGGGTCTGCTCCGTCTCACCGACTCCGTCCTCCTCCGTAGCCTGCACCTCTTGGCCGGGGACCCGTTGCACTCCGCATCTTCCCCGCGGTGCAGATGATGCATGTTCTCAAGCGTGCTGCTGTTGGGTCCACCGCTGCTCGACCCAAATGCACTGCCGCTGCAGCAGCTGCCGTTCGCGGCCACAGCGACGTGACTGTGAAATCCCCTCTGGCTCTGGCCGTTGTTGACATGAAAGGGTCCCGACGCTCCTTTCTTGTCCATCATTGACTTGGCTTTATCCATGGCAGCAGCTAGCCTAGCCTAGCCTAGCTTAGCTTAGCATCTGCCGCGAAAGCGAATGTAAAAGCCCGGCTGTTAGCTAGCTGGCTAGCTACGAGAAACCCCGGCTACCTTTAGCTTAGCTAGCTAATGTTAGTTAGCTCCTGCTGCTTGCAATCTAGTGAGACGCTAGACGTTACCCTCCTTCGTAATTTAACGTGCTTTACCTCAAAATGCCAAGCTCGAATTTGACGTGAAATTGTAATTTAGTGCAATATAAAATGGAAATACGAACAGTCGCTAAAATACAGTGTTTCCTTTGAGGTCACTCGCGGTCATTTCCCCACATTGAGATTCTGGCAGGCGCAGCAGCAGCCGGTGTGTATGTGTGTGTTGGTGGACGGCTACGTCACACCAGCAGCTCTTCAGCAAAGGCCCGAACCCGTTCACCTCCTCCGACCGGTTTTTCTCTCCTCTCTCTCTCTTTCTCTCTCCCTCTGCACTGTGATTCGACACTAACACACAGAGATTTGGATTATTAGCGTGTAAACAGAGCCGGTCCGTGCAGCTGTGGGTGCCTTAATTATAAAAGTGGCTGCTCGCTGTCATCCTGATTCCCCGCAGTCCTCCCCACACGTGATGGTGCTGTCAACCAGTCAATAATGTGTCGGAAACGCACGCAGATGAACTGTAGTAACACTGGAGTTGCGTGCAGAAGCATCGGCGGCTGTTTAATGTCCTTCTCCTCTAATAACAAGGCTTTTATGTGCCCGCAGCCTTACAGCATTTTAAATAGTTGCATCTGATTTGTGTGTGTGAGATAATGCGGGATGTGTGTGTGAGATAATGTGGGATGTTTGTGATCTCTTCATCCACTGATTTTTTTTTATTTATTTTTTTTAATGCCAAAACCAACTCTCAAAGTGACCTTAAAGGGCAACACAATGTCATACCGTTCTGGAGAAGAAATTCAAAATCATAATTGTAATATTTTGATCTTTTCCACAGCAAGCTGTTCTCAGAGGGGGAAAAAGTTCCTCAGAACACTTGTTTGAAGCTGGAACAAGGTGGCAGCGTCCGCGACATATACACAAAGTAAAACTGTGACAATGTGTTGTCCTCTAAAGGCGCTGTGTGGAAGAAAAGTTTATTTTATGCAAGCGTCAGTTTTTAATGAGAGGAAAATGACACTCGAAAATTAACTTTCTTGCAAATAGCATTGGATAGCAAGCCATGTTCTAAAACACATAGCAAGCACGTGTCAGTGAAAATACAAAGGTCAAGCAACTATCTCAGCTTGTTAAAGAAAAACAATCACTAGAATCAATCAGGCCAGACATTCCTAATCTATGTAAATGTCAGCTTTTAATACCACATTAAACTACACAGCACTAATTAGAGTCTCGAAATGCTGCCATCTTCTGGTTAAAAGTAATGACTGTTGTGCAAAGAGATTTTTCCTTTTTTTTAATCACACAAAAAAAATGTACAGCAAAAACAGCCCTTTTATTTATATTTTATTTCTTTTTCATTGGCCCACAAGCACCTCTTTGGGCAGCCTTGATCAAATTAATGATTACATAGCAACAAGACCATATTTACGAACCATTTACAAAGTGTTACAAACATCAGTTGCAACTTTTCAATTGACAATTATTAACATTATAATAGTTTACTTACCTTTACTAATGATGTTTATTATAAAGTGTTACAGCAACTATTACGCTATTATCACAAATGGTTGTAACACTAGTGTAATAAATTAACCTGGTAACCTGGACATGGAAAGATTCAGGTCACTGTTGTACACAAATCCCATAACAGGATAAAGTTCCGTAATTACTCGGCCAATTAGTTATAGCCAACTGAGCATTAAGTAAATGTCGCCTTTAACCCTCTGAGTCTCGGGCTATGATTGAATGTTATTGTTAAGAATCCTTCTGTGATGCTTTAATACTTTGATACACAATTTAGCTGACTTATGTCGATTACTTTTTATATTATTTTATGGCTACGGTAACACAGCAAGGAATATTTTAAGTGGTTTACACCATGCTTAAAGGACTAGTTTGACATTCTGGGTAAAATGCTTTTATTTGATTTCTTGCTAGGAGTTAGATGATCAGCGCCACTTTCATATCAGCCAGGAGAGGGTTAGCTTAGCTTGGCAAAAAGACTGTAAACAGGGGGAGACAGCTTGCTGTACAAAAGCAAGACGGCAAAACGACATGTTGTGGTTTCATAGGGAGAGGTTATGTGCATGTCTCGGCCAGGCCCAGTCAATTTCGAGTTTCGTCATCACGATGAGGCTAAGGCAGAAGTCTCTGGGCCCCGGCCAAGAAACACACTTGCACATAATGCCCCAATAACACCACAACTTCTTCTTTTAAAAGTCGGGTTTTTGTACAAATTAACCTAACGTGGTGTAATGTTTATTTGTGAGCTCTAATAGGGTTGTCAGATTTATTTATCTAGTGTTACAGCCATACTAACTTTTCCTGTCTTTATGCTAAACTGAGCTAACTGTCTCCTAGCCTCGTGTTTAAAGGACAAATATGACAGTCGTAATAATCTTCTCAACAAAATCTTGGCGAGAACACAAGTTATCTCCCGAAATGACCAAGTAGTCCTTTGACAGAAAACCTTCAATGTTAGGATGATATTACACCAAAATGAGCCTTCTGCATACTACCTTGGATCATTAGCATACTTACAACTGTGTCAAACCTTAAGGCCACGTAGAATATTTCTGTGACGATATTATTATTGTCATGATAAGTGTTTGAGGGGATTTTAATCGTTTTGGCTGGTTGTGAGGTAGTAGAGGACTTTCGTCTCTGACTGCTTGGACCAGGAACTTCCAACACTCCAACTCTGACGACTTCTCAGAGTCATGTGCAGCTTAGTGCACAGTCTGAGCAGTCCTGAAAGATTTAGCATCAAGAATACAGGTGTGAAAGTTCATCTCTCTCTTTGTCCATTTATTGATTCTACCAAGGGAGTTCAGTCCCGTCCCAGTTGAACGCCTTCCCGGTCTTTTCAAAATCCAGTGCCTCTATGATGCCCATTAGACAGCTGACAGAGTGCTCGGAGCTGAACAGTTTGTCTTTTGGCACATTCCGGTGATATGGCCGGGAGAGGTCGGTGTTGACTGTTCCTGGATGTAGGGACACACACACGACCTGGAAAAATCAGAATCAAGGAGTCAATAAAGCCTCTTTAAGGATGGTGACCATGGGTGTATATACATTTCAAGGGGTATCTCAGTGCTACCTTTGGTCGACTGCGGCCCAGCTCTATAGACAGATTCCTGGTAGCCATGTTGAGAGCTGCTTTAGACATTCTGTAGCTGTACCAGCCACCAAGACCTGAGAAGATGGAGGGGAACGTTAAGGAAGTGAAAAAGAAGTGTTTCTGAGCCATCAGCAACACAATACCCACCGTTGTCGCCGATGGATCCAACTTTGGCGGTGATGTTGACGATAATGCCGCTGTGCTGCTTGGCTTTCTCTGTGGGCTGCTGACCGAAACCACCTCCACCCTTCTGCAGGAGGGGGGCAAAGTACTTGGCCATGACCAAAGGGCCCACTGTGTTGGTCGTCAAGGTGGAAATGATGCCCTGATAGAGAAAATAGGTCAATCAGTACAGATCAAATGACATACTGTGTGTGGTGGCTGTTTAGTTGAGCTCAAGTGGACGAATAAATGAATGAATGGGTTGTATAAGTCATCATATTATTCCTTCCATGTTATTATTGACACTGCCACGTACTATCCTCGAGTCTAACAGAAAAAAGGTTACATTGTCTTGAAATGAATGTGGCTTTATATATTGCTTTTTAAGCCGACTTTAAAAGCAGACCCCTGCTCTTCTTGCAAAATAATGATTCCTTAGAAAGCATGTAAATTTAAGTCAATTTAGAGGGTGTTCTTTTTAAGTAGCAGAATTTGATATGGTGTTTGGAATGGGAGGTTAGGAGTTGCCTGACACAGTCCCATGACCCAATTATGGGTCATTACCTGAGCAGACACATCTCTCAGGCTGGTCTCTCCTTTTCCAGACGGATGGAGCATCGCCGACGAGTTGATGATCAGATCCAGCCGACCGAAGCTCTCCTTAACTTGGTCCGCAGCTCCTCGGATGTCCTCCTCTCGGTTCACGTCCAGCTTGAGGACCGTCAGCCTGCCCGGGTGTTGGCCGGCCAGACCCCGCAGCTCGGCGGCTCCGTCCGGGTTTCTGCATGTCGCTATAACGGCAGCGGGGGTTTTGGTTTTCAGGATATGTTTGCAAAATGCAAGACCCAGTCCTCTGCTTGCCCCTTGGATGAGTGCGAT
Organism: Sparus aurata; assembly: GCF_900880675.1. Taxonomy (NCBI): domain Eukaryota; kingdom Metazoa; phylum Chordata; class Actinopteri; order Spariformes; family Sparidae; genus Sparus; species Sparus aurata. The sequence goes on along the minus strand of NC_044201.1, from coordinate 19,619,176 downwards.
GGGAGCCGCCATGACAGGTAATTGACGTAACAGCGGAGTTGAAGGTAGTATATGATGCCTTCATGGTCACCGGAAACGTCGGACTTTAGTTTTTTGGGGCAAAATAGTAGGGTAATTTTCTTAGAAGTAGCTTTTAGAAGATCTCAAGATGCATTTTTTTGATCGCGTCTGTTTATAAAGGTTCCGATAATGTGAGGTCATAATCTATATTTTTAAGAATTGTATAGATGGAAGCTAACGAGGAGAACATGAAGGCAGCATGTTTCACAACAAGGAAAGCACCCTCTGCCGGTGATTACAAAGTCACTTACACAACTCTGCACAGGCACGTGTTTCATTGGACTTTTACTCGATTTACACACACTGTGTGCTGTGCTGTTATGGAGCTGTAGAGTTGCTTTAAGAGAAAATACCCTGGCTTTTGTTCGGGCACTTTAGACCACCGACCAGTCTTTTCCCATCTACAGTCAGATGTTGTGTGTTACATGCAAAAATGTATGGCAGCGACATTATAAAATATTCCATGGGGAGGAATCATAGACAATATATAGCGTTTTTCAGTTTATTTAGTGGTTAAAACAGACGATTTTAGGACTTCTTTTTTTGTTTTCTGCAGATCGATCCTCCAGTCCAGCAGGTGGCGGTAATTATTGCCAAACGCCAATAAATCCGGACCAACGCATGCCAGAGTGTTTCTAAATGTATGTAAAATAAATGTAATTATGAATATATAAAAACACATACACGTATTTTGTATCAATTTCTATAAACAATAAAATATATAAGAAATAACTTTAACACTTATAGACATGCAGTCAAAAAACTGAAGAGGAACTCGGTTGCCTAGCGACCAGTAGAAGAGTAGCGTCAGCTAGCTAGCTAGGTGATGTGCAGCTAACACATGGATTGTGCTCCATAAAACACGGTATAAATGCCTCCAAAAAGAAAAGGACCTCTGCAGCTTGTCAAGAGGGAAGTGGACGAAATCAAAAAGCAGGTTTGTCACAGAATGGCGCTTGCCTGTGTGTTTGTAACGGTGGTGTTTGAAATCCACCGAGTTTGGCATTGAGTCTCAGACATACAGTAAGTTAACGTCACTGAATAGACTTACAATTGTTACAGTCGTCCCATTAACCGGCCACTTTACAGACAAAGTGATGCGAAGGCTGAAGCTAAAGCCGATTTAATTACAAGTTCAGTTATGTGTCATGATTAAGCTGAAATATACATATAAATAGCTGGTTGGCCATTTGGTTAGCCTCTTACGTTTATTTTGATAAGCAACGTAAACAAAGTTGAGGTATTCATAAAAGTAAGAATGAAATGTATGCCGAATTTTCTAGAATACAATGGATTTAAGGCCTTGTTATTGTTTAACCAAGTGTTCAGTCAAGCAGTAGAAAAAACATTAAAAGGCCAAATTCTTAATGGAGATTGGCCAGCTTGAAGCACATTCAAAGGACAGGCTCAAAGGCTGGTCTCTGCTTTTGCTGCAAATTGTCGATAAAGTTCGTTGTTCTTGTAATCCAGGTGGACAGCCTGGTGACGGATGTGCAGAGTCAGGATGAATCCACTGAGAAAGCATTTCGGAGGTAAGGATTAGGATGTTCATAGAAGAAACATAAAGGGGGCCTTGACCTACTCTGCCTCTATTCCCGTTTTCTTTTTTCATCATCATGCCCCATTTAGTTTTCTTAATTGTCTTTTGAAGTGAAGCTTTTAGATTTGATTTTAGTCTAATATTCAATTCCAAACAGGTGTCAAGAAGTGCAGATGTCAGCAGAGAAGACGCTGAAGACACTGAATAAACTGACCAAAGTGAGTTTTGTGCTGTCTGTAAACTTGTTAATTGTTGTTATAGTAATTGTTATTATTAACTATTTTGTTTTTAATAAGTGGAGTCAAAACAATATTAGTTATCAGTTGTTTTATTCTGAAAATTGACATTATTCAGTATCCAAAATCAGTACACTCATGTTGACACTCAAATTGTTGTCAGCAAGGTGATACATTAAATGGGAGGGAAACCTTGGAATATAACAAAATGAACACAATATTGTACATTATTGATTAAATGAGAGATATGGTTCAGTTTAAAAGAAAGATGTGTGTCACAGTAGGCGTCTAAACTTACTGTTTTGTATTGTTCTGTTCTTTCAAAGTAAACTCTTGAACTAGCTAAATTGATGTTTTAATTTGTTGCTTGATTTTGTAGGCTGATGAGCTGGCTCCAGTGGGGAACTACGATCAGAGGAAGCAAGAGGAGGAGAGACGACTGCAGGACATCTTGGAGCGTATATACACACTCTCTCTAGAGCTTTCACCACCAGGACCGAGTACCACTGCAGGGTCAGTGACATGTGTGCTCTTGTAGAGTACAGTGGCTCATTTTCCCTGCAACAATCCAGTGCATTTGAACTTTATAGCTAGCTTTGTAGCTTTGTAGCTAATTTTTTTAGGTTTTAGTAGAGAAACGTTATTCGGACATCTCATCCAAAATTTTAAAACATCTTTCCACGTCACCATGTATCAATCCACAGTGATGTTTCCAAGGAAGATGGCGAGGACAATGAGGACGATGACGATGATGATGACGAAGAAGAAAGTGACGACGACAATGATGATGATGATGAAGAGGAGAAACGAGCCTTGAAACCGCCCTCTCAGTCCGGCCCACATGTCTACACAGTCCTCAGTGATTTCAAAGGAGAACAGGAGGGAGATCTGTCTGTACAGGTGAAGTACTTGCTGTTTCAACGATAATACGCAGTGAGGCTGCATGTCAGAAGTGTGTAGGAGTCTATAGAAGTGGTTAAAGTGAGTAGTCGGAGTTCAGCTGCAGTTTGCCTCCAACCATCCCCTTAAGTCTTTTGAATTTTCAGTCCTCCGCTCAAACCCAGGCCCAAACTTTTTAAATGAGGAAGGTATCTAAAGGTTTAGGAGCAGGGGCCTTTTTCCTTGTTTCCTTGCTAATACCAAAATGTCTTCATATCATGATGTCTACTAAACATCTTCAAGGCTTTTGTATTGAAAAATTTAGTATTCAAAATATACAATTTGATGACGGTGTTGATTTTTTAAAATTGCACTTTATTACATTCATCAGCAGAGGGTGCTCTTGCGCTCCAGATGTCCATATCCATGCTGCTACAGGAAGGCTCAGCTTCTGACATGTTATTAATGCATAAATAACTTGAACTTACAAGACTTGTTTGTTTTTGTACTGTTTTTAGAGAGGGCAGGTTTTGAGGATCATCAGGATGACAACAGATGGATGGTGGCTGGCGCAGGACAGTAAAGGCAACAGAGGGGTGGTTCCAAAAACCTACCTAAAGGTACACAACCTGTAAACATCTGCATCACAGTCAAGTGTCAAACAGTTTTAATATTACTCTTAGTAGAGCTGCAATGATTAGTAGTTGAATCGACTGGTTCATTGAAATTAATATTTTCTGGGTCCAGCTTTTTTTAAGGTCTGGATTTGCTGGTTTTTACTTCGTCATTTATGATAATTAATTGAACAGTCTTTGGGTTTTGGACTGTTGGTCAGACATATATATATTTATGTGTAATAAACCCTCTGCTGTTAATCTGAATTTGATTTCAGATGGGCTCTGGTGTTGGTGATGAAGGAGAAGATGACGATGACGATGATGATGACGATGACGACGATGAAAAGGACAACAGTGATGATGAAAATGAGGAGTCAGAGGACGAGGAAGATCAAGATGGTGAAGAGCTGACTGACGACAAAGAGAAACAAAGGTTCAACATTTTAAGCTACGTCTTGTAGATTTTATAAAACGTTGTGGTCAAATGGATGCTAAAGTGGTACAACAGACAGCTCTGTTGATTAACACTCAGTAATTACGAAAATGATTATTTGAATTGTTCTCTCATTTAACAGTGGTAGATCACATTCAAACTGGGGTACTGTCAGGAAAGCTCTGACTGAGGTAAATGTCTACAAACTACAACTACTGTTACTCTTATTTTTTCTATATTTATTTATCAACAAATATCAAAGCAAAAGTTTTTTAAATTGTGTATACAGTACAATGTATTCATGGTTGTTACTGTGTGACAGCTTGATGCAACAGATGTGCTCTCCGCCATGGGGGCGATACCTTCAGGGTTCAGACCATCAACTCTCAATAAACTGCTCGTGGAGGAAGGTGATTATATGCAAACACTATCAGACAGAAACACACACACTTGCACTTAAGACAGCATGTCAGTGACGTCTTCATATTGATGGTTTTGTCTGACCAAAAGTCAAAAACTACAAATCATACAGCTGGATCCAGAGGATATGTTAGAAAAATCACAGAAACAGTGAGTTAATTAGGATCCTTCTTTTTCTAGGTGTAGCATACAGAGGGAGTCACTATGTTCAGCCTGAGCTTAGCCAATCACAGCTCTCCTTCAGTGACCTTTTCCTGGACCCGGACACTGGCAGGGTGAGACATTTCATCTGCAAATGTGATTGTGTCAAGTTTTTCACTGCAAGGCATCCAGTCACGACCAAGTTGTCTTGACATTGATATTGATAACATCATATTTTTTTCTGTCTGATAGGTTCGTGCTCGGCAGGTCAGGACTTGCGTTTGTTTCACATTGTGGAGCTGCAGGATGATTCCTACTCCTGGCGTCGGAGTTCAGGTCCTGAGCAGACACGTTCGCCTCTGTGCCTTCGATGGAACTCAGGTTCAGATATACTTGACTTATTAGGAAGCATCATGTATCAGTTACCTTTTTTTACCTACTTTTTCACTTTTCACTCTCTTGTTCTATCCCACACTTAATTTTTTATTTTTATAAATGAGCTACACTTGTGTTCCAGGTGTTGAGTAACATCCACACAGTTAGGGCAACATATAACTCCAAGAGCCCCAAGACCTGGAGCTTCTCTCCAAAGGTATGTTTACAGCGTATTTGTTTCCCTTCCTTTCCAGCATTTTCTTGAACTACACCATGAGTTCAAACCTCAAATCTAAATCATATTATATAATTTAATATTGTGTTTAAAGCTGAAGTTAAATCTGAAATCAAGTGTTTCTGTGTGTTTCCTCCAGATGACAGGTATCCTCCCTGCCCTCCTGGATGGAGACTGTTTCCTTCGCTGCAACTCTGCATCTCCCAACCTCGGAATCCTATTTGAACTGGGAGTCACCTTTATACGGAATGTAAGGACAAACACACATGATACCGATGGAATTAAACTAGTGCAGTCAGACACAGGAATTGGAAAACCACCGTTGAGAAAAGATTTGGGCGGCAGCTGTGTAAAAAACATCTGTTTGTGTTTTAGTCCACAGGTGAGAGAGGCGACCTGAGCTGCGGCTGGGCTTTCCTCAAACTGACAGATGACGCTGGAAATCCACTTCCCAACAGGTCACACACACACACACACACACACAAACATACATCAAAATAAATACATTTATATCGCAAAAAATATACTACAGTATTTATGCAGCTAGACAATGATAGCTCACGATATGTGCATACTCATAGACGAAAACACAGTCTTTAAATAGACAGACGTGCACATAGTGAGGTCAACACACCTACTCACTGTGCGAACAATGTTTATGAAGTAGGGATGGACTGGAATCATTATGCACCTAAAACTTTAAAATCCTTTCTAACCTGTGTGCAGGACCTATGAGCTGCCAGTGAACGGCGGCACTCCGTATGAGAAGGATGTCACTGTGGAGGCATCAGTCACCAGAGCATGTAAGAAGACGCCACAGAGCTCAATGCTGTTTGCCACATAAAGTCCCGTCAGAAAGTTTCTCCATAGAACTATTTCCAAATCAGATGTTCATAAAATGTATTGTGCAAGCATCAGGTTTTCTGGATGACTTCCCACAGAAAACCATCATCAAGTACAGTGTCTGTCATCAGGTTTTATTACAGTGATATAGCCACAGTCTTGGACTTAAAATAAATAGTGCTAAAGAGTGCTGTTCGTCTGAAAACGGAGGGCAAGACCAAGTAAAAATGTGGTCAATTCCAAGACGAGACCTTCATAGAGTGATCTAAAGACCAAGATCGAAGTATTTTAAGTATTTGTTGGATTATCAGCCAGTTTGAAACTTTAGAAACTATTTATTCTTAAATAGGATTGCTAAAAAAAAAATGTAGATAAACTGGAGCCTCTCTCCTCTCTGCTCTCCTCTCGACTCCAGCTGGTGTTTTCCAACAGATACTTCAGGCCAGACGGCAACCCAAACTCCTCGTCAAGATAAAATCAGCCAACAGCCGGATCCGAGCACAGCTCAGGTGGGAGCATCAGCAAAGAAAAACTACCAGAGTGAACTTATGCTGTAACAATAAAACATTACTAGATTTATTTGAAGACATTAATGCTCACCTCAGCCACATACATGATTGAAAATGCACTACACTGTATGTTGGTAACCAGCATGTTTTCCTCTTCAGTCTCCTTCCAAACTCTCTGCTGCACAATCTGAGCTGCGTCCACCTGCTGGCTCTACACAGGCAACTGCTCGCTGACGCACTGCTGATGGACAGGCCGACCATGCAGAATGCAGGTAACACACACCTCCAATGCCTCTTATCCATCCATGAGATATTTATGTTCTTATAAACAGCAGTCTGTTTAAATAAGATGTCTCTCTGTTTCAGATCTGATATGTAATCCTGTACTCTCTACCTTCCCTAAGCTGTTGGATCAACCCGACCTGCTGGATGCTCTCAGGGTCAGTAAAGAGTGCACTAATAAAAAGATCAAAAACACTTTATTTTTGAAATAATTTTGTATATAATTACTGTGGCAGGTCATAATATTCAGTGAGTGTTGATAAGTCTTGATTTTACTGTTGAACTCAACCTTTTTTCGGTCTCGATACTTGATGAGAATGATAACATTCTTCCAGGGTTGAGAGCTTATAAGTAACAAAAAAAACATGCACATACATAATTTGCTCACAACTGATTGGATGTACAAAACACCTTCAACTAATAATTGTGCAGAACTTTAAGCTTAACTGGTGTTTCCTTTCAGAGCACCTGGCTGGATGCTGAGATCCACATGAGCAGAGCACAGAAGGTCAGTTTGTGTTTGTAATACCAGCACTGACCTGTAGAGGGTGCTGGCAGTATAAACAAGCATGATCTTTCCTCGACGGCAGTGAGCACGGTTTTTTAAACCATTCCTTCCTCCGTGTGTTTGCAGAGAAACTTGCCCTTCTTAAAACAGGAGTTCGTTAAAGTGTACATGTCATCCGTCTACTTCCTCCTCCACTCACCCTCGCTGCCCTGTCATCGCTGGGCGGACCCGCCCTCAGAGGAGCAGCGAGCTAGAGTCATCTACAGCACCCTGGATGCTCTCAAACACACCCAGCACACCACAGGCCAATCAGGAGGCCCTCAGGTCTTTGTGGACCCCATGTATCAGCATCTCGCATTTGATGTGTCAGAGTTGACCTTTGAACTCCTCTGTGTGGTGCGGTAACAGCAACATCACACTACTCAGAGGAAAGGTACAATTTAAAGTTGATAATTATTTAAAATGTTAATAAATTAAAATCAAGTTATGATGATATTCTGAAAAATAACTCTAAAATGTGCCATAAAGACATTTTTTTAACTTAAATGATGAAGCTGGTGGTAATTTTTTATTGTTGTCAATGAATCACATGAAAAATAAAAACCATTGGTCAATTTCTCAATGCTCTGTATCTTCCCCAGCCTGACTGTGGCTCTCAGTCATCCACCGCTGCCTGCTGATTGAGTAAATGATTGTTTATATTCTCTGGGAAACAGTAATTTTATGATTGTGTTTTTTGGCCTTTGAATACACAGACAGCACTTGTCAGTACGATCAAATTATTGTTGGTTTCAGTCTTTTTGGGGGGATTCATTGACAATAACATAAATATGGACTTCTTTCAGTAAATGTGAAAGACTATATCTGCTAACAGAATCCGAGTAGAACCAGGGCTATGCTAACGAGTTGGCTTATGCACAAAAATACATCATCCCTGCAACAGTCTGGTGCTGGTGACAGGACATAATGTGGTCTCACTTTTGAGAAAAGCTGGCACAATGCCCTCAAATAATTGACATATATTAAGATATCTTTGTGTACTTTGTTATTACATGAGACACTTTCAATACACCAGAAATTAACGGTTAATCTAATGTGGACAATGGTGACATTGTCTCCCGTCTTTAATGAAGAGTTTACTCTGCTCTTCTTTAAGTAAACACTGAAACAGAATACAGTAATAAGGGAGAACTCTTTGTGCTGATACCAAAACGTTTATGTAATAAAACAACCAGTAGTGATGTTATTAGAGGGTTTTGATATATTGCTTTTTCTCACTACATGTTCTATTTTTTGAATAAACATTCTGTTAAAATCATTACTTGTTTTCATGAAACCAGCCCCGTCATCTCACTGGTCACTGAACTGTGCAATTCCTCTCCACCCAGTAGTTCAACATTGGTCGTGTGTGTTTTTGTGTGTGTGTATGTGTGTGTAGTGTAGAGTTACAGGGGATGAGGGTTAATGTTTAGTCCGCTGACGTCTTTTTATAGCCCTGTATAAAAGACCAGGAGCAGAGAGAGGTTGGATCAGTCTGGGCGCAGACGGGCCACGATATCAGTCATCAGGTGCGGTTTCACATCTGAAGTAATTATTCAGGGTCATCATGACAGTGAGATAGCATTTTTCACATACATCATTACTGTCAACATTATTTATAAGCCTTCATGATCAAACTGGATGACTGAGTAGAAGCAGAATGAACATTAATAAAATGGAAATACATTTTGAAAATACAAACATATTCCTACAACAATAAATATATATTTTTAAATGCCATAAAAACGGCAATATGCAACACAATATCACAAAAATGAAAACTGAAAAACAAAAAGCATAAAAACAAAATCTCTGGAAAACGTGCAGGTTGGTTCAATATCCATAAATGATGGTTCATGAATAGCAAGTTTTTAAAAAAAAAATAATTTTTTACTCTGTAACTTTTTATGTCAGAATTTTAAGGAAATTTAAGAAACAGTACCCACAACACATACTAAGATCCAAAACTTCTTAGCTCAACCATAAAATTGAATCTTTAACCAGAAAACAGTCCCCTGCTCAACTGATGACTGAACTATCAAAGACCTCCGTATGTGAAGTGAAGTCGTCCTCCTAGGTGTGCACAGTCCTCGGTTCAGTGTTTGCTGCTGAATACTGAATATCCTGTATTTCCACATTCCAACGCTGTTGCCATGATGCTTGTGGTGACCAGAGAGCGTTTTGTGTTTAGTGCTGAAAAAAACATTGTCAGGCTGATAGTAATAGAATATCTAAAGGCAGCGATAAACAAAGGGAGGAAAACTCATGGAGAAGATGCCTGTAGAATGACTTCACTGTTTTCGCTTTAATTACATAGAAACACCATGTTGACACAGAACCATGGAACAGATCGCCATGTAGCTTCTTCACTGCTGGCCCTTTTGATTCAATAGTAATGAGTGTGACGCTCATTCTTCCTTAAATATTCATGTAGACGAAATAAAGAATATAAAATTCTGTCACAATCGTAAACGAGCATAAACATTATGAAAGAGGTTCAGTGCTCTAGACATTAGTCAGACGTGAAAGTTACACTGTAAAAAGTTTATTAGACTCAATAATATTTTCTTTAATAATTTTCAGACCACTTGTCAATCATCTCATTAAAATAAATTAAAAAAACATGATCAACATATGAGCAAACTTCCCAGCATGCATTGTTTGACAGTGACAACTCTTATGAGAGGCTTCTTTTTCTTAGTTTGAATAAAACATACAGTATATGAAGGAAACTTGATGTGTGCCTTCAGCAGTGTTGGGTAACATCACTTTTAAAAGTAATTGATTTATAAGCCTGTGTAAGATGAGTGGAAGACGGGTTTATGTTGGAGTTCCTTGGTAGATAGATTTTCATAATAGTCTGAATGAAAAATGCAGGAGGCTTGATATTTGCAGCCAGCACCAAATAAGTCCGTAGGTAAAACCTGGCTTGTTTATTATCAGTTAAACACAGTACAGTAAGTTACAGGACACCCATCTGCAAATCTCCAGACACTGAGCTTTACATGTGGTGAAATGATACTCAGCCACAGACAGAAAACCTCATTGTAAACGTGCCTGCTATTATCACCTGGAAACGCTGAGACCCGCTCACCCACTTCTCTTTGTGCCCCAGGAGGACAATTGTGTCTGAGGAGGAGGAGGAGGAGGATGAGGAGGAGGAAGAGGAGGAGGAAGAGGAAGGCAGGTCAGGACTAGTTGAGCAGGAAAGATGATCCTGGAGGCCAAGAGATGTCTTCTGACTCCTCGATTCAATAAGTAAACAACCATCCACCATGAGATACTTTGTATGAGGAGATGAAATTATTCAGAGACAAACAAATTTTAATTCAGTGTGGAGACTGAAAATATGATACAAAGTGCACATATTTTACAAATAATGCCACATATTCATAAAAAGGATGTCCACTCGATTTTTCATAAAAGGAAAAAATACAGGCAACAGTGCTGATACAATTGGATATTATCTTTTGAGATACAATTAGTTATGTAAACGTACATTATTTGCTCTGTATCCTAATGGGGTGTATGATCTGCTGCTTTCTACTGTTCCCTTGTCAACAGTTGCTTCTTTACATATCCAGCTGACATGCTGTAAGATTAGCATAGTTTAAGCTCTGTTTTTGGTCTCCACCACCAACTCCAAGGGGGCAATATCTGGCTCCAATATTTTCACCAGTTTGTTGCTAACTTTTTTCATGTGCTCTTTGGCTGATGCGGCAGGTATTTAGACACATTTCTCCTTAAGGTGTAAGTTTAACATTTAAGTTTACAAGAGAGAGCAGGATGTTTTGGAGAAGCAGTTGTGTTCGCCATCCTCCTGGGGGGTCAGACGTCAGGTTCAGCTACAGAGCAGACCCCCTGGAGCTAACAGGAACTCAGAGCAGACAAACAAATAGGGTTTGAACCTGGTTCCTCAAGTTGAAGTTCAGTTTGTCTGGCTATCAGAGGCACCTCGAGTTAGCAGTGCAGTGGAATGAGGTCCTGAAATATTTCAATCTTATGCATTAATCTTTTTATGGGCACAAAATGTGTAGTTTTGTCAGTCAGGATATAAAACACAATGCATTCTTTATCATTATTTGTGTATCTGTGTATGTGTGTTACTACACCTGACACTGACAAATAGCCATTGTGTTTTGACAGAGCTGGCAGGGGTTCCCATGGAAGTGTGTGTGCGTGTGTGTGTGTGTGTGTGTGTGTGTGTGTGTGTGTGTGTGTGTGTGTGTGTGTGTGTGTGTGTGTGTGTGTGCGTTCTTGTAATCAGATCCATAATGGAGGAGCTTGTCTAAAGGTGTGTCTCTCTTAACACTGGCCAAACACAACTTGTTGGCTGCCCAGCCAGTGTAACTCTGTTTCTGTGTGTTTCTGTGTGTGTGTGTGTGTGTGTGTGTGTGTGTGTGCGTGCGTGTGTTTGTTTGTGATGGTTCAGACTCGGATAGTTTCACATTTCATCATACAAGGAGATAGACTAAACAATTAAATATCCCACAGATTAATTCACAAGCTTTTAAATTGTGAAACGAGTATGAACTGAAAATTGACCTCTTCCTTTAAGATTGTGAGGAAGATAGCAACTGGATGACTGGATTATTGGTTAGTGGGAGTCAGTAATGTTAAAAAGATACACCCAAAGTGACGACCCCTCAGAGAATTATTACCCGACTGTACAATTCCCTTTCGGCTCTACAGGGCGTTTTACCATCTTTCAGTTTGTTGTTTTGATTTTATGGTCTGCAACTTTACTGTTTGAAATAACTCAAACCGCTCCTGTTACCAAATGTTGTCAGCCACATCAGGCAGCTGCCTTTAGTGAAAAATAACTCAAACAACCCCACTGTATGCTCTCTGCCCTCCATCAGCAAGTAAGGGTAGCAGCATAATTGATTCTAGCAGCCAAAGAACCAAATATTTCCCTCAGGAGTTGATTTAGAGCAAACCAGTGCTAAGATAGTAAAGCCTATTGGTATTATATTCATCGTGGGGACACAAACACACCTCCAAACTTACCATAAAGCTGCTCCATGTCTTCTAGATGCAAGTATAAGCGGCTGTTTTAGGGTACTATAAAATCTGTTTTATTTTTTCCCAAATTCCGTTTTTTCCATTTTAATTTTTGGGCATCCATTTTTTTTACCTTTTACTCTTATTTTACTACCAAAAACAGTGTTTCTTTAATGTAAATGAGTAAAATGTACACAAATTAAACAGAAATTAACTTAAATGTATTTAGGTGACAAACAACACATTTCCTCAATACTGTACCGTAGAGTAAATTAAAGTGAATCAAAAACATTTTGACTTCATCAAGTCTTCATACAGCAGTATATTTTGTGTTTTTATGGGTTTCATTGAATAAAAGTCAGCTCTCAAGGAAGATTCAGTAAATGTTTGCATACCAAAATTGTTCTGAAAATTTAAGTTGTAGATATTAAAAAAAATTAGCAAAGATAATCCGCGTTAAAAATAGATTCCGTTTTAATCAGCCAATTCCACGATTCCGTCCGCAGTTCCGTGATCTCGGAAATCATAGGGCCCTACTGTTTGCTACCATGTTCGCACCATTTTATGTTTTAACATCTCATTAATAGATTTGTTTTTGGACAATCGGGGGCAGCAGAACATGCTACAGGAGTCATTGTCCGGCTTCCTTCTCTTGTTTGCAGATAAAAAGAAAATGTAATACAATCAGATGGAACAACCCTCACTCCATTTAGACTCCTCGGCGTCACCTTTGACCTTTAGCTTTTGAAGAAGCAGAGGAGGGTCTCCAAACACACTTCAGTGACCTCAGCAGCAGCTAAATGATCAATAAGTTGACTCAGGGTGTGTTCAGCATCTCCAGAACAAAGCAGGTTTCTCTCTCTGAAAGACACAAACCCTCAATTGGACAACATGAAAGCTGCTCTTACAGAATGACTCACTGCATAATATTGAGGCTTTATGGTACCTTTTAAATGACTCGTTAGCTGAGTGCGTCATTAGCGCAAATCACAAAATGCCTTTTATAGGAAGCCGGCCCTGTTTCAAAGGCTGTTTCATCATGAAATATCTATAATGGCGCAGTTAGTTGGTGAAGTAACTTAACAAAACACACGGGGTTAAACATGGTAGTGAAGTGAATGAGACATTCTTCGCCCTTTAAGATTATGTGAAATTTGAGCCCATAGCTGCACATTGAAACGCTCACCCTGAACAGTATGAATCTAAAGCTCTAAAGCACGTCATGTTCATCACTGATAGACATGGTAAAAACTGATGCTCATTGAACAAAACGTTGTGGTTTTCTTGAATAGGTTCAGTCTTCGCAACTGCCCCACACTTTCCTTGTTGTTAAACCTCAGCAGCTCAGTGTCGAGCATGTAAACGTTTGTCTCCAGTTTTAGTCGCTCAGTTCGCTGCAGATCTTCCTTAACAACTTCTGACTTGATTTGTATAAATTGCATGAGAAGTTGAAGCCAGAGAAGCTCAAATCTCAAACAGAAAAAGAGCAACAAGCAACAAAATCATTTCAAAGGTGCACGTTGTTATGTATTTTGTTGCGACACATAGGGCTGTTCGATATGAACTGAGACAGAGATTTAAAGGACTGTGAGTCATCCTACACAATAGGTTTTGTATATTGTGCCGAGTTTGAATCCCTCAGCCTGGAAACCATCACGCTGTGTTTGACAGTTTGAGTGGACAACACACTCAGAGACAAAAGCACAATCCGACTTGTAAGGTAGAGCTCACCGTCTCACTGTGACAAGAAACAATAAACATAATGTGATATTAGTTTAATCTCAAATGGAATAGTTTGACATTTAATATGTTTATTTGAATGAGGTTGACGTCACTTATATCAGTGTGTAAAAAAGTGAGTCATCACAAGGAGCCGATAAGTTCAACTTAGCACAAAGACTTTGCTGGCACGATCTATCCAGTGATAACAATTGCTGTAGCTATATATGCCGTTAGTAAGTTAGCTCAGTTAGCTGTGCAGTGAGTGGCCCTAAGATGACTCTGCAGGCTCAGTCTCCGTCTTTCGCATAACATCAGAACTGAGTTAGTTTTAGACTGCACATTTTTACTTAGGTCATAGTGTCCTTGAATCTCCTCTGTCCATCAGATTATTGTTTTTCTGTTGTCAAGCGGAAAACTACAATGTTACAGGTGATACATTAAATCCCAGCCACTCCCAGCCTCTCTTCTTCTCTCTGTTTGCTCTTTGCTCGCTCTCTCGTTTCACTTCCAAAGCACTTCATCGCCATGTGAGTTTGCCCTTCTCCATCCTCCCCCTGGCTGTCGTTCCCATGTGCTCGCTATACATTAACAAACCAAACTGACCCTCCCTCTCTCGGGCCATGTGTGGTAGCCACAAAGCTGACTGAGCAGGAATGTGGTTCCGTGGGTTCCCATACATCGGGTGACGGAGGTGTATGAGTTGCAAGCAAGAAGGCTCCCAAGCCAGTGACCGCAGTTCGAGACTGTGGTTCAACTTTTGCAAGCATGAAACCACTGCATGGTTTCAGTGACCTCGGGACACCTCCAGTCGTGTCTGTGGCAACCAAAACAGGTATATTAAGCCAGAACATGGTCATTAACCCCGTTATTTTTGTGCCTAAAGTTGCGACATAAGGTTTGAACATAGCTGTGGTTGCAGAGACTTACATTGCCGACATGTGTCCTGGTGACGCGACTGCACATCCAGCGCCAATACAGCATACGTGTAACACTACTGCTACTTCTGCACAACTCATCCAACACACTGTTACTGAGAACCAATAACCAATGAGTCTTATAACTGAGACTGAAACTTTTGTGAAACTGGCCTAGAAGCGACTGTCGGTGTGTTTTCTAATGACAAGGGCAGCGGTTTTTATTTGAGCGCAGATTAAGTTGCAGGACCTAAGCTTTTATTTGTCAACTACCGAGAATGACGTTTACCTCCTTTTGTTCCCCTGGCTGCATTAGTTGCCTCACAATCACTTTTGTGTGTGCATGTAAACGGGTTGTCACCATATATAGAGACACACACAAACACACTGGGAAGACATGAGGGCAGACACACACACACACACACACACACGCACACACACACACTGAGACCTGAGACATCCTCCTGCTACACACACAAAGCCAAAAAAGCACCTGTCAAACTGGTCGTATCAAACCGGAGGGATGGATGTGGAGGTGGAGTAGAGGAGATAGAGGGAGGTGCAGGAGGAGATGGAGGGGGAGTGTGAGACGGCCTTTAAAAAGCAGATTAAAATGCGTTACACATCTCATTCTAGGTGAATCGCACACAAACACAGGTTTGGACTATGGCTTCCACCACCTCGGGGGATGTTCTGCCCACAGGCGGCAGGATCTTCACCTCCATTCCTGACGTGTTCTTCATCCCTGAGTTTGTGAGTTTTCTCATCTGTTCATTCTCACTTTGATATTCTTGGAGGTTCCTCTTTCCTCGGGCACCATTTAGATATTGATCTTGTTTCCTGCGTCCTCATCATTGCTCCATCAAGGCGAGTCAGTTTCAGATAACAAACAACCCGTTTTGTATTGCTGCGTTGCCTCAGTGTTTGATCAGTGAAGCCAACCCAGAGCAGAGTGACCACAAACCACGAGGAGGAGTCGAAAGGTTTGGTTTTTGCTTGAAAATGACACAAGCATCAGACGATTTAACTGGTTTTTATTGACATTGTTGGCATTTTTGGCTTTCTGCTGAGTTTATATTGAGAGTTTCTTCAAGAGAGCAAATCATTTCCAGTGGAAGACACACTGTTGACATGACAACAAGAAAACAGCACCTTCGACATGTTTTAACAACAAAAAGCAAAATATCAAGGAAAAAATTGACATTACTTTTTCACAGTGTGAGATATAGCCCTGAGTTTTTTTTACGAGTCTGTACACTGTAAATTTTAAACAATGACTTCACTTTGAAAGGGTCAAGGAACTGATTACATCAGAATTACCAACTAAAGTAGACTAAAGCTTTTTAATAATAAACTGTAGTTTATGATTCTACTCGGTTATTCTGAGGCTTTCCTTGCAAGTAAAGCAAACTTCTAATATTTCAAAAATCTGTAAAATGAAAAAAATAAAACCAAAAAGATACTTTTTACTGTGCGATGCTTCAGGTCTGAGACAGAAGGTGTTACAGAAGAGATGTGTACCATAAGATATCTTAGATGTGTAAGAGGCGTTCACAAGCGTAGGTTGATTATCAAATATTATTGATTATTCTACACATTAGATGTTTTGCTACTCCAATAATTGGGTGTAACCTGGTCATTCCGGTAGAAACGTTTATTTTCTAAGATGACTATGACTGAGTTTGATTAATTACAAGATAATTGAATGTGTTTTTTTAGGGAATAAAGTTATTTTGTGAATATGTTCTTTGGAGTTCCTGAGGCTTGTATTATTGGAAAAAGGCTTCCTGTTCATAGCCTACTGTTTACACTTGAAGGTTTCAATAATTTTGCAATAACTCCACAGTCTAGTAATTGTAACATAAGCTCCGTTTTTCAACCTGAACTTCTTGGGGGACGTCTTGTGTCTTTATTTGTTAACTGGACAGTAAAGAGGTGATAGGTAATGAGGAGGGGATCGACTCATAGACGTTGCAGTCGCAGTGGTAAACCTTGGTTAACCCCAAACTGGTATTGTAGCTCAAACTTGGATCATGTTGGTATATCAGGTCTTTCTGTTGTATCGATTTAGGGCACAGACTTCCTCCGTCAGTGAGAAGACTTTGAAAGCTCTAATGTCTTGCTCTTATCATTTAAATCTGTCCTGAGGTGTATCTGTCCTCCCTGTGGAATATAAGTGGAATATCTCGATTAGGGTTAAGGAAGGAATATAACACATTCAACAAAGCTCATGTTTGCTTGAATCATTCAGAAACAACCACGGACTATCTGAGTTTTCTGCACGATTAAATCCGTGTGACACAGGTGGAAAAACAGCTTTAGTTGCAGATTGAGGTGTAAATCGAAACCAGCCACCATCTCACATGGTTTACCTGCATGCTTGCTTTTTTTTTTTTTGGCTCCATGCCAGCGCACCTTTTCATGAAATAATCTGCAGCTCAGGTGTGGAAATGTACTGGTAGTATTTACTACCCTGGTTCTAAGTTGTAAAACAGCACGAATAAAAAAAAAGGGGGGCAGGGAAAAGATGGGCTTGGCTGCTTTTTTTTTTGCTTCTGTCCAGTTTTGTTTTCCTGGAATGAAACTGAGTGATGGAGCAGCAAGGCATACATTTTTTTTGCATTTTGTGTAAATTAATTCAGCAGCAAAAGGCGCAGTATGTAAGAAAAGTGCCTTGTAGGGGCCAGCAATACCAGAGCAACCGCTAATTGCTGCTAACTGTAGCTGCCGTCAGCTAGTTAGCTCAGTTGGCCATGCAGCTAGCATTCTGATTAGCTGACTCTGGCTGAGCTTGATTGTCGGGCCATCGACTCTATGGACTATCGCTAGCTTGTTAGCATGCTTCAGCATCCGGAGACATCTCTGCAACACTTACATGTCTTTAACATAATTTCCAAAAATTTTATTTCTTCACATTTTGTTGATTATTACAGTTAATTTTGGAATATTTTCAAACTTAAGTTCTTGTCTGGCTCATTCTTTCAGTGCAAAATCTTTGGTTATCTTAGATTCACACCGGTTATATTTCATTCCAATGTCAACCCAGAGTGAGACGAGATTTTTTGTCAGATATATCAGAAAATGTTCTACATTCTATGTGCTCATTACAGTTTCTTTACATAGCTTAGCCAAGAGGAGCACACTTAGCTTTTTACTGGAAATGCAAGGATTCTTATCAATGTGAGTCACATGAAGAATCTGAGTGCTCTCAAAAGTTTATTGGCTGTTTTGATACATCTGAACATTGTGACTGCTGTCAACCCAGGACCTTCAGACTAATTCCCTTTGACCTGTGATGATAAGAGTGGACATGTTCCTCTTGTATGCCGATAGTCTGATATGAAGTACTGTGGATAAGGCTTGAATAATATTTGCTGCATGTGATTAGCTTCATGATTTTTCTGAAGTAACAGTGTTTTCACAGTAATAAAATGTGGCCTCAGGTGTTTTCTTACCTCTTTATCTCCCTTTCTCCACACGCTGTGCTCGAACACTGCCGGTTATTTGACTAATGTGTCTTTCTCGCCTTAAATGTTTTCAATTTAAATTTAAATAAAAAGAGTCATGAAGCGATGACATGTAACTTCTTCATCACATAATATAATATCATCCGTTTTTACCTGCTGTTACAAAATGACAGAGCCTAAAATTTTCTTACTTTGGGAGCTACTTAAACACACTTTGTTAGATTTGTTTTTGAAAGGGTGGTAAAAAGACTCATACACATATAATTAAAAAGTAGAAAGATTATCGCTAAAATACATCATGTTGTTTTGAGCTGATAATTCACTGCTTATTGGCTTGAAAGCTCATTTTCACATTAAGAACATCATGAAAACTGTCATATTCTTATAGACTGATACAATAAATAAATAAATATGGATTCGTTGTGCTTAAATGTTACTTTAAACATAAAACTTTATATTGATTTTGTAAAAATAAAAGGTTTTCTCCATCAGTGAGTCAACTGTTGGAGTGATGTGGACAAATGTTAGACCCACAGAAGTCATTTGGAATTTAAGATTCTGAAATAAAACACCTCACACATCGAGAAAATCGCATGAACGTCAGGAAATCCATCAGTGTAAGCTGATATATCGCTCTGCTGAAGTGATACAGTCATAGAGAGAAGAATAAATGCAGTAAATATTTGCACTACCTGCAGGTGTGTTGTTTAATCCAGGGCGTGTCACATTCTTTACATGTGGTCAGACTGAAAGTTTGTCTCCGAGTTACAGAAAATGCATAGCGGCTGATGTATGAATAGACTGGCCCGGCTTTGAACTCGCCGTGTGTGCACAGCTGAGTGAAACCTGGTTACGCCATGTTTGTGGGTCGAATTGCAAGAAATCGTGGTTGGTCTATAACCGGTTGAAGATTATCCCTTTAACCAACATTTTAAAGTCTTACAGGTGGTCAGTGTCTCACTCCAACCTCAGCTTCAGTTTCAGTAATGTAAACTGATTGATTTTCAGGACTCATCAACATTTTGAAGTGGACTATTGAGGCTTGATTAAATTAAAGGGGACTGTTTGGCTGTGGTGGAGGTATGTTCTCTACTTACTGCCATTCTAGTTTATTGGTGCAGTCGTGTTGGTCTATAAAAAAAGGCCTGTCACAACACAAAGTGTCTTATTGCACAATGAAGAATGGGAATGGTTTTCTCTGTACAGTAAAGCATTTCAAAGTGCCTCTTATCAAGGAACAAATGCTGGTTCATGTTATATCTGAATGCCAAAGAGTCCTTTAAGCACGATGTTTGTCAAAGGAGGAGAGAGACTGACCCAAGAGTGCCAACAATGTGTGTGTGTGTGTGTGTGTGTGTGTAAGCCCAACCCTTACTTTAAGGGGCACTCCACCAGTTTTATACGAGAAGCACTGAAGGAGCATTCTGAAGAATGAAACAGACTTGGCGACGACACAGTTGTAACTTTAATGGAAAGTTAAGATGGGTCCCCCCTTTTTTTCAAAATGTGTGTCTTGCACAACAGGTGTTGTCACTGTTCATCTTGTGGGGAGAATAAAAGAGTTCATGAAAGTGCAGGCACGTTGAAAAACTCTGAAGGAAACGATGAAAACGTTTAAAAAGCAAAAACACAGCTCCAGTAGCAAGGAACTATCAAAGTAAAACTCGACCCGTTATACTGATTCGTCATGAGACTGTTGCCAAATGCTAACAGAAACTGTTTCACCTCCCCTGTGTGACCCTGCAGGTCTTCGGAGGTTTGGTGTGGATCCTGGTGGCGTCGACCCGCGTCGATCCGGACAACCCTCTGGGCTGGGTGATGTTCGTGTCTGTGTTCTGCTTCGTGGTGACGACACTCTGGTTCTTCCTCTTCCTCTGCGGAGCCAATGGCAGCAGCATCTGGCCCGCCCTGGTGAGACACGCCAATAAGTGAGCTTTAGAGGGGCTCGTAGGTGGATTATGTTACTGTTGGATTCAGGCTAGCTTCTCCCAAAGGTATCCGTCGGCTGCCTGTAGTCTTACACTTATTTGATGATTATGATTATATTTGCTAAGGAAATCTACAAATGCAACCCAACCAATAATGCTAAATGTCAGTCATCTGCCTATCTGCAAAGTACGCATATGTTGAAATCTTATGTTTCTTTAGGTAAAATTTTGTGTGGTTTCACCTGCAAATGTTAAAACTCAGACTCAAGCCTTCTTTGCTTTCTAGCCTTCCTCGCCACACATGATTTGACGCGAATACAATTTGAATGTATCTGTGGTTTGCTGAAATGTATAAAACAACATCTTATTCCGACGCGTGGGCTGAGAACTAAGAGGAAGATTCAATTCAAACAATATCAAGAATTTAGCGGTGGTAAATCGGCAACCATTATGATTTTAAACTGCATCAGTTGCGCTTCTCACCAGTAACTAAGGTGGACAAAGCTGAGGAAATGGTTGGTTGATTTGAAAGTTGTGTTTTCTGCCTCTCTTCGACGTCATGTTTCATATTTTGTAACCACGTCCTCTCCTCTGTGTTCCCTCTCTTGTCCCTTCTTCTCCTCCATCACCTCTTTCACTTTCTCTCATCTTCTTTTTCACGTTTCTCTTCCTTTTAACTGTGTCTGTTGTGTCTCTCTCACCAATTTTCCTCCTTCATCCACCACTGTCCCCTTTGGATCTCTTGATAAAATCTATATTTTTTTTGTCTCATTCCTCCCTTTGGCTCTTCCCTCTGTCTCTCTTTTTTTTCTTTCTATTCCTCCATACCCTCCCCCCTCCCTCCTCCTCCCTGCAGGACGCGGGTTATCATTTTGTGGCGGTGGTTTTCTACCTCAGTGCGTCGGTGGATCTGGCCTTTATCACTGTTCTGAAAGGGTGGGGTATCACGATTTTGCAAGGTTTCGGGGGGAATGTGCAGGCTCTAACCGGTGACGCTCTCAAAGTCTACAGGCTGGACATTGCTGCAGTGGTATGTCAAAAACACGGAAGTTCAACTCTGTAAAGACAAGATGCTATTTTCTGAATCAGCTTTTTCCAGCGTTTTTTTTAAAGCTACAGTCTTGTTTTTCATTGCTACTTTTTTTTAAATCAGGTGGGGGGAAAAAAAAAATCTAATCTGTTATTTGTCTGTGGTTTTCAGGTGATGTCCTATATGGCCACTCTTCTCTACTTCCTCCACGCCATTTTCTCCGCCATCAGATGGAGGAGGTCCTAACGATCTGATCTGTCACCGGAGTAAACCAGAGATGACTTTTTCCATTTTGTGCTTTTTTAAAATTTTCGCCAGCCAAAGTGCCAAAACATCAAATGAATGAATGAGTGGAAAACAGGTTATCAAGAAATGTCACCTGTAAATTGGACTGATTAGCGAGGTAGCCCCGCACGTTATGAACCCCTAAATTGACTGTAATGCAAAAATAAGGCAGCGATTTGTTCAGATAGATGCAAATGAAATAAGTGGAGTAAAATGTGTTTGTCAGAAATAAATGTGGTGGAAGATGGATGAGTGTAAATAACTAATTTAACCACAAATCTGCTTAAATAGTTAGGAGCAGGTTCTACATTATGATATGTGAAGATGAATTTATAATGAGGGCAACAACAAAGTTTTCATTGCACTGAATGTTTTTAATGAGAGAAATGCCTTAAAGGGTCAGTTCGCACGATATACAAAACACCATTTTCTCACTCATCCGTCAAACACTTCTTAACAGTTTTCAGTGCAACTGTTTTTATGTTGGAGGAAGTTCCAAAACAAGTTATTCATAGATAATTCTGGGCAACAAAGGTATGTTTTCTGAGTCTGTGAGCATCGCAAATTAAACTGAATTTACCCTCAGCCAAATTTCTCTTGTAGGAGGGATACTTCAAAACAGGGACAAGTGAAACCAACAGAGTCTATGAGGTTTTTTTTAATTGATGTTCGCTTATGTGCCTGAAATAAGGTCTGTGGTCACCACAGGCTTAAGATTTTACACATTTTGTTCCAGACATAAAATATGGAGTGGCCCTTTAAATAGTGTCATGAGAAGCCTTAGCTAGCCAAACATGGTGACGTGTTTTGATTAAGCAGCTGACAGCAAACAAGATAAATTTATTAACTTGTTGGCAGCTGGACCTAATAAAACACTTGAGAGTGCAGAGAGTAATTAAAATGTCATTGTTGACTTTGCTGTACAGGTGAAATTACCAACGACTCCAAAACATTTCACATTCTTTATAAACGTGTTTTACAAATTAAATTGCCAGAAGTTTGGTTCCAGCTCGCGGTAAACATTTCTGCAGTTTGGAGATGTTACAGCATTTCACTTGAACAATAAAACACATTCCGTCGCAGAACCTTGTGTGAGTACATAACATTTAAGTCAGTAATAAATCCAAGGATTTGTACCTTTCACAACCTGAAACACTGAATATCTAAACAGGTTTGATTGGCGAGAGGACTGTCCTTTGTTTCCTGCATGCTTTCTCCATTTTTTACGGTGAACTTAAGATGTATGAATTTGAATGGATCAACGGCTCTCCCTTCTGACCACCACAAATCTTTTTCTATTCATATTTAGCGTTAGTGTTTGCTTGTTTTCTCTTTTGAAAGGCTCGGTCTGATGTTCGGTATGAATGACTGTTTTCGCATGACTTATTGTTTGCATTTTTACAAGAACTTCCAAAACATTTGATGATGTAAATATTAAGAGGGACTTCACTTTACGGGTATATTTGGAATCTATGAATCAATGTGAAATAAAATGTATTGGATATTCAAACAGCTTGGCTTTTCTTCTTGGTCATTTTACATTTATGTTACTGTATAAATCAGGGCTGGTGGCCTGCGGGTCAAGGTTGTTTTAACTTGGTCTCCACCAACTCCTGAGATAAACATCCAGCTCCTCTTTTTTTGCATTGGCTATGGCTGGAAATGGACTGATGAGCCAAAGTTGTGCTGTAAATTCAAAACAATGAGCCAAAAGATGCTAAAACGCTTCAAACTGATCTATTGTTCAAATTATAATATTTATTACCTCACCTTTAAAGGTGCAACATGTGAGAACTGGCTGATTCATACTCCAAATAAATGAAGAGCAATATATCATTAGTGTAACCGCCAGCTAGAGCTAGTTAGCTCAGTTAGCGGTGAAGCTAGAGGCTCGGTGTGGGAGCTTGTGAGTTAGTGTTAGTGATTACACAGCAAGACGTGGACTTTAGATCGGAGCAGGGCTTGCTGGATAGCATGCTGACATCAGTAGATATCTCTTCAATACACAGACATGATCATGGTAAAATTGATATTTATTCACATTCTGCTGATAAGTTACATTTTCTTTCATATTGCCCCTTTAAAGCAAAGCTGTGTGGCTGTTAAAAGTGTCTGTGAGGTTGAGGTGGTTGAAATGAAATGTCTTCAGCCATAAAACCAATGAGCATCTGTATTTTGAAAAGAAACACCTGTGATACCCCCTGTGTGCACCACAAATAGAGGCTGCAGGCACTGTGTGGGGATCGTGAAGTCAGAATAAACCTGAAACTCAGTAAACAGTTTCTTTGCTCTGCAGCAAAAACATGTAGACATTTCAGCCCACAGGTTTATCTGTAGCCACGGGGCACAAAATTCCTCCTCTGATCGTTTCAAAAATCCCTTCACAGGTCACCAGCTAACATTAAACACCAGGTAGCCTTGGGTGGTGTAAGATGAAGGGTGGTGCAAGGAGTCGTTGTGGGAAGGGATCTCTCACCCACAGGAGCAGAACGGGTTTGTCTGGCCTCCCTATAAGAGTCAGAAACACCTGCTGCCACTCTGTTAGAGCTCAGAGGATAGGGCCGGTCACCAGAAGGAACAGGCAGAGATGGCTGCAACGACTGCTCAGGCGATGGGGAGCCTGCCCAGCGGACTGGGGATCTGCACCACCGCCCCGGATATATTTTACCTGCCTGAACTGGTGAGTGGACAATGGCTGAGGACAGAGCAGCTGACCTTGAAGTGGGTAATGGAGGGTATTTCTTTCCATTTTGGATAAATGTTTGGAATTCAGCTGATGAGTTTCCCTGTTTCAGATGAAACTAATTTGATTTTAAAGTGTTTTAATACAGCACACATTACAATAAACAGTCATTAATGACACTCATTATAACAATTACACTTTTATTGAACTAGTTAATACCAAGCCGTCTAACAAAATAAAGGGACAAAAGGCAGTTGGCACTTGATATTGAAATAAGTGCACATTATAATATTATTTATGTTGTTGTAGCTCATGCTTAACTTAAGGGACCAACTTCGATGCTAATCTAAAAAAAAAAAAATCCTAGACTTTGTTTTACTTTGGCCTGGAAAAACACCAAATAAATGTGGTGTACAGTTCGAGTTCGATTTTTAAGTATTTCCGTAGAGGTGCTCTGTGAAAGTTTGCATTTTGGTGAAACGGGAGATGCTGAAACATATTCCCAACATGGGAGGAGCGCCTGGGTCTTTCCACCTCTCACATTTCACTCATATTGTGTCTGTGTGCTGATAATCTAAGAAAGAATGCGGCCAACTCTTCCTCTCCCCCGAACGATGACAAAAGATAGAAACTGCTCATATGACGGCGCAGGGGAGGAAAGTGTTTCCAGTTTATGTTGTATGTTAGGTTGTTTATTTGAGCTTTTATTTATCAAGGGAAGGGTTGTGATGAGGATCCATCAACTGTGCTGATGACGCCCTG
This sequence comes from Sparus aurata, assembly GCF_900880675.1. NCBI lineage: Eukaryota > Metazoa > Chordata > Actinopteri > Spariformes > Sparidae > Sparus > Sparus aurata. The sequence continues at coordinate 19,594,264 of NC_044201.1, read as the reverse complement.
CTCCCACGAGGAGTGAAATGAAAACAAGAACCATATCTGCAGACGGTGTGATGAGGAAAGGTGCAAAAAAGACTAAAGATATCTGCAAGTGTTCCGTTTCATATAGCTCTGTTTAAAAGTAATTCTTGTCTGTTTAAAAGGACAGGACAATAAAAGCCTTGTGTAGGGCACCTATTTGAATGCTGTCGCCTTAACTAAAGCTTTACAATCTGCTAAAGCAAAAGCTGTATTTACACAAAGAAGACATCCAAGTTCTATATATACATATATATATATATATATATATATATATATATATATATATATATATATATATATATATATATATATATATATATACAGTATTATATATCTAATTGTTGGTACATTAAAGTTAATCAATCAAGCTGTGCATGTAAATCTAGGCATTTACAAATGAAACATGTCACACGCGTGCCGCTGGTCGCACCCATGCTTTGTTGCATGAGATGTGACAGATACATGCATTACATTAGATCCTCAATATACAAACACAACTGTATATATACGTATAAAAGATATCTCTAGGTTTAGTTTTTTTTCTGGGTTTCTGAGTGCACGAATCCTTGAAACTGTAACACGTGACATTCAAGCCGACCCTCCCCTCTGTTGTAAAGTGCAAGTCTGAAATGTCCTTTTGTGTAAATGTTTGATTGGGTCTTGAGAGAGTCACGCCCATTCTTTATCATATCAACCTATAGGTCACGTATAGCTACAGTATAATGAAGTCTAGTTCTTTAATAGCGGAAAAATAGAAAAATCCAAGGCGATCTTCTTTCCAAAAATTATTATTAAAAAAAAACTTTATTTAGTTGGATATTTTATGCCGGAATCCTTAAAAACACCGCCTATGTGGGTTAAGAAATGAGCGCAGAAGCACCCAATGTGTCACAGCACAAATTGCCTTCTTCCGGTATTGTGGAATCAGTTGTTGCTCCGTTTACAACAGTTGATTCTTTACCATGAGTCAGAATCATTAAATAAGGCATGGCTCTTGTTTGAAAGAGACACAAAGGCGTTTTTTACGTTGATCTCTGTTCACTTTTATATGCTCGTATATTCAGGCAGGTGGGTCATGACTCAGTAAAAGTTCATTCCAGAGAGTTTCGATCATAGGGATGTGGTTAACGTTATCTAAAGTAACTAAACACCACCCACCCTGTCCTATTGAAAGTAAAAATAAATGTTTGTTTAGTCAACATGTGGAGAGATGCTGCCTCTGATCCTGCTGACTTGTTAGTTTGACAGCTGTTTCATGTAAATTGTTGACTTTTACATTTTATGGTTTTGACCTCATTTAGATTTATGTTTTTTTGGTTTTTTTTTGCCATCTGCAATTTCAGTTTGCTGATTCTGGACTTAAATGGGACCAAAAAGAAAAACTGAAACTTAAACTTGCAGTAAAAACACAAATCCAGTGATTTTTATATATCTTTTTTTTTATTCCTAAATCATTTGATCCATGTGTAGCCATGTAAATTGGCCTGCATCCAAGTTTATGTTTGATCAATAACACACGTGACCTATGAAATACTGTCCAAGTCAGAATAATGGTGATGAAGCATGTCTGAACAGCAGAACGAAAAACTGTCAAAGGTTTCATCTTTCATTTCACATGTCTAAACGTTTAAGATTATTCATTTGCTGTAACTTTTTTTCAAAATCTACTTTCAAACTGTCATGGCTACAGTGGAAAAGAGATCGCAGTTAAGCCCATTTAGACTGAGAGGAAGTATGCATGTACGTCACAGGTCATTTGAGGGAAAATAGCTTGCCTAAGGAGAAGAAACCAAGAGTATCAAAACGCATTTCTGCTTGTGGTAGGATTTCATGTCATGCACTTGAAAAAAATGTTTGTTTTTTTGCAAGTTATTTCAGACTGCCTGCAGGAGTCATGTGTCTCGCTGTCACAGTGGCACAACGAAAGGAGACATTAAAGGTCCCAGTGTGTAGGATTTGCAGGTGGCAGAATTGGAATATAATATGAATACTTACGTGTTAATTTGTGGATAATCTCTCTAAGAATTGTTGTGCTTTCTTTATCTTAGAACGAGCCTTTTGTTCAGACTTTATCAATAAAAAGGACCCAAACACAAGACACACAGAGGCAGGAAGGTAGAAGAACAAAAAAGAGCTCTTTAATGACGCTGATATCCAAAATCCAAAACGCAAACAACAAAAGGCAGACAGAGGTAAGCCCAAGGAAAAAAACCTGAAGAGGGATGCAAATATTGAAGACACAGCAAAAGCCACAGAGACGAAAAGCAGGAACAAAAGGGGAAAACAAGCAAAGACAGGAAGTGGAAGGTAATGAATGACACATGAGGATATGATCGACAAAATAAAACAGGAAATGCCAAAAATCCTAACCATGACAACTTTTTTATCTGTAAAGAGAGAGCGGGTCTTCTTCACCATGGTACACTGCCATGTTTCTACAGAAGCCCAGAACGGACAAACTAAACACTGGCTTTAGAGTGCCCGCTTAGTGCTGCACCAAAAATCATCTGGTGTAGCCAGTAGTTAATTTGATGTCACTCTAGCACAAACAAATATCCCAAATATCATAAATCATAATCCATCCTTGCAGGTGTTTGGTGGTCTGGTGTGGATCCTGGTGGCGTCAACCCGCGTGGACCCCCCGATGCCTCTGGGCTGGGTGATGTTTGTCTCTGTCTTCTGCTTCGTCATGACTTTCCTCTGGATGATCATCTTCGCCGCTGGAGGTCATAAGAACAGCTCCGGCTGGGCTGCTGCTGTAAGAGGAAGAGATCAGAACGAGAGAAAGAATGAATGAAGCTGAGAGAAAAGTGTTGTAATGTTTTATTTAATCCGTGTGTGTCACCAGGACTATGCTTACCACGGCCTGGCAGCGTTCTTCTACCTCAGTGCGGGCGTGGTTTTGGCTTATATCACCTTCCTGGCTAAACCACTTTCAACCAAAAAAAACTACCAGATTGACATCGCTGCTGTGGTGAGAACTGAGTGCACACATCTATTAATCTGTATTCATCACACTGAAAATTTACATTACAGCACTTAAATAACAAACAGCTTGACATTCTTTACATTTTTTGAGCCATTTACATTTTTTTTTATTCTTAAGTCTCCTTCAATAACAATCTTAGACACACTGTAGGATTCGTGCATTATTAAAATGCCTTATAGATTTAAAATGACGTTTATGACCAACATAGGTCAGGGGCAGCATTGGCTTAGCAGCAAAATTGTGTTGCCCTAATATGAGTTGAATGGGTGTGTTTCAGGTGTTTGCCTTCCTGGCCACACTCCTCTACTTCATCCACACCATCCTCTCCTCCATCCGATGGAAAAACTTCTGAAGAGCGACGCTGTTTCGAAGACGTGTGTGTGTGTGGGTGTGAGTGTGTGTGTGTGTGTGTTTGTGGAATTAACCACAAATTACAAAATCGTCCTAGTCATATTGTGGTTTTATGTTTGTTGAAAGTTAAGTGAATGTAGATTTGTGAAGAAGCACCATAAGATAAAATGGCAGCACGAATACTGAAAGTGAATGGAGAATTGTACCCTGTTATCACAAACTGTCTTTTTTATTACACATGAACTCAATATGAAAAATATTGTCTTTTATTTTTTTCCGTTTTTTAGCCACTGATAATTTTTTTTTACATAAAAGGAAAGTTAAAACTATTCAAGAATATCACTTGCATAAAATTATTTTATATTGCTTTATATTATCATCATGAATAAAAAAAAAATCACGAAACACAAAAAGAAAAGATAATTCTCAACAATGAGCAGAGTTATGTCATGTGAAATAAATTCATTGTGGTGTTATCAGAAAGGCGTTCCTGATTAATAAGCAAAGGCGTGTTCACCTGGAGCTTGATGGAGATGTGATGAATTGAATAAAGTGGAATGTAAAGTTATGAATTTAAAGGTGTAGTTCAACATTTTTGATACATGTTGGATACATTGACTTCTTTTCGGAGAGTTAGATGAGAAATTTGAGACCCCTCTCACATCCATCCCTAAAATATGAAGCTACAGCCAGCTTGATGGTTAGCTTAGCTTAGCTTAGCTTATCTTAGCTTAGCTTAGATTAATTTAGCTTAGCTTAGTTAGTTTACCGTGGCGACCAGAAACACGGTTGTGATCAGATGGAGAGATGTTAAAAATGCTTCTCATTGATTTTTATATTTTTGACAACTGCTGCAATAGTTTGTTTTCTTTTAAATGTAGAAACCACAAATCATTACATGAATTAAGGTGATTCTATGTTTTAGGTTTAAGACTTCTGTCTGAAATTTGTGTAGTGTTGCCATTTTTTTTAACACAACATTAAAACAGGATATAGAGGTAAACATGACGGAGTCCGTGTTTTATTTGCTCCATCTTCTCCCTGAAACATTTGAACACATTGAGCACATTCAGTGTTTATATTTCTGCTGCAAGAATGGATGCAATCTACTTCTGAAGGAGAACTCTGTATTTTTGGAGAAGAAATTCCAAAACACAAAATATCAATGATGTAATAATACAAACTCTGAAATATTAATTTTCCATAAATGAAAAAACGCGCTGTTCTCAGAGGAAAACAAAGTCCCCAGAACGATGTGGAGGCCAGAAAGGTGGAAGGGTCAGCCACAAATTAATTTAGTTTGCTTAGGCATAAAAAATAAAAAAAATCAGTTAATAAAGATCTTTCTCTTCTGATCAAAATGTCTTCCCCAAACGTACATAGGGCATCTTTAAAGGCAATCCTTTGGCTCTGCATCAAATTGTACTCAATCCTTGTTCTGAATCAAGATCAATACCTTATTTCCTGTGAAATCAATGAAAATGTCATTAACAGCCCAGTCTTGCAATGTTAGGAAGTAGTGAGAAGAGATCCCTGGTCCCCGGGATCCGTCCCTTCTTTTGGACCAGCACCAAAAGTTAATGGGGTCTGGAGACCCATCCTCCATTGAAGTTTTGTGGAAATCCATTTAATAAATTTTTTGTAATCCTGGTGTTAATTCAAAGTTGAAATGATAGAAGCTACACTGAGAGGCAGGACTACATTTTTGAAAGCGTGAACATGAATGACTCTGACAAACATTAAACCACCATAATGTACATGTGATCTGCAGAGTTCAGTGAACCAAGATGCTCCAGGTGAGGCTTGAACTCACAACCTCGGCATAGCTCCACAGTGTACTGATTTATAAGTACCGCGCACTAACCGATTGCGCCACTGGAGCTTCTGAATTCAACAAACACGATTTACAAAAGACTTTAAAAAATCTATTTTATCTCCCTCCAGACATTTATAGTTTCAGGTTGATTTTAAAGCTGAACATCTTCCTCTGATCATCAAGCTGCCAAAACCCGGAACTGAAGAGATCTGAGTTGATAAAAAATCTTGATACATGCATGCAGACGACCCTTTAAAAAAAGAAATTATACAAAAAAATACACTGTAACCTTTAACCTCTTCATCATCTGCTGCATTTAATTTTGCCTTGTATGACTGTCCTTCCATATATCAATGAGCAAAATTTAAATGTTAGAACTTTTTTATGTTTTAGATCAAAATCAAAGACAAACACGATTGTGAACTTTTCATAGACACCATCACACCAGCCGTCATATCAACCCAGAATGGGATCAAAGGTTTAGATCGACTACAACATATTTAACAACCAAAAAACAAGCTCCAGTGGCGCAATCGGTTAGCGCGTGGTACTTATATGACAGTATTCTGTAGAGCAATGCCGAGGTTGTGAGTTCAAGCCTCACCTGGAGCAGCTCTCATTTGGACAATTACAGCATACAACTATGAAAATAAATCACAAATCCTTTGCTTTACCTGACTGATCTCATGGTTATGTCCATGGCGCAGACTCCATTGACCTTAGTAGGGAACTTGGTGGTTGTAAAATTCATTTCTCCAACAGCACTGAGGCCTTTCAGAACTGCTGAACTTCAAACGTCAAATATTGATAAAGTGTGTACTATTTTGCACCACATTGCATGTTTTGTATTACTGTAGATTTGAAGATGAAACAACCCAGAAACTCAAATAATTTGTCATTCTTCTTTTTAAGATTTTTTGCGGCATAGACACCTTTATTAGCAGTAGACAGAGAGGAAACATGGGAGAAAGAGGGGGAGGTGACATGCAGCAAAGGACCTCTGGCCGGAATCAAACCGGGGTCGGCTGCGTTTTATGGCATGCGCGCTAACCACTCGACCACCTGCGCGCCTGTCTTTATTCTAAATAGCCTAGATGATATGTAACAAATTTGGGGTGAATTGTTCAATTTCTGTTTGAGGCCATTTGAGACATTGCAAAAATGTTAGGTGAACCGTTTATAGTGAATTCAGTGACATTATGAGAAGGAAATAACAGTATCTGAGAAGCTTGGTGAGATTAATAATAATAATGATAATAGAAATTAAATAATCACAAATCATAAAATAAGAATTTCTACATGACCTTGTTGGAATATAATTATTAATGTTTTACCTGATGCAAATTTGACTGGGAATATTTACCAGGCCGTCAGGTTTGAGATGTTTTGCAACACACAGACCTGTTTTGATGTACCAGTTTATATTTTTATGATCATCTTTGCCCAACATTTGACAGCTGTTGGTGCCCTCTAGTGTCAAGGGCATTTCTTTCTATACATGATTAAAAATTAGGATGTAGGGATATGGATGCATATATGGGTGCACTTGAGATTGTCTGCATCATTTTTTATTGTATTGTCTACTTTACTCTTTTTATCTATATCTTAATCTTTATCTCTCGTTTCCATTCATGCTGTATTTCTATTTTTACTTTGCATGGAGCATCTGGAACAAAAACAATTTCCCCCCGGGGATCAATAAAGTATTCTGAATCTGAATCGGAATCTGAATGCACATGAATGGGGTCACATGAAACATTTTGCATTAACTAATTAGGCGTAGTGTATTTACCTTGAATTTTCCCCCTGTATTATTAAAATTATGAAGAACTTTGTCACTTTGGCATTTACTAATGTCTCAAGAGATATCAGATGATAGGAAATTAATTATTGCTTTGTTGTGTGTTCAGGACATCCATTGTGTTTCCAGCATAAACTTAAATCTAACCTGAAAAAGAAGTACAAGTGTGCGTTGTGGAGGGGATCGCTAAAGCAGGAAACCCAACCCTGCTGAATCAGATCTACACTGAGCTCTACATCACAGAGAGAGGCACAGGAGAGGTCAATAATGAACATGAGGTCAGACAGATTGAAACAGCATTCAGTAAAGCAGGCAGACCAGAAACAACAATCAGGCATGAAGATATCTTTAAACCCTCGCCTGGAAGAGATGGATCGGTCAGAACTGTGATGACAAAGGGAGTGGCAGGCATTGGGAAAACAGTCTTGACACAGAAGTTCACTCTGGACTGGGCTGAGGATAAAGCCAACCAGGACATACAGTTCACATTTCCGTTCACTTTCAGAGAGCTGAATGTGCTGAAAGAGAAAAAGTACAGCTTGGTGGAAATTCTTCACCACTTCTTTTGTGAAACGAAAGAAGCAGGACTTTTCAGGATTGAAGATTTCCAGGTTGTGTTCCTCTTTGATGGTCTGGATGAGTGACAACTTCCGTTGGACTTCCACAGCAGTGAGACCCTGACTGATGTTTCAGAGTCCTTCTCAGTGGATGTTCTGCTGACAAACCTCATCAGGGGTAAACTGCTTCCTTCAGCTCACATCTGGATAACCACACGACCTGCAGCAGCCAATCAGATCCCTCCTGATCGTGTTGATATGGTGACCGAAGTCAGAGGGTTCACTGACCCACAGAAAGAGGAGTACTTCAGAAAGAGATTCAGAGACAAGAAACAGGCCAGCAGAATAGTCCCCCACATCAAGAAAGCAGGACGCCTCCATATCATCTTCTGCTGGATCACTGCTCCAGGTCTGAAGGGTGTGTTGAAATCCAGACAGGAAGAGAACAGCTGCCCAAGACCCTGACTGAGATGTACATCCACTTCCTGGAGGTTCAGTCCAAACGGAAGAGTGTGAAGTATGACGGCGGAGCTGAGACGGATCCACTCTGGAATCCAGACAGCAGGAAGACAATTGAGTTTCTTGGAGAACTGGCTTTTGAGGAGCTGCAGAAAGGCAACCTGATCTTCTATGAATCAGACCAGACAGAGTGTGGCATCGACATCCGAGCGGCCTCACTGTACTCAGGTGTGATCACACAGATCTTTGAAGAGGAGAGAGGGCTGTGCAGGACAAGGTGTTCTGCTTCATCCATCTGAGTGTCCAGGAGTTTCTTGCTGCTCTTCGTGTCCATCAGACATTCATCAACTTTGGCGTCAACCTGATGTCAGAAAAACAAACAACCTCAAGAAAAGAAGATTCTGCAGTGGCATTGTTCTGCGAGAGTGCTGTTGACAAGGCCTTACGGAGTCCAAATGGACACCTGGACTTGTTCCCCCAATTTCTTCTGGGACTTTCATTGCAGGCCAATCAGACTCTCCTCCAAGGCCTGCTGACACAAGCAGAAAATGGCTAACAGACCATTCAGGAAAGTCAAGTACATCAAGAGAAAGATCAACAAGGATCTGCTGCCAGAGAAAAGCATCAGTCTGTTCCACTGTCTGAATGAACTTAACGATTGTTCTGTTGTGGAGGAGATCCAACAGTACCTTACATCAGGAAGTCTCTCCACACATGAACTCTCTCCTGCTGGATGGTCAGCTCTCGTCTTCATCTTACTGTCATCAGAAAAACGATCTGGACGTGTTTGACCTGAAGAAATACTCAGCTTTAGAGAAGGCTGTTCTGAAGCTGATACCAGTGGTCAACACTTCCAACAAAGTGCTGTGAGTGTAGACAACTTGTATTTCCCTTTTCACATTTTCTTCAGACTGACTGACTGTAACCTCTCAGAGAGAAGCTGTGCAGCCCTGTCCTCAGTTATCAGCTGCCAGTCCTCGAGTCTGATAGAACTGGACCTGAGTAACAACGACCGGCAGGATCCAGCTGTGAAGCTGCTGTCTGCTGGACTGGGGAGTCCACAATGTACACTGGAAATTCTCAGGTCAGGATTGATCAACCTGTTGAACTTTCCTCTCCGTATATGGATAAATTCATCACCAGAGTAATGTTAAGTTAGTTTCAAGACTGTGTGAATAACTTTCTGTGCAACCGGAGGTTATATGTCTTGTTTTCTTACTGAAACCGGATTGTTCATGGACATTAGCAATAATAGTAATGGGCCAAACCCCAAAGTGGGCGTCAGTACTTCCTAACCACAGTATCCACACATATTGAAACTTGTACGTTTTGTGTTTGCAGGTTACCAGGCTGTTTGATCACAGCGGAAGGATGTTCTTCTCTGGTCTCGGCTCTGACCTCCAACCCCTCCCATCTGAGCGAACTGGACCTGAGATATAATCATCCAGGAGACGCAGGAGTAAAGCTGTTGTCGGCTGGACTCCAGAATCTGTGCTGGAGACTCGACACTCTCAGGTATGAACAGGATTAATACAGACAGAAAAAAACAGGGAACAGTTGTAGGTCTAGTCAGCATCTTTTCATAAGCGCTGAACAACCTGAAACTGAGAATAGCTGTGTTTTCATTGACTTGGAATGTGCATTTTGTAACTACAGAGGGAGCTGGGGTCCACAAAGTCCGCTCATGATGATGATAAAGATAATACTGATATTAATCTGCCATGAATTAGTGTGAGTAATGGGTTGTTGTAAGTGGGTAAAAGTAAGAAACTCGACTGAATTGTGCTACATGTGAACTTGCAAGTATGTTTGTAGAGAATAACAAACTTCATATGATAGCGATGTAATGTCTTTGTTTTCAGTGTGGAGCCTCATGGAGTCCGATGGTTGAGACCGGGTCTGTGGAAGTGTAAGTGTGTTTCACTTGTTCAAATCTCTGTTGATTGATGAAGAGATGATCGTGTAATGACTGCAGCTGTATTGTGCATTCATATCTCCACCAGATTCCTGTGAACTAACACTCGACACAAACACAGTAAACAATCAGATCAGACTGTCCGACGACAACAGGAAGATGACACACGTGGACGAGGATCAGTCATGTCCTGTTCATCCAGACACATTTGACTGCTGGCCTCAGCTGCTGTGTGAAAACAGTCTGACTGGTCGCTGTTACTGGGAGGTCGAGTGGAGCGGAAACAAACAACAAAGTATCAGTCAGTTACAGAGGAAGTAGAAGGAGAGGAGATAGTGACGACTGTGAGTTTGGAAGGAATAATCAGTCCTGGAGTCTGACCTGCGGGGATGTCCGTTATTACGTCTGGCACAATAACATAGGCACGTCCATCCTCCCGTCCTCTACCTCTGTCTCGAACAGACTAGCAGTGTATGTGGACTATCCAGCTGGCATTTTGTCCTTCTACCGGATCTCAGCTGACACTCTGATCCACCTCCACACCATCAACACCACCTTCACTGAACCTCTTTATCCTGGGTTCAGGTTCTCGGCAGACAAGTCCAGTTCCTCGGTGTCGCTGTGTTCTCTGTAGGAGTTCAGTTTGTACAGGATCACACACAGTCGATGTTGGTGTGAACCCAACTGATAGAGGTGGAAGAGGTGGTTGGATGAGCTGCACAATGATTGGCTGAAGTAAGAGGAGAGCAGAGGATGCTGGGATGAAAGTATACATGCTTAAGGGTGATGTGTAGGAGTGGGAATTCATATGCACTTGACAATTCAGTTCTGACTATAAAACAATGAGCAATGAATCTGATGCATGAATTTTTTTGATTCACTCATTATTCATTTCCATATTTAATTTAATCTCCTTCTTCAGAAATAGAAATAGGATGTTGATGTTAGTTATTTTACTGAACTGAAGATTTCTGGCCCTTTAAGTTATGACAGCACGTTTATTATGTTGACTCTGGTTGTTGTCTTTCTGAGGAACATGTTGGATTTTACTGATTATTCCTCTGCTAATGCTAATAACTTCTTCATAATGAACTTGATTTTTTTTTTTTTTTGTATGCCTAACTGTATTTCTAAATGGGACAAATGAAAAACACCACTTTGTATTGGATTTTACTGCTTCTATTTTATATGAATATTTATTATGAAAATTCAGCATTTCTTTTCAATAGCTTACATGTCATGTGACCCAGTGAAGCAAAACCAATGCCGAATTGTATTACTACACAGGTCACATAGGATAAATCTCTTTGTATTGGATTTTATGGCTTCTTCTATTTTATATCAATATTTGTATCAAAATTCAGCAGCTATTTTTCAATAGCTTCCAAGTCATGTGACCTAATGACTCCAAACTGATGCCGAATTGTATTACTGCACAGGCCACATAGGACACACCACTTTTAATTGGATTTTACTGCTTCTTCTATTTTATATGAATATTTATTTCGAAAATTCAGCATTTCCATTCAATAGCTTCCATATCATGTGACCCAGTGACTGCAAACTGATGCCGAATTGTATTACTAAATGGGACAAATAAGACGCAATTGTTTGTATTACATTTTACTGCTTTTTCTATTTCATATGAATATTTATCGAGATTCATTTTCTAAGCAAGCTTTTCAATAAAGTTGACATAAAAAAAATGTGACTGGAGTTGACGCCTCTCTCTCCGCCACTCCGCGCTCTCTAAAGCTATGACGTCATCGCGTCGGTGGCGTGGTTGACGGTCACAGTTGGGCAACATGGCGGCGCACAGACTCTCTCCATCACTGCACAGGCTACTGTTCGCTGGAAAGGTGAGCTGACCAGAGTCAGTCTGCACGACACGAGCTTGTCTAACAACCTGCCAGCTGTGTGTTTACCGACAGCACGCGGCCGACATGACAGCCGTTTGTATATTTCATAAGCTGCTCGTGACAGGTTAACAGGACTGAATGCTCTTGACGGCGAAGGCAGAAAGATAACACAAAACACACACAATCTGACACACACGTTAGATATATGATACACACAGGAACCAGTCACATTGTTGAAGTTGTGCAAAAATGTGTCCGGAAGCTCTGCAAGTGAAAAAATGTTACCTGGTGTGTCTTTTGTCAGAGATCGTCAATCAAGTGCAACTTTGACATTGTCTCAAACAGGCTGTGCTCCAGACGACTGTTAGAAAGTCATGTTCTGTGTTACTCGAGTCATTCTTCTTCATCGCACAATTTAAATAGACAACGTCAATTCTGTTCTTCAAACCCGGAACTTATTTTCATCTGACTGCTTACTCCCATCTTATTTTGACTTTGGAACAGCATGTGCATTTGGTCTAGTTGTGACACATTGACAGCTGAGGTCTGATCTGTGTCAAATTATTCTTCACATTTGATCATGTTTAAACTGTTGCAATTACAGTTTAAATGCAACACACAGCTGGATCACTCAAGTTTCTATGGTGCAGACAGCCGATCCAAAGTTTTATTATTTTATTCTCTTAACTGCATCCTATAAAAGGTGTCATGCTCCACCAAACTAACCCACTAGGGGGCCCCTAGGGTTTAAAGGTGCTCTATGTACTTGTAATCAGAAGAGTGAGATCGTAATTTTTTTACTCCAGTTTTTATGACTGTATAAACTGAATAAACAAACTGACCTACCTTAAATGACAACTTCATGCTGTTTTACTTTGTTTATATGTGGCGGACCCCTGCCACCTTTCCAGCTGCAAACAGTATCCTTGGAGCCTTTTTTCCTCCCGAGAACAGCTTGTTTATTCACTTGTGGGAAGGAAAAAGCACTACCATAACCCTATCCATGCTAATGATGTTAATCATGCTGAAACGACAGCGTTTGGTAGTGATGTCATAACATCAGATTATTAATCAAAACCCAGTCTGAGTTTGAGAAAGAATGTTAACTGCTTGACAGGAAACGCTGTCTGCAGCGGGACGTTTACATTCAGTTTACCCAGCAGAGTTTAGTTATCTGCCTTCATCATGTTGACAAAGCTGCTGTTGAACATGTACAGTGACTGTCTGAAAGGAGAACCGGATGTGCAGAAATGCTCACTGAATCCAGGTTGTTGGACTTATTACTACATCACTCTATAGTAGTCTAATATAGTGTTTCTGTCTGTGTTTTGCAGTATGCCGCATTCCAGTCAAGATGCTGTACGCTGCACTGCAAAACTCAATATTCCACCATTTACAATCCTGATGAAAAGGTAATGCACAGCTCTCTGTAACCGTCAGAGCCTTTGTATTCAAAGATGTGTGTTTTATATTTTATTTCTGATTTATATCTGTGATTTCTGACACAAAATGCCTTGCTCAGGAGTTAGGGGTAAAACATTTTAAAGTCTTGTTGTTAATCTTCTGACTAATAGGTGAAGTAAAGAAAAGTCGTCGTTGTGTTGGTGATAAAAATACCAAATCTGTCTTCTGTTTACCTCCACAGACCTTTGATAAGATCCTTATCGCAAACAGAGGAGAGATTGCTTGCAGGGTAAGTGAGGCCAACACAAGGTTTTATACTCTACATTCAGTCCAACTGAAGCTGTTGTAGGATTAGTGTTGAACACCTAAAAGACATAAACTCTCTGGAGCTTTACCTCACATCACACTAAATGGAGGTGATTGTAATAAAAACCCCAGAGGGCATGATGGGACAACCCTGTAGTATTATCACCTGGGTCACAAACTTGGCTGCTTTTCCACCATGAACAATATAATTCACAGTGTTCTTTTTGACATTGACCAATATAGTGAAGAATCAGTGTTACGGTTATCTTGTGTGTTTCTTCATCAGGTGATCAAGACTTGTCAGAAAATGGGCATCAAGTCTGTAGCTGTCCACAGTGACGTCGACGCCAGTGCTGTAAGTTGCCGCCTGTTCACCCAGAGTTAAAGATTGTAGTTTGGTTTAGATGTTTGTATTTCCCAGGAAACTTCTGTCAACTTCAAAAGCTACAAAACACCTTTCCTAGATCCTACCTTGCTAGTGTAGTTTCACGGGACGGTTTGGCCCAAATCAAAAATGCATATTTTCCTCTTGACTGTAGTGTTATTCATCCATGCAGATTGTTTTGGTGTAAATTGCAGGGTTTTGAAGATATCAGCTGTAGAGATGCTTTCTCTACAGTATAATGGAACTAGATGTCACTCTGCATGTGATCCTCAAAGAGACAAAAAAACTCATCTGGAGTGTCTTCTTCCAGAAATCATAAACAAGATCATCCACAGACCTCATCATGAGCAGTTTTATGTAGGACCAGTTTTCTTTCCGTATCACTGTGCAGAAGGAAGCCAGCATCTAGGAAGCTTTGCTGTCTAAGACGGCTAACGCTACACCCTGCCGTGAATGACGGCATCAATGTTTCTGTCCTGCTCTGAATCAGATACAATCGAAATCAATATCATATCGAAAAGACCAAATCATTTTTGTAAAACATATCTCACAGTCTCTTTATCTCTCTTCTACTGTTGAGATGACGTTTGGATTTAACTTCCTGTGTTTGCATGTGTGCAGGTTCACGTAAAGATGGCAGATGAAGCGGTGTGTGTCGGCCCCGCCCCCACCAGTAAGAGCTACCTGAACATGGACGCCATCATGGATGCCATCAGATCCACCGGAGCTCAAGCTGTAAGCATTTTTGTTACTCATTTCAGTGTGTGACTGTTGGTAGATGGGATATTCTGGGTTCCTCTGAACGGTGAGCCATGTGATCATCCATCCATAAATCTGGTTAGATGTTGGTGCCAAATATTTCTCTACCGTTTAATCTCTAGAATATATCCACAGATATATAATTTCAAAGTTAAAATGTTATGTTCCAAAGCCTGTGAAACAAATCAACTTTTTTTTTTCTCTGTAAAGGTTCATCCTGGTTATGGGTTTCTGTCTGAAAACAAAGAGTTTGCAAAGCGCCTGGTGAGTAATACATAGAATCAGGTAGACTCTTATTTTCTCAATGCTCATAAATATAAGAGCAGTTGAGTATGGAAGTTTGTTCTGGACCTTGGTATCAGTATGATTTTATGTGGTATATGTCACTGTATTGTTTTTTTGTTGCTAGGCAGCAGAGGGCGTGACATTCATCGGCCCAGACACCCATGCTATCATGGCAATGGGGGATAAAATCGAGAGCAAGCTGATTGCTAAGGCTGCTAAGGTCAACACTATCCCGGGATTTGATGGAGTGGTCGAGGTACGGGCACAAATACAAAGCTCTATTTACAAGCACCTCTTCCTATTTTTTCTTAACCGAATATTGATTGAAAAATGTGTGAATGATATAGTTGGCATTAACAAATGTATGCTTAATTGTGTCCTGTAACAATAAGATGTTTGTCATTCATACAAAATACCCCACACCCATACACAAAACATTTTTACCAGTGGTTCAGGAACATTTCCATATGCCACTGAGATCCATCAACCTCCGGATAAATCAGCTATTATTTGAGATTCTTGACGGAATGACACTCAAATTTGCACACACAAAGACAAAGCATAGACAAGTATGGAGTTTTGAAAAGGAACATGCATAAGAACCTCGCAAAGGTGAGAGTTGTGCTTTAACAGGAGTCTTTGTCAAACGATATGTTTTATTTTTTGAAAGGAGAAAACAGAAAGTATGAGAACTAACTTCTGTTTTGTGAAATGCATGTTTTTATGATTTTCTATGGGAAGCATCTAGTCCCAAACAAGACAAGTTACTGTGTTTATCACCTTGACTACTGACTAATCCATCATCCAAGTCCAACTCCAGTGTTATTCCAGGTCTGGATTTCAGTATCCTGTAGCAATTCAATCAACCGACACTACACAGTGACAGATTATTCAACAAACATAACTACTTAATATTTAAAACCATCAAGACAGATCTTACTGATAGTATGGTGAGGTCATTCTTGCACAGTTGTCAGTAATGTTTTAGTTCATGATGACTCAACATAAACCTCTCTTTGTGTCAGACTGCTGACGACGCTGTGAAGATTGCACAACAAATTGGTAAGTCACCACTTTTTCAACACAATGTACAATACTTGTGTGTGTGTGTGTGTAAGAGAGAGACAATCCCACTGTTCTTTTAATGCAAAAAAGATTTTCCTTTGACTTGTAAAATCTCTGGATAAAACAAGTATGTTTACAATTGTGGTGTTGATTTATCTCTGTGTTGCTTCTAGGCTACCCAGTGATGATCAAAGCATCTGCAGGAGGAGGAGGGAAAGGAATGAGGATTGCTTGGAATGACGAGGAGACGAGGTAATGTTTTTACCAGTTTTTAACAGCAGTGATGCTGTCATTTTGGCAGTTACTTAGGAAAACGTTCAGTTTGGAAGGTTTTGTGTAGTTAAATTCCTATCCTAAGATGAGATAGGAAGGATAGTTGTCCACACACATGTCATCCTTAATTAGTTATGAGTTAAACTAAAACTGCGATGGCAAGATAGTAATTAAGGCAAAATGAGAGGTTCATAAACACTACAAAAGAACAGTTTTGCAATGATGGCTGAGGCTAACAACTGGATGATAAATCCAATCAGCATTGAATCCTCTGAAATTCCCAAGTACCACAGTTGAGCAAGAGACTTGAATGGTGTTTTTTTGGAAGTCTGCCTTCCAAATTGTTAAACTTCTTTATACATCAATACAACGAATACCCTGTGCTTTCAAAAAAGGCCATGCTGCTGTATTTTAACGTAAGTCATAACGGTGGTACTTGGAAAGCCTGGTATTTTCTAAGGTGGCACATGATGTTGTACTTAATCTTGTAAATCATCTACTTCAACTCCCTAACCTGCTGATTCACAGTCTGCTCCTACTAACTACTGTTGTTTTTAGAGACCTACTTTTACGTTTAGCTATTACTATTGAGTAAGACTGATCTTTGTATATGCTACCTTTTATAACCGCTGCAACTTTGTGTGTGTGTTCGCTGTTACAGGGAAGGTTTCCGGTTCTCATCCCAGGAAGCGGCGTCCAGTTTCGGAGACGACAGGCTGCTCATTGAGAAGTACATAGACAATCCCAGACACATAGAGATACAGGTACGACTCACATGCACACAAAGACTGCGAGGGGAATTCTTTGCAATATTCCTGACCCAGAAGTCTGTCATGTGAATGTAATATTCTTTTGAAGAGTGTGATTTGGATATATGGTTTCAATTATTACACTGGATATCAGTATGGAATCATTGTGATCATTAACTGTAAATCACAAATCAACTCTCATTCACCAGAGGTAATCAGGGCGCTCTGTGTGCTTGTTGCAGGTGCTGGCTGATAAACATGGCAACGCTCTGTGGCTGAATGAGAGGGAGTGCTCCATCCAGAGGAGGAACCAGAAGGTTGTGGAAGAGGCTCCTAGGTAAGTGACAAACTCTGGCAGTATGGGGTGATTGGCTTTTTAATATTAGTAATATTTTTTGTGTATCGTATGCTGCAAGTGAATTAGAATATAAGTATGAATCATATCCCCGTAGTACTGTAAGCAAACGCTATAAAGGGTGATTGTACAGAGAGCAGTGCGGAGTATCTACCCATACAGTAAAGAGATGGGCGGCTTTTAATTCTTCCTTTTGTACATACCTGTCCTCTCCAGTACTTTCCTCGACTCAGTGACACGGCGGGCGATGGGTGAGCAGGCCGTGCAGCTGGCCAAGGCCGTCCAGTACTCGTCTGCAGGCACAGTGGAGTTCCTTGTGGATTCTAAGAAGAACTTCTACTTCCTTGAGATGAACACACGTCTACAGGTCAGCGTGGGGCCGTGTGGATGTGACAGTTGGGTTTAGATTATCTTTATTTTCACTTGGAAAAACCCTCAACGAACACGAGACCTTGCTTCATGTTCGTGAAGTGTAGGATAGAAGAAATTTAGAAAAAGTAATGAAACTCCTAGCCTACCCCCTTTTTCTTGATGAAATTATGTATCTTCTCCTTTGAACTTTGACCCCAGGTGGAACACCCAATCACAGAGTGTATTACTGGCCTGGACCTGGTGGAGCAGATGATCAGGGTTGCGAAGGGTTACAAACTGCTGCACAAACAAGAAGATATCCCAATAAATGGCTGGGCCATTGAGAGCCGAGTCTACGCTGAGGTTTGCATGTGTGCTTGTGCTTGTGCTTGTGTGTGTGTGTGTGTGTGTGTGTGTGTGTGTGTGTGTGTGTGTGTGTGTGTGTGTGTGTGTGTGTGTGTGTGTGTGTGTGTGTGTGTGATGGGTGCACAGCAAGGATGTAGCTTTAAAACCTGAAAACAGTGTTGCAGGTGGACCCCCACTGATTCTTATGAAAGCTGTTCTTTGGCACCTGAAGCCAAAATGGCCCAACCTCCTCAGTCAGCTATACAAGCGTTCACTCCTTGGCTCACTTAGCCCTAGCAACCCACATGAAGGACGGTAACGACTCTGTAAGGACACTCCCACACAGAGTTTAATAGCCCGCAACTCCCCTCGAGGTAGTTAGAATTGAGGAAGCCTCTTGGATGAGAGGTAAAATGTCTTCAAGAAACTGAAACACGTCCAGTTGCCTACGAAAGAGCAATTAGAACCTGACATGACCTGGATGACTGAGAACCTTCATCAACATTTAAAACTTGATCTAACATTCAGCTTAAGGTGCTCATGAGAGTGAAACCTGTTTTTGTTGTTTCGTTCTGTCAGGATCCTTACAAGTCTTTTGGACTTCCCTCCATTGGACGGCTGTCTCAATACCAAGAGCCTCTCAACCTCAGCAATGTAAGTGTGTGTGTGTGTGTGCGCGCGCATCCAGTCCTCACTCATATACTTTAGTTTGTAGTTTTTTTTTGTTTGTCTGCTTTTCAAATTATATTCTGCATATATGAAACCCTTTCTTGTCTGCTCCTCCCTCTGTCAGGTCCGTGTAGACAGCGGCATCCAGGAGGGAAGTGACATCAGCATTTACTATGACCCAATGATCTCTAAGGTCAGTGATGTATTAAATATACTTGGTTTTGTCAGTGATGTGTTTCTAATTTTTGGGAACAGATGGTCACCACCAGAAAGTTGATTACAAAAGAAAGGGTTTGCGTCTCTGTTATAATTTCCTCTGGTATGTGTTTGTAGTTGGTTACCTATGGAGCTACACGTGCTGAAGCCCTGTCCAAGATGGAGGACGCTCTGGATAATTATGTTATCAGAGGTACATCGACAGATTTTCACAAGTGACACACAGACACTTTGAAAAAGGTGTTGTCTTTCTGTAATGATGTTTGTTCTTCTCTACAGGTGTGACCCACAACATCCCCCTCCTGAGGGAAATCATCACCCACCCACGCTTTATTTCTGGCGATATCAGCACCAACTTCCTGCCAGAGGTTTACCCCGACGGCTTCAAGGGGCACCAGCTGGAAGTGGGAAACCGCAGAGAGCTGTTGGCCTCGGCAGCCGCACTCTACATCACTGCTCAGCTGCGTTCACAGAAGGTCCTGGGCAACCTGAGGTAAGTGCTTGATGTTGGGGATGGTCTAGTTTGCCTTACATCATCCTACCTACCATCAGTTCTCGTATGTTTTTTCATCCTGGCACTCTGTGTACACAGAAAAATAAATGAAATGTTGGTTAAATATATATCTGTATATAAAAGGAGTATATATGTATATGTGTTGCAGGGTGTCCTCCACCCCTGTAGAATGTACACACTGGGAGCTGTGTGCAGAGCTTGGCGAAGGATTGTATTCCATGGAGGTTACCAAATCAGGAAATGTTTATATTGTGAGTATTTAATGTGCATCCTTGAACAAATTGAATATATCATTATTCCTGTTGATAAAGGTATTGAATGTCCTTGACGCCATTGAGCCTTTCTCTACTGGAAAGATAAGGAAAACATGTTGGAGATTAATACTGCAGACATCAACTGTTTAAACCAGGCATCAGGTCCTATAAGAATATACTACTCTGTGTTTGTGTCTATAGGTGGAGGTGGATGGAGGTAAGGTGGAAGTCAGTGGACAGTGGAACTTGGCCTCCACACTGCTGCCACTTACCATCAATGGCACAGACAGGATGCTACAGGTAACACACACACACACACACACACATATGTCATATTTTTCACATAATTCATACAGTAAGCTGAAAAAACTGCGCATTAAAAGAAAAACTGTTGACAAAGTTATTTAGACTCTCATGTGGCGGTGCAGATGATATTTTGCATGCATTGTCTAATATTATACATTTTGTTTTTCTTTTTTTAGTGTCTGTCCAGAGATGCTTCAGGACAGATTGTTCTGCAGTACCTGGGCACATCAGTAAGGCTGCCTGTCTGCATGTCATTATTATAACTTAATCACACACACAAAGTGCTGTTTCTAGTGTTATCCTTTCTCAGCGGGCTCTAGTTTAGGTTGGGGATGGGTTAAACCCTAATTAACTGTAACGATTCCTCTTTTAATTACTTGGCGTACTTTCTTCAAGCTCCCTTTCTAAGTAGTAACTATGTTATTTTGTAGGAGCAGTTCCTCTTATCAGAAGAAATGGGCTCCTCCCTCCGGTGTTTCTCACACTGTGTATTCTTCTGTAGTTTAAGGTTCGCGTTCTGTCCAAGTTGGCAGCAGAGTTGAACTCCTACATGCCAGAGAAAGTTGCAGAAGACACCAGCAGCATCTTGCGGTCACCGATGCCAGGCTCAGTTGTGGCTGTGTCCGTCAAGCCTGGAGATACGGTAACACATCCAAATATGTAGAAGTGTATAACATACTGTACATACAGAAGACCTTTACTAACACATTGTCCAGTACATTTATCACTAAGAACATTGTCACAATGAGAAACAATATTTTATTGGATGTTATCTATGTCAACATCTTCTCATTTGGTGAAGGGGGTCTATTCTAAAGCAATCAACTATTCTATCTTCATTTTATTAGCAATGTTTTAAGATAGTCAAGCTGCTAACATTATAGGTTGAATTGTAATGCTACTAAACCATGGTTCTTACACACTGTCTAATGTTTCTGTGTGTGTAAATGTGTGTAGGTTGCGGAGGGTCAGGAGATCTGTGTAATTGAAGCTATGAAGATGCAAAACAGTTTGACTGCTGCCAAGCAAGCAAAGGTAACTATCTGAAATACTCACTGTTAAGTTTTTATCAGTAACTACTGATATCAAGTTCAGAGAATTTAATGTGTGTGTTGCTAAATCAGTCAGTGAAATCAGTGCATCCCAAGTAAAGCATTTAACGAGGCAGGACCCAGTCCATAGAATAGTGGCTGGTGTAGTCATTGGGAGTAAATTAATAATTATTCATGGAGGTGAATTAGACGCATATTTACCTGCGCCTCTTGTGGAACACCATTGCACCTTATTCCAGAAAAAATGTAAAGAGAAAATAATTTTTTGATCGTATTTGAATTGTGCCATATACTAAGGATAAGATGTTTGTCAATATAAAAGATTTTTCAATTTGATAAAGTTGCAGTTTGTCATAAAACAGTTTAGGGATAAGATTGTAAAATGATATTACATTTTTTTCCCCATTGAGGAATCCTGAAAAGGAGGGACTTTGTTCTCTATTGTCTTTAAGTTTCAGCCTTGTTCTATATACTGCATTGGCCTTGAATGTTTTAATGTTTAACTGCGTGTGTTTGTGTGTGACCTCCTGTCCCTCAGGTTAAGAAAGTCCACTGTAAACCAGGGGAGACGGTGGGAGAAGGAGACCTGCTGGTGGAGCTGGAATAACACCACCTTTGTCCTTTTTGATGTGTGACATCAGCACCAGGATGAGCCTTACTCCTCTCTGCCAGTGTGGATGTTCCTCTGTGGACACAAACAGACTGGATGTGAACGGATCCTAGATTTTTCATTTTTTGCCTACACAGTGGCCCCCCAGTGGAGTTTAGTTTCCCTGATGGTGACTCAGAGCTGAGTTGTATCAGCTGTGTTTGTGTCTTTTCCACATTTCAAACTCCTTTACTGTATGTTGTTGGGTTGGATGAAACTGTCTTGTAAAAACCTTTGTGTTATGCTTCTACTTTTTGTATTCTCTAGACCTGTTAGTTTTTGTTCACCTACAAAGAATTTATTTTCTCACTTTGCCTCTATGCTGTCTGGCCTTGCAGCAAGTTTTGGTTAGTGTGTGAAGGTTTTGAGATGTCTACTTAAGGAAATGTCTGCCATTTTCCCATGATTTTAGCACCAGAAGGTGGCAGTAATGTAAGACTGTAAACAAAATTTTAAGACTTTAACAACCATCATTGACAAACGGTAAATATGTACAGTTGATTACACTTTAGTTAATAGTTATTTCACTGTTAACAATGAAATGCTTTATAAACCACTTATTAAATAATTGTAAGTGTTTATAAACATCAGTTGCAACTTTATAATGGCCATCCAAATAATGTTTATAGATGAGCTAAACAGTATTTATTAACCATTTACAAAGTATCATAAAAATCATTTGCAACTATGCAATAAACAATTGCTTAATAGATGGTTCATGAAACATTTTATTGTTTAACAATGAAATAACTAACTATAGGTAATATGGTTAATAAACTATAGTTTAATTAACTATAAATTTACCATTTATTATTATGATTGTTATGAAGTGTTACAGTACCAAATAGTGTGTTGATAACACTGGAGGTAAATAGGAAAACGTAGGAATATAGTTGTAAATTTGTTGAAATGAGACCCTACAAGACACTACACAAACAATAAAGTGCTCATTCTTTTCTACAAACCGTAACTCTTCTTGTCTTTGACTAAACTGCTGTCTGGCTACATCCGAAACAATAGTTGTAATAAGAAAATGGATGTCACAATACAACTGATCGAGTATATACATTGGACTTGGACATACAAATAAACACCACTTCTCGCTTACAGATGGGTCATACATTGAAGGAAAAATCTGTGTAAACGAGTCAAGACATGACGGTGAGAAAGTCTAGGAGCTTAGTCAGGCTGTGCAGGGTTTTCCTCACATGGTTTGAAACTCATTTGAGCAGACAGGCCCTTCTAAGCCTGCACTAGAGACTAAAGACAGACAAGGATTGATCGTTTAGACACGTGACCGACTCTCTTTTCTCTTCACTCCTTATACACTTATAAACGACAGCCTCCAGATGATCGATGCATCATGTGGCAAATTAGATTTAAAATCCAGCAATATATAGTTTATCCCATTTTAATTGTATCCTTAAACATTTTTCAAATTATGCAAGTTTATGATGTTTTAGTATTTTGCTGTTTGAATAGGCTGTTTTTACACCCAAGCACTTGTCTCTGACTATTTTGTATGCACAGTTAGTGTTCATAAGGAAATAAAGAACTATAATAGAGTTTTTGCCTCTGTTACGCTCAGTCAGGGGTATTTTGATTAACATGGATATGACATTTTCCCGTTTTTTTTCTAAACACATTACATTTTACATTTGTACTGTATTTGGTGAAAATGACAGTATGTTTTTAAGCATTTTTGAGTTTTGTGTACATTTAGGAACTTTTATTCTGAAAAGAAAAAAAACTCAACCGGAAGTTGTGCTTAATGTGCTTCCGGCTTGTGAAAAAAGAAACATAGGAGATCCTGTGGAGAAGCTAGGTTGTAGGAGAGTCCTTCGGAGCCCTCAGTCCGTTTAAACCCAGACATGACGGACTCTCCGGACGCCCGCAGCTTGGTGTCTGCTTCCTCCCAGCTCAACCTGATGGAGGTGGACGCGGTGAGACACTTAATATACTTACTCTAATGTCATGGCGACAGATAACAGGGAAGATGCAGTCTGTTGTTGACATACTATAAGAAGTGTGAAGCTAGCCACTGTCAGGAAGGCTGCTGGGTCTGTTTTGTCATAATATTGAGATTTTTTGAAGCTTTTTAGACAATGTCAGATGACACTATTTATGTCACTGTTATAAGGCTGCGTTTTGTGACAGTTGTTCTCACAGCAGTCCATCACACTGTCCCGAAGGCTGGACGTAATCACGTGATCGAATAGACGTTAACCGTTCAGCGAGACTTTTAACATTATTCAAAGAATGAATGTTAGCACCAGCTATGTCTCAGACAACAACTTACTGTAATGATGTGTTATAATCTTCAACCAATTCTCAGACAATGGAGTGTGAGGGTAAGGATTGTGGTGCCACTCGTCGTCCGTGGTGCGTTCAGGTGCAGTCACCTCTTGTTGTCAATAAGCAATCCTCAAGCCCTTAATTAGGTCATATTATGCTTTTGGGGGGTTTGCCTTTAATTTATTGTGTTATGTGGCGTTTTTGTGCCTGTTAAAGGTCTGCCAAAACATGTTTTTCCTTTACCAATATAATAATAATAACTCAGGCTTATCTTTATCTCAGCTTCACAGCTCTGCTCAGGGAAGCTCACCAACTACCTCAAATAGCAGAGTGTGTGTGAACTGGATGGCTGGTCACTTCTGTTGTTGCAAAGTGGTTTCCGTGGGGTAAAACACATGAAGGACATGCTGGCAGTCAGACAGAGAAACAATCGCAGTTTTCTAACCATCTCTGTTTTTGTTCTCAGATCGACGATAAGGAGTTTGACATTCCCCAAGTGGACACACCTCCCACACTGGAGAGCATCCTCAATGAGGTGAAGTACATGCGACTCTTTGACTGCTACACTATTTTGATTTATACACTGTCGACAGTAAGACAAGAACTTTTTGGAAATCATTTGAATCAGTTGATCAGAGAAGCTGCTCCATGGAGACTCCTCAAGTCATCCGTCACACTTCACACTATAAAACAGTTTGTTTTGTTTCTCTGTAATGCAGCATGAAGTGACTCAAACTCAATTTTGTTTTGCAACCCTGCTATTATGAAATAATGAATACATTAACTTTTAACCTTATGTGGGACAAAGTTCAGGCTATCCATGAGACAGACTGTATTCTTGTTATTGAAAAGAGTATGTCTACAACATTTGAACATCAGCTTAGGATGAATATTTACAACACTGAGACACATCGGTGGATTTCCTGAAGTACTTGCTTTGAGTTAATGGTAACGTCATACAAATCCACTACAGATGAAGAGTAGCCTTTATCAGATTTGTGTTTGTTTTGTTGTCTTTTGTGCCTGCAGCTGGAGGATGAGGAGGAACCGTTTGTGTTGGAGGACACCTGTGTGCTCAACACTGATAACATGGATGCTCACTCCTGCGACACTTCCTCTTTGGCCAGCTCTGACAGTGGAGACCCAGTACACCTCAAACGGCATGAATACACATACACACACACACACACACATGCACACACAGTCAGAGTTCTATTCTGAGACTGTTATGCTGATGATATTAAATTACATATAGCAAAACAGTTTGTATACATTACTGCCTAAACTCTAAAATGTTTTCTTCATCCTACATAATTTCTCAACACCTCATTTACGTTTGGGTAGTTTTCTGGACAGAAAGTCGAGGACTGCTCACACATGCTGCTTGCAGTAACCAAAGCAGCACATGCATCAACAGATACAAATGCACATCCTTACCCTACATCCCCGAGAAGAAGTGACCAGGAGCCAAACAAACCACACAAACACTCACTATAACTTACTGTTGACGCATACCTTCTTGTCGCAGCATGAACAAGGTAATAAAATTGGAATTGGTTTTTTTTGTATGTGTGTTCTGTGTACACGTGTACCTGTGTTTGTGTGTCTGTGTGCGGACATGAAGAAAGAGGAGGACGGTGGATCTGAATCCGACAGTTCATGGGTCTGTTCTTCGACACAGCCTGCTGAAGGGCATCTCTGCACAGATCGTCTCCGCTGCTGTAAGACTGTCACACACACACACACACACACACACACACATACACACACACACACCATCAATTGTAACCTTGTGTTCCTGCAGGCTTTGTTCCTAATTAATTTTATCTAGGTCATTTAGGTGTCAGAAATCTTCAGAATTGTACATTTGTTTCCAGCAGACTCATTTATTTAAGATTGTATTTAAGCACAATAAAAACATCCGTATCTTCCCCCTCAGGACAAAGTTGATGCTGGACTACCAACTGCAATAGTGAGTATTACTTAATTATACAGGAAAATTTTACTCCTGACATTTAATGGCTGACCATGTATGCTCTCATGATGCATTTTTATGAATTTAATCATTTCAATAGTGACTATATATATTAGAGACTAAATAAGTATATACATTAGCCTGTGACCACTGTTTATCAAAAGTTGTGAATACAGGAAAGCGCAGTCCTGATTTTATCAGGCAACTTAGCATTGATTTCCATTTCCCAGGCCTTCCTAATACAACTTGCAGGTGCAGAATCCTTAGAGAAGTAATTTACAAACTTGGTGTTGGTTTCTTACTCTCTGGTGAGGGACAAAGCAATTCCAAAATAGTATGTTTCTCACAAGTGGCCTCAAAATGTGGGAGGTTTTCCCTAACAATATGCCTAAGGTGCACATAAGATAAAATGATTATAGGCAGGTAGAGTGTGCTGTACACTAAATTGTCTAAGCATTTAAACACAACTCTGTACTCCAGTGTTTAGACCATGAGGAAGATGTAGGAGACAAGTAGTCAGGTGAAGGTGTACACATATGTGAGAGGTGATCATTTTTTGGGAAAAACGCAGCCCAATAAAAATACAGCAACTGAACAAAATGGTCAAACTTTAGAACAATTTCTACTCCCACAGGTGGGTCTATGATACAGGTCTTTGATTGTAAGGGACCTGATGGAGGCAAACTAAAGTTTGATATTGTTTTTGTGGTGTCTGTTTTGCCCTTCTTCCATTTTCCGTGGCTTCCTCTAATCAATTCTAAGCTGTATATATTTTGTTGTGTTCAGACAATGTCGGGTGTGATTGCTGTGGGAACGTCTCATGGTCTGGCCCTGGTCTTTGGTGAGTCTAAACCTCATTATCCTCTTTTTACACGCACGCTGCTTTAAATGATATTTTCAGATCTTGAATATCTTGCTTTCTTTTTTGTTTTACAATGCAATACAACACAATGAGTGTAGATAAGTCTATGTAGTGTGGTTATGAGTAATAAAACCAGTTTACATGGGCTGCTACAGATTGTATTAAAGATATTTTTATTCATATGTTCTGGTACCTCAACGATAAATGCATATACCACATACGAAGATCACAATGGCCCTGTTTACATTTGGCAATTGGAGGGGGTTTGTGCAAAAAGAAAGTTGCATTCCAGTGAAAAAGCGCTCATTCGTACAGTTACAGGGTGTCGCCATGAGATGGAGCTTCCCTCAAAGGAAACATTGACAGGATATATACCCTTTATACCTAAAACTTTTTCTTCTACTCCAGTAAATCTCAGAGGCAAATATTACACTTTTATTCCACTACGTTTATTTTAAAGCTTTTGTTAGCAGTTTAGTTAGCATCAGGCCTACTGGTTACTTTACTTAGTTCATTTATATTATATATGAATAATCTAAAGTTGTAGCAAGGTTATATTACTAAAGGTTAAGCCACCCAGCAGCACATAAAGTCATTAAAATGAGTTCATCCTTATCAAACATGTTAATGCATCAATAGTTATAATTCAAAAATATAACGTATACTATTGGACCATTTGTTCATTTAGTTTATTCAGTCATGAAAAGGAAGACAGCAGTTTATCTCGGTGTCCGGTGGTGGCTGTGGCTCAGTGATCGAGCCAGCATCTTGTTATCGGAAGGTTGCTGGTTTGGCTCCCCTGGTCTGCATGTGGAAGTGTCCTTGGGCAAGATACTGAACCACAAAATGCTCCTGATGTGCTGGTCAGCACCTTCCATGGCAGCCACCACCATCAGTATATAAATGAATTACTGTAAGTTGCTCAGGACAAAAGTGTCTGCTAAATGCCCTAAATGTACATTTCATTTGTTTTGGTATATAAAATCAGTCATGAAGATCTTTCTTTTTGATTAAAATGTCTTCCCATCATCAATCGTGCTGATTTGAGCGCGTTCTAAATATAGTTCCTACAAGGTTCATTTTGCCTATACATGGACAAATTCAAAGGAGACGTGATTTAATGGAAAATCACGTCTCCAACTTGTTTCATATTTGTAATCAGGCAGCAACTTATGAAAATAACCAATATTTAGTGTACAGTTGTGCACTCATATTTGAAGTGTATGGAATAATGAACACCACTTCTGCTGGAGACCAACTTCTTCAATTGACTGTGTTTCACACATATTTAAACATTTTATTAAAATGACTGTGATGATCTCACATGACTGACATGACAACAGGACGATGTTAATACATGCCAGTATCATTGACATCCACCCTCAGGACTGCTTCACCTGAGTCTGACATAGAGGCACTGGCAATGATATAGTCTCCCTCATAAGAAATGCAGGAGCCATCAGCCTTCGCTCTTACAAAATTGTTTTCATCTCCATTATACATAATATCATACAGATTGTAGTCGCAGTCGATTCCTCTGTCAAAGATCCCCACAGCAAACCAGTTGGAGTAAAGGTTTCGGTCGTAGGGCACGGAGAACATGACAGCCATGACGTGGCTGTAGTCGTTCAGGTCAGGGTTGAAGAGGTCGTAGGTGATGACACCGACGGAGCCGGTAGCAGCGCCGGTGTGCTTCTTGAACATTGCGCTGCCATTAGAGCAGGGACCCACCATGGGCGCCAGAGGCACTTCACAGCAGCCACTCTCAGTGAACACCCTGAAAACCAAGACAGAACATATCAGATGGGTTCTTGGAGAAATTATACATTTTTCAAAATAGCACTATTGATTTTACATATACAAGTGGGTTTTATTGTCTTCTCACAGGCATGTGAATGCACCCAAAAGGTGTCAAAACAGTCTTTTGTCTCAACTGCATGATGAATCTACAGTAATGTTATGTACCCATTACAAAAAACACTGCATGTCCAAAACTATAAGATATTCCTTAGTTCTTTAGGCACTTGTAGTCAGCGATCCATTTAATCCCAGAGGTGTTAGATAAGGTTGGGGTAAGGGCTCTGTGCAGAACAAGCAGGCTCT
Source organism: Sparus aurata (assembly GCF_900880675.1). NCBI lineage: Eukaryota > Metazoa > Chordata > Actinopteri > Spariformes > Sparidae > Sparus > Sparus aurata. The sequence goes on along the minus strand of NC_044201.1, from coordinate 19,565,327 downwards.
ACTACACTCAGACACTACACTACACTAGACTCAGACCAGACAGGTTTGCCTATTTTGACTTGAAAAATTGTGAAGCCATACATCTAGGCCACCAGCATTCCCCTACAAGTGTGCAGTTTGAATAGGAGGGTAAATAAGCATAGTTCAAAAATCAAGTTTTTATGCATAAGCACAAACATAAACCTTGCAGCCAAAAAAGTTAAACTGTTAAAAATACTGTTAAAAAATACAAGACAAGTAAAATAAGCAACACCTCACCTTGGATTGGCGAGAGTGTAGCACCCTGAGTTGTTGTTTATCTCGACGTAGCAGCTGCGATGAACCATTGTGATGAGTTGTCGAGTGGCCGCAAGGGGAAGAGGCTGGCTTTGAACTAGAGACAAGACAGCACCATGTTAGTAATATCAGCATCCATGTCGCAATGCAACAGTTTGTAAAACTCAGTCTCCTCTACTGAAGTGACTGATGGCTTTCAGTCGAAAAAAAACATCACGTTGTGAATTCAGAGACAAAATACAAAGATGTAAGTTACATTAACTGATATTACGAAATGAATGGTGACAAGAAATCGATGTTCTCGTGGATTAATCTATCCGTGGCCGTCAGGTTCCCTCCAACCCCCTCACTGATAGCTGGAAAATTACAGATGGAGCTAAGACCAAGTAGTGTTGGCTGTGTCTCGCTTATCAAGGTGTGCCATGGCAGTGAGTCAGCATACACCACACAAGGGCCCTGGCACTGATTTGTCTAATTATTAATGGCTAATGTTGAGAGGTTTGCTTTAGCGGTATGAGTTTATTAAAGTATTCCAGCACACTGGAAAGGTGATCTCTGAGTTGGTGAGCTGACTAAATGAAATGGAAAAATGTCTATGTAGTAAACCAAACATACATTTCTTCATCACTAACTAATTACGCCCATCGTAATATTAACTATTTGCAAAGGTCAGATCTCTATTACTTCAGGTACATTAACTGGCTGTAGGGGTGTCGCAGGTAACCAGTATTGACAATAACTGTAATAGTCAAAAAATTAAATAATGGAAAATTTTAATAGACATGTGATGATAATATCATGTAAATTGTCGAGCGCCTCTTAAAAAGTTTTGGTTTCTCTCTGTTTTCAGGAAAAGATAATGGTCCCCAAATGTGATTCTTTATTAAAGACTTTATCCTCGCAATTTCATTCATGTCCAACATATTACATATTTTGGTCCTACGATCTGCTGCTAGTAATTAATGGATCCCAATGAACTTAAGTCCAAGGTAAGGCTGCAACACTTATTCATCACTGTCACATCACTTAGGTTTGGTAATTAGAACAATTGGTAGTTTTGTTTTGCTGTTCTTTATTTAATTGTGTAGTATCTACATCAGCTGCCTTGTATTTCTATTTGTATGTTTTCATATGACTGACAGACTAAAAGGAATGAAACATATGGAAATAAATCTCAATATTAGCAACATCAGCACAGGCCAGTAAAAATGAGCTACAATCACTACTGTCTACAGTTGTAGAGACATACATTATGTGAATATAGGAGTCCTTACCTTTTTGGGATTTGCAGAGTTGAAGAGTTGAGTTGGTGCAAGTCTGAGGCAGGATGTGATGCTCGAGTCACTCTGCACATGAGCTGCTCACACACTGGATTTTATTGACTTTGGTAATCAAGGCCTTTAGGCACCAGCCAACTCCCTCCTTATCTTCAGTTGAGTATCAGCTCCGTTCTCTGTTCCGGGACCTGGCCAACACATTATCACCACGCAGGATTCAATCAGGCTTATTACATCAATGCATGCTATTGTATGGACCTTTTTTTAATTTCTAAACATTTTGATAGTATCTGTTATTTATCTAGGGGGGGTCTCAAGAGGACAGAGATTCACTGGTCCACTGTGTTCACAGAGTAACTCCACAAAAAATAGAAACACATATTAATTCACTGACGATAAAATGTAATTGCTGCAGTATGAACCTTAGTATTGGTGAAACTCTGTCCACCTGGAAGGCAAGAATCAAGACAGTCACCAAAATATCGACTTTTCAGTTCAGGGCTTTGCATACAGTGATATTGTGATCACACAAGCGCTGCTCAAAAAATTCATTATCATTATTGTATGCAGAAACACAAACATTGCTGTGTGTTCTCTCACTACGTCAAAATGATAAGGGTGATTTGATCCTTGTGGTCGTCGGTCTCATATTACATCAGTGAACTGAACTCAGCTGTGTGCATATTACAGCTTAAAGGATTTGTCTAATAAAAAAGTAATCAGTTCATCAAGGGCAAATTGAAGTTATCCCTCCATTTGTCATTTATGTTTTTAGTATGTCACACCGATAACACGCAACAATTAAACATTACCACTGTTGTAAAGAATCGTACATGTCCACACCCAGAAAGGCTGCTGGTTTAGAGCTCTGGTACATTCTCTGTTTTAATTCAGGCACTGAACCATTATAATGTCTCAAACTATACTAGACACTTAATAGAGTGCTGTAGCAGTATGTAGCTGTGGAGTCTGACAACACAGAAATTGGTTAGCATCTTTGCACTTCTGGTTCCCTCGTCTCAAAGTGGATGGGTTTTTTGAATGTTTTTTATGGGTAATACATACTGAACTAAGATCTGCAATTACCACAGGCTTAAGGTATTTACACATTTTGTTCTGTGACATAAAATACATCATTAAATGTCCAGTAATTTCTTTATAAATCGCTTGCGTGTCTTAAAAACAGCAGTTGCTAAAAAGTGGTGAAACGAGACTAAAGAAGTTGTCAGGGACAAGTACAGCGTACCTTACACAGAGACCCATCTACTCACTCGTCTGTTTTTACAGGTAGACCTGATTTGCTGACTATAGTGATTGTGTGGTAAGACAGGTATCATTTGTAGACTCTTGTTACGGCAGCTCAACGTGATGAATGTTGTTGAACTGGAGTTACAGAAGTGGGAAGAAGTCTGGATCTAGTTGAGGTGAAGCTGAAGTTCCCCAGAAGAAAGTATGAGTCATTTCAAAAGAAAACCCTAGACATAAAATGTTTATTGCATGTATAATGTTATTTCAGAAATATTGCAATGTCAAAATATGCAAAAAGCTGCTGGTCTTCACAAATCGAATCAGTTAATACTGAGATTGTTGTTTGGGTTTTGACTGGGGTGTGATTAGGACTGAGGTTTCAGCAGGCCTGACCCATGTCTCTTTATATTGCTGACATAATGATGCCCACACAGGAAAAGGTATGAACATCCCTGTCAGAAGGGTCACTCATGTTCATTTTCCGTTCAGCCTGACTGCTCAGAGACATCACCGCTCATGTCCATTTTGGTTTGGCCGAGCTACTTTGGTGCATGATGTGTTTGATTTGCAATGAGCAGTTTTTTTACTGCATCCCCAGCGCTTCATTTGGTGTCAGCGTGTTGTCTTTTGGCATTGAAGCAGTGTTCGATTTCGTTTATCAAATATTTTTTTACCTTTAACTTGGACTTGAAAACCTTGAGTTTGTCATTTTTAAAAAAAATTATTTGACCAGCCATACTTTTTTTAAGCTCATGTATGAGTGTGCTTCACCAGCTTAACGTCCTCTCCATCTTCATCTACAGACACCAACCAGGCTCTGCGGCTCTGTCTCGGCTCAAAGGCAACCGGGGCAGAGTTTGGCGCTGTCTCTGCCCTCAGCATCAACCATGATTGCTCACGACTTCTGTGCGGCTTCGCCAAAGGACAGGTATATACTCAGACACACATATAGACATTCACAGGCGTTTTGACAGGGTGTTGATTAAAACTCATAAACTCATACTTTGTGCATTTGTATATCATAATCCATCTTTACATCTTGTATTGAACCTTGTCTTTCTCTCTCCATCCGTTTGTCTGTCTGCATGATTAGATCACAATGTGGGATCTAGCCAATGGGAAGCTTCTAAGAACTATCAATGACGCCCACCCTCCAGGGACGGCTATACTGCATGTGAAGGTACACACACACACACACGCACATGCACACGTTGTGGAGCATGAATATAGTGGCCCGTCTGACTAAAAAAGTATTTCGCACACACAACCATTATCAAAGAAACATCTTGGAAACAATAAAACAAGTTAACACACACTCAGAGAGTGGTTTAGTTGTTGCCTGGATTGGATCTTTCATACTGTCCATCTGATTTGTGTCCCTAGTTATTATCTCCCTGTGCTTGTTTCTCTAGTTCACAGATGACCCAACTCTTGCAGTGTGCAATGACAGTGGAGGATCAGTTTTTGAGCTGGCTTTCAGGTAAATGACTCCGCTAAAATTAAAGATAAAGTTGATGAAGGTAATGTTGATGTAGTTTAAGTCTTACCTTTTTTGACGAAAACGTGTATACATTTTAGTCAAACTTTATCCATTTAATTTTTCTTAGATTTGAGATAGAATTGTCTCTGTATGTTTCCAGGAGGGTGATGGGGATGCGGTCCTGTGACTCCCGGTGTCTCTTCAGTGGTTCTAAAGGGGAGGTCTGCTCTATCGAACCTCTACATGCTCCTCAAGACTTCAGAGACCATCCCATCACACACTACTCACTGCTGGCAATGGCCTCTCTCACTAAGGTATACAAACACACAACGCTCAGTCCATACTACATACTTCATCTACCTACCATTGTGTTGGTTTATGATGTTTCTGTCTTTTGGTTTTCTTTAACCAGATTCTGGTCATTGGACTAAAGCCCTCGCTCAAAGTCTGGATGACTTTCCCCTACAGCAAGGTGTGTATTTCTGTTTCCATGTTCATCTTGTTAATGAGTGTATATTGTCCCAGATATATTGACACAATGACTAATACAGTTTGTAAATCAAAGTGTTTATCTCACCCAATGTGCAAGCTAGTTGGCCGTAGTTTTTGGGGTGTGTTCAAATGCAGCTTTTTGAGACACAGGCTACCTGAGGTGATACAACAGTGGCAGGCACAGGGAAAATCTGCATCAATCAGACTCTGCTAGGGGAAACTGGCCACATCAGTACTTAGTATGCATTTATATGCTGCAATTGAGTGTTTTTTTCCCCGGATGTGGTGGCTGTTGAAGGCTGGAAAGTCAACTGCACAATCACAGAAGTGTCTCGTGGAAGCAGAGTTTCCTGCCTTATTTATTCCAGCCTAACTGACTGCTGATGTGATGTGTTGCCTTTTCTTTCACCAGTCTGATCCATCCAGTGTTCCTCAGCTGGCCTGGCAGTTTGTTCCAGTACAGAAGACTGTAAACCCGGTCCTGGCTTTTTCCAAAGGAGACACAGTACACTTCCTCCTGGTATCTGCTTTATTTTATTTTATTTTCTGCACTTAAATATTGTTTTCAGATAGTATGATAAACAACATATCGATGTAAATTATATTTCTTCTGCTTCCATTGGTGATCAAAGTAACTTTTGATGTAACCTTGATTCTAGTACTTGACCTCAGAAGAATTTTATTTAATTACGTGAATTACAAAGTCATAACACAGGTGCTAAACTGCTTCAGGAGTGTATTCTGAGATTAGTAATGGCTGCAACAGTTTTTTGAATGTTCTCTTGTCCACTGCACTTTTGATTCAGGTAAAGAAGGAGGAGACGGGGACCATTCATGTCATTAAACAAAGACAACTCCACCTCAGCTGTGACATCATTAGCCTGAGTGTAAGTAACTAATTTACGTCCCACCACTGTGACACCAACAAGCCCTGTGATATTTAATATAAACTGTATATTATGTTATATCAGACCCTCTCCTTTTACCCTTACACAGTCATGTCGTGTAGACCTAAATATATACCCTACTCTATCTATCGCTATGGCTTATGTGTAAATAAAGACAAATGTTGTCATTTGCTGTAGTGTAAATTGCTTGACTGCTTCTCCTCCTGTCTTTACAGTGGATAAACAGTCGGACCCTGCTCCTGGTAGACAGCCATGAAAAGCTGCAGGTGGTGGACCGGCCCAGTCAGGAGATTTTGGAGACTCTGGACTTGGAGCAGGTGCAACTGGTCTATAACAGCCGACATTTCAAATCGCTGGCCACTGGAGGGAATGTCTCCCAGGCTCTGGTGAGGGATTAGCTGATGGGGGGGGATAGGATCACAGGTCATAGTTTCTGGGTCAGAGGTCAAAACTTTAAAGTGGTTATTGATCATAAATACACAGCTAACGTTCAGAAAGTGAGTAGTTATTTGCATACAGAGCTGAGAGGACAGCTCTATATGCAGCTCTGTATAGAGCAGACTCATAGGACAGCTATTGCTTGTCATCTACATGGAAATTAAGTCGTGTACCATAATCAATGTCTTATACACATCTTACTGCACAAGTATTTAACATTTGGGAGCCCAAATCACACAAGCTTCTGTAGAGGCAGGGGACACTGATTTGATAAATACCTGCACACTGTTTCGGGATAGTATTTGGGTGGTCTTTATTTACTATGACTGCAATACTTAATCTGTTGTCTGGGTTCTTAGATTATAGTGCAGGTTCCTCTGATATCAGAGACTTTTGGGGCTGTAGGAATGTAGAGCCAGTTGAAAATTAAGGGGGGTTACTGACCTGCTATGGTGGAGTCTAGCCCTCCTCAACATAACCAAATGCCCCACAGATGGAGATTGTCTACAGAGGGCATTACACATGAATACATTAATTTCACTCAGGGCTAAATCAAGATATCCAGAAGTGGCATCATGTGAGGTTGCACATCTGCCTTTTGAAGCCATGAAAGGCTGTAGCCAGTTTGCTTCACATATGCGGTCACACTTTCCAAACACTGCAACCAGACTTGCATGCATAAAATCTGTGTCTACCGACAGGTTTGGAATTTTCTTAGAGCTGCACTCTCCCATGTGTAGGTTGGCTGCAATCACTCTGCTGATGCTGATGCACTTTAAATCAATACATTTTAACCGTGTGCCTAATTGTATGTCTGTCTCCCAGGCTTTAGTGGGAGAAAAGGCCTGCTACCAGTCAGTCTCGAGCTACGGAGGACAGATTGTCTATTTGGGCACCAAGGTACGCTGTTGTTTGTGTGCATTTGTTCTGTTTTGTTGTCTGTGTGTGCTCAACAGCTGTGAGCTCCAATCTCTGTTTGTGGAGTTGTCTCTCTCTGCACATTGGTCAGTAGTAATTGCTGGCGACCACTTTGAAAGATTGTGCTGACTAATGTTAGGAAAAGCTGATACAACACCAAAAACCCTTGATGTTGATGTTTTCCTATGTGGTACCAAGTAGGAAGACACCAATCTGATGTCTCAACCATGACCAATTTTTCCTCAGTGTCTCCAGTAGGGATGTAACGATGTTCACCAAATTTTGTGAAATCACGATCTCCATATGTTATGGAAATACTGATTTCCTGTTCTAGCTGGACTTGGCATCTGCCCGCAGTGACAAAACTACTAGTAACTGGTTTGCTGAACATGGTATTACTCTTCTCTTCTCCAGAGAAGCCCACATGCTGAGATTCTCTGTGAAAGTTAAGTGACTGTGGTTGGGCTTCCTCAATCTTTAACAGTGTGTTACTCTCTTGTTTTGCAGTCAGCTCATATTATGGCTCTACGGAACTGGAGAGAGGTATGTACAAAAACATACTGTGTATCATGTATAATCTACTTTATTAGCAGTAATGGTGATGCACTGAAACATCTATTACTGTGATATAAGATTTTAGTCATTAGTTGCCCAACAACTGCTTGCTTTGCACCTGACCTGTGTCCTTCCCCGTCTCTGTCTGTGTCCAGCGTATAGACTGCCTGCTGAAGCAGGAGCATTTTGTCGAGGCTCTCTCTCTGGCCTGGTCCTTCCATGAGGGAACTGCTAAGGCTGTGGTTGGTGGGTATAAATTATATAACACACCCTGCAGCGTGTAAAACAGGCAAAAACACATTTGTTAATGTGTTATCCAAATGTTAAACAAATGTATGCATTTGGCCTTATCCAACCATTATTTGCATGGTTAAATTTGTTGTAGCATAAAACCTACATTTTCTGTGAATTATGCTGTCTTCTGATGTCCAGCGACAACATAATGTTATGATAGAATTATTAAATTAAAGAACACCTTTAGTCTACAAATTAAAGTACATATACATTTCAGTAGATACATTTGTGGAACAACATTGGTGGGTGCAGACTCAAATGTGAGTCAGCATGCTGTTAATAGAATAGTATGAATACAAAGATGGATTGTGTGACAGATGAAAGTTACAAGAATAATGTGTAACGTGTTTATGCCAGGCCTTTTTGGAGATCCAGTGAAAAGGAAAGGAGTGGTAGCTGACAAGGTACGAACAGAAAACCACTGCTCGCTATATTAAATCTATCTACCCTGGACAGTGTACTCTCTGGACATATTTGAACTTGTACCACTCTTTGTGTCTCCAGATGGTAGAGATAATTTTCCAGTTTACAGAGCATGCTTTGAAGAAGTGTCCTGAACAAGGCAAGATCCAAGTGATGGAGCAACACTTTCACGTAAGTTAACATGCCTTAAAGACCACACCTTAGTGTCCTGTCTGCCACAGAGTCAGCACCCTGATGGCTGACACTGGACCTTTTCAAAATAGAGAATACACAGTCAGGCTGACAATTAAAAGGACTAACTGGTGAAACAAACAGCTTTAATCATGTTTTCTCAATGTAATGTACTAGTGGGAATCCTTGAGTCCTAACAGTCATTTGGATGTCTCCTTACACATACCAACCCAAGTACACCCCCTCATGGCAACAGCACTCCCTGATGGCAGATGATGATAGGAATGGAAAGGAAAACTCTGACATGGTGTCAAGAAATTGTTTGTTTGAAATTCTTTCTCTCTCTGTCTCTCTGCGGTGTGTTTAGGATGTGGTTCCAGTCCTGGTTGATTACTGCCTGTTGCTACAGAGGCCGTAAGTTTATATTCATTTCATAGATACGCACAACCAGCACATTTTCCTGCTTCAACAATTCAAAATGTCTGCCTATCAGGTTAAAGTTCTAGAAACCGCTTTTACTGTCACAGAAGTATTAATTGAATTATCACTAATCTACAAAAATTAAATATGTGTTGTGTTTGTGTGTCTCCAGTGACCTGCTATTCAACCAGCTGTATTCTCGGCTCGTGGAGAACACAGTTGCTAAGGGTGTCTTTCTGGAGTCACTGGAGTCGTACATTGTTGCCGACCGCCTTGGTCACCTTACCACACCAATCATGAGGGACCTTCTGGCCCATTACCAAAGCAATGGTATGATGGACAGCCTTGAGAGATGCATTGTCCACCTGGATATCACTAGTCTGGACATACAACAGGTGAGTGACTGTGTGACTGTGTACAGAAAGGACTGTATGGTAAGTAAACTATGCTGCTCACAGCGGTCAACAGTGGAACTGGAATAATTTGCCAAAACGGATGCAACTGTCAAGCAGTCTCTTCAGTTGATGGTTGGCTGCCCTATAAATGATTATCTATAAATCATTAATAATAGATGACACAGGTTGGACATTTTTCCACAAGACAACTTTGTCAACCACTGACTTGATCTATGTTCAATCCAGAGTCAGAATAGGTTACATCAGGTGTTAAAAGAACAGATTGATTAAACATTAACTAATTAGCACACATTGACAAGTTTATTTTAATTGTGGAGCTCCCATCTGTTGCTATTCAGCAACTGATCATACAAATTCCAACCCATAGTAATAAATACTTTTTTTTATGTATTTGTGTGGGTGTTTGTGTTTTTGAAGGTGGTTCAAGTGTGTTGGGACAACCAGCTCTATGATGCCATGATCTACGTTTTCAACAGTGGAATGAATGACTACATCACACCTATGGAGGTAAGTCCTTTCTTACAAAATGATGTGCTTTAATCAATATTATAACTTTCATTCCAGTTCAAGTTAAAGGTACTCTATAAAGTTTTGGGGAAGACATTTAGAGATAGAGAGAAGAGGAAAAATCTGATCAAGTTTAATGTCCAACTCACCCACACACTGAGGCTACGGTGTGCTAACATTTGCTTATATAATATAATATGTTATAAGTGGCAATATTTCTTTTCAGTGATACTAATGTACTGCAAATAAACATTGCACACTGTGTAGGTTTGTTCCGTTAGCAGCACGGGGTAATATATATTGCGATCCATTGTAATATTTAATGTTACTCTTACCTGTCCAGCAGAAAGCAGAACACTTTGGCATCAGTCTGCAAACATTTCTCTATCAACATTTAGACCCTGAGAAATAATTAATAAGTTGACCCTCTATGTTGTCTCTCACATTTATATTGTAGAAACTCTTTGCTGTGATTGGTTCACCAATTAGGGAGGGGAGAAGTCTAACAGGTATGGCTGGAAACAAGAAACCTAAAGTTCATTGCACCAAATACTTCAATTTCAAGTTTCAAGTTGGAAAAGAATATTTGAGTCATTAACTCCATCCTTTTCTTCTTGGACAGAAGAGGAGGTGGTAATGGGAAACAAACTTCTGGTGTACATAAGGTGAATTCACACAGATGACCACAGTCCATGAGTTGGTGCAGCTGACATACCTTATTACAAAAAATTTGGGGGTTTGAAGTAGCTGTTACCAACCATGTGTGCATGTGTGCGTTTTCTTTAGCTGCTGTCTTGCTGGAAGGGCTTATCCACTGGGAGACATACCTGAAGACCTTGTGGTTCAAGTAAAGAACCAGGTATGTAGATACCGTATGTTATACTCTATAAACGTAACAATGCAATTTATTTTTACAAATTCTAAAACCGTATAATTGTACTTTTTACAAGTGTAAGATTGGATCAGCTTGTTGTCATTAAGTGATATGTAGTTACAGTCTCATGTTGCCTTCAGCCTCTTTCACACACAGCTCCAGGTAAATTACTGGGATGACCTGTCAGGCAACGCTTTTGATGATTAAAAAAAACAAAGCTATTATTAGGATTTTACTTTGTTGTTGAGCCTGAAAAGTACTGCTAGTTGAATGTGTTTAGCTGAGAAGTTAGAAGCTGATTAGGGATAATACCACTGTGATGTCATCTGAAGAAATAAGGAAGCCTTTATGCAGTATGTTTGTGTGCTAATGCAGTGTTTTCGTGTGTGTGTGTGTGTGTGTGTGTGTGTGTGTGTCTCAGGTGTATGAGTTTCTTATCCGTCTCCATTCAGCCGACTCGTCAGATGAGGAGGAGGTTTTTCCATATATTCGTACTCTCCTCCACTTCGATACGCGGGAGTTCCTCAATGTCCTTGCCATGGTGAGATCTCTTCATATCATTTTAACATGCTGGTAAATGTGTGATAAGTGTGATGAAAGACACAGCAATATGCTGACTTTTAACTGAACAGCTATTTTCATTTTCTTTGTCATAACAATATGTCAAATGAAAAATTGAAAAACTATGTGACAAAGGAATCGTTCGAACTTCAAGTACACATAATTATCCACCTCGTCTGCAGCTCCCCTCAGCTACATGGAGCCTTATAGTGATTTGTAGCTCATTGTTTAGCTGCCCTGCCCACGATTTTATTGTTAAAGTTCACTCCCACTGCTGTCATAGTCTTGTTTAAGGCTGTAGCAGGCAGCAGTTTTCCACAAAGAAGCTCTAATGACCCACAGTACTCTGCCTGTTCTGCACCAAAGGGCAGACGGACATAGTTTGTGTACATTTGTGTTTTGCAGCTTAGGGGCCATAAATTGCCTCAGCAGCGGCAGAAAATGAAAGAGAGTTACTTCCATAGATTTTAGTTTTTTCTGTAATTTAACATTTGGTTTTCATTCTAGACATTTGAGGACTTCAAGAATGACAAGCAGGCTCTTGAGTACCAGCAGAGGATAGTGGACATCTTACTTCAGGTGATAAATTAAGGAAAACTTCCATGTGTTGTGTTTGTCCCGCATACTTTTTGACAGTGACGGTAGCATGGAGCATAAAGAGAGGCTTAGTAATCTTTCCCTTTATTGAAACGGACACTAGCCATGTTTCCATGAAATGTCAAGTAAATTTAAAGCAAAATTTTGTAAGTTTGAAAAAGAAAAAAATAAATGTATTTGTACAGTTTTTATTTTCCCTGTCTTTTTATATCTTTTCTTTGATGATTAATATACCTCTCTGGTTACCTAGGTGATGGTTGACAACCCAGACTTTACGCCTTCCCAGGTGGGTGGGCTCTTCACCTTTTTGGCTCGCCAGTTGGCCAAACCAGACAACACGCTTTTTGTGAACAGGAAGCTCTTTGATCAGGTAATTTATCCCCAGAAGACTTCAAGTAATAAAGGATTATGTTATCCTGATAGGTAAAGGTGCAAGGTTTGAATGACTGTGCAAATGTCACTGAAATAAATCTCTCTCACTTTTCATGTACATGTTATTGCAAGCAAAAGCAGAAAGAACAGTTTTTGTGGTAGAGAGACAACACGTATGGTGCCAGGCAGTTTCTCTAAGAAGCAGAGAGGCTGATGGTATGTTAGGATTACAGCTTGTAGACAGAAGGCACAGCTGCTTTTACACATCACTGTCGAACAAGGCCCTGTTGTCTGCACACCACTAGAAACTCAACCTTGACATGACAGCCGCTCTTCCTTCTGGGGAAGTCATTTCCTATTCATAACGTCTCTCACAAACAATGAAGGCTAGCTGGTGTCCTGGAATGTGGTTTCACAGGAAGACCACCTGTCCTCACTGTAAAGAATACTTACTGTGAGAATATGTGGTATAGGTTTGTATACTAACACAGTCACAGACATATTGTCAAATTGTTTCTCATTGTCAAAAATGTATGTGTGGTCTCCTTCACTACCCCCTCATCCGTTATTTTGTCACATCGGCACATCCCATGTGGCAGTATTTCTTAGAAATACCAACCTGACACCCCCCTCCATTAATCTTTGGTCCGATTGTCTTTTCAGGTTCTGGAGTTCCTGTGTTGTCCAGACGATGACTCCCGACACACTGAGAGGCAGCAGGTTCGGCTAAAAAATGAAAAAATGATCTACTAATAAAGTCCTATACCAAATATTTAAAAATAAGATACACAATCCTGTTTTATATTAATGCATGAGAAATAATTCTCAATGATAGTGACAGTCACAGGGAACATTTTTCCACATTGAGCAATTTGACTTTTCATACGTATTGTTACACGTTTTAAACGTATATATATCTGGTCTTTATTGCGACTGGTGTGAAGGTTCTGTTGGAGCTGCTGCATGTCGGTGGTGTGGTCCAGTTTAATGAAGAAAGGCTGTTGGCTTTGGCGGAAAAGGCCAAGTTGTAAGTAGCCAAGTGATTATTCCCTAGGTTCTGTCCCTACGAGTCCCACCTTTCACATAACACATATGATCATTGATCCACAGTTGGTATAAAATATTGATTGGTAAAGCTTTAAATCCAAAACACTGATGACAGTCTCACAGTGCTGCTTTTCACTGGTTTCTCATGCCATTCAGACATTTTGAAAATGTGGTTAACTATCTGAAAACACCAGATATGGCAATATAATTCAGTTATTATAGCAACTTATTTATTGTAAGTTAGGAGTTACTATCATTATTATCATTACATATTGTGGCCTCAGTTACATGTGTTTGTCTCCCTCTTGCCCTCCAGCTACCAAATCTGTGAATTTCTCTATGAGAAGAAACATCTGCATGACAAGATAATTGACTGCTACCTGAGAGACCCTCTCAGAAAGGTAACATATGTTTTTGATTTATCCATGTAAACATGTATTTGGTCGATATATGTTACTTTTGTATCTGTGCTTTTTTGTGTATGTTGATTTATGTGTGAATTTTTGTCAAAGGGTTACATATGCAGGCAGAGCTAGACAGCTGGTGTAATTTTGTTCTATCTCAGCTGTTACAGGCAGCCTGGCTGTGTGGCTGGTGTTTCTTTACTTTTGAGTGTTGAAGAACATAGAAGACGCCTGTAAATACTTGAGTCTTATGTGTGCCTGTGTGTGTGTATTTGTGTCAGGGGGAGATCTTCAGCTACATCCACAATCTGTTGTCCATGCCTGGCTATAGCCCGGAGGAGAAACAAACAGTCAAGGAGAAAGTACTGCAAAACATGCAGGTCAGTACATAACAGAATGACATTCACACTGTGTAGGTGGAAGGGATTTACACACCTTTACCCCCATTGCATTCATAATGTGTTGTTTGTCTTTTTGCATTTAAAGAGTAACTTAGCCCCAGAGGTTTGGTTTAAGTGCCTCGTCTCTGGAAATTCCAAAAATGCAGAAAAAGTGGGGTTTGGTTCCTCTTTAATTATAGTGATTCATTCACGTAGCTGTGTAGCATAACGCAGGCTTACCGTCTTGACTGGTCTTGACCGTCTTGGGCTGTTTGGTCACAAGATGACTGAACAAACTCATGCAGTGTATCGGGTGTGACAAATGCAAGGACTCATGAAGGGAGACATTCTCTGGTTAACAATATGCCTGCTGTCTGCTATATTGCGTTTGCATACAAACCAAACCACATATTTTCACAGGAGCTGGTGAATCTTGACCCCAGTAAGTTAGCTGACTTAGTGGTGTTTCACTTCACCGAAGAGGTGCAGCAAATCATCTCTGAGTTTCAGGTAAGGTCAAAACAAATAATGATGTCATGATATATCTTCTTCATCTGGTAATATTACACTATTTTGGCTGCACTAAACACAACAAAACAGTATGGTTGGACTGTTTAATGTCACCTACTGAATTTTCTCAATTTACCCTTTCTCTCTAGGATGACGAGCTGCTCTACAAGTTTCTCAGCTGTCTCCTAGAGCCACGGTACGATGTGCATCCTGTTCAAAAAATAATTCTGCTAACTCATTCCAACATCTTACACATTTGCCTCCTGTCCTCCCTGTTCATTCACTCCCATTTCTCACTTCTTTAACTCGCATCTGCTTTATTATACAGCGAAGTTCATCATCCGGGGACCATGCTCCTACTTGAACATGACCTCCATGAGCTCCTGTTGGACTTACTGTGCCGCTTCGCCCCCCAGAACCTGCTGAGGTTCCTCCAGACCTCCCAGCACTACAGACTGAAGGAGGCCATACAAGTACTATCTACTACACTCCGACATGTGCATTTCATGTGTTTGTGTATACAAGGAAATGTTTTCCATGTGACAAGGATACGTTACCTCTCAAAAGTTTGGGGTCACCATGAAAACTCAATCTTTAATTAATCAAATGAGTTGCCAAATGAATAGAAATATATCCAAGACATTGACAAGGTTAGAAATATGTTACGTTGAAATGTCGTACGTCGTTCACCGTATCGAAGACTAACAACCCTTATTTTCAGAACAGCTTACCTGAGACTACGTGCTTATTCTGTTTCCATGTCTTTCTGTCTAGATAACACAGAAGTATCACCACAATGAGGCTACAGCTTATCTACTGGAGAAGAAGGGAGATATTCAAGGAGCGTTTGATGTCTTGTTAGAGGTAACTACTAAACACCCAAGGAATAATCGTTTATTTAGATCAATTAATTAGCTAATTATTAATATTTACCTCTCTTGCACATGAATGCAACCCGACTGACATATGGGTTAAATTGATATCCACTCATACCGGTGTGCATTCGGGCATCACTTTTAGTTGAGGTGTAGAAATATAAATTCATATAAAAATACTCAGTATTATTACAACAAACTGTACCTAAATACAGTCGGAATAAATGTTCTGTACAGTTGCTGTGTTATGTGGCCATCATTGTCACAAACATGTTTTTATAATCTCTCTGAAGACACTGAAGGAGAAACTGAGTGTCCTCGCGGCTGAGAGTGACGGAGGAGTTGAAGAAGATGAAAGACATGACGATGAGGAGAAGACTGGCGGCGAATCCACACTGACAGGAGTGAAGGATTCACTGAATGACATCATTGACTTGTGTCATCGAAGCTCTCCGAACCTCAACCAGCAACAGAGAGAGGTAGTGGTGGGTGTGTGTGTGTGTTTGTGTGTGGGAAGGTCCGGGGGGCTCTCTGCCTGCTTATTCATGGCTTTTTTTCCCCTCACAGGTCCTTTGGTTTCCACTTCTGGAGACCATGATGAATTCTCAAAGACAAGGGAAAGGACTTGGTGCCAAACACACATTTGAGGGTAAACAAACATACAATTGTTTGTATGACTACACAGAATGATGCCAAATTTACGTTGCACCACCTAAAACAGTACAACAAGCCCCTGACAGTGACACGACAGTGGTGACGGTGCTGATAATGAAGTTGATGTCATGTTTCTCAGTGCTAAAGGAGCTGACGATGAAAGTTCTCAACTGTATGAGCAGCTTCATTTCTCTTCCTGCCATCATCCAACAAATACTACAGGTGTGTATTTGTGATTTTCTGCAGTGTTTCTGAAGAAGTTGTTCCTCTTAATAATACATAGTCAATGTCATGGATCTGCTTTACTAAGAACTGCTGCTTGTGTCTGCTTAAATTCCTGTTGGTTAGAGTGGTTTCTCTACAAAGAGTACAACAACTTTTTTAAAGTAAATGAAAAACATTTGAAAAAGACATTAAATCCTGTTTTAGTTCTGTGTGTGTTTGTGTGTATTATATGACTATTAATGTTAGACAGAATTTCTTTGATGTGTTCAAGTAAGTACGCTATGATATTACCATTTGCACTGTGCGTTGCGTATTCATGACATGTGACACGGCCCTTGTGTCTGTCAGGACCCGGTCTATGGGAAAGGGAAGCTGGCAGAGATTCAAGGTCTCATTCTGGGTATGCTGGACACATTTACCTACGAACAGGTAAAGCATCATGCGGTCGTGGGTCTGTGTTTTGTGGCCCCTTTAGCTATCTGATGAGGTTTGAGTTTTTGGCATGATCTGTAAATAGACAAATCCTCATGTTATCATTGTATCATTGATTGTTTTTTTTTGGTAATTTACAAATATATTCACATATGCAGTAAAGAAGTGCATTTATAATTGATGTGATAGAATAACAGATTGGTCTTTAATAATAATAAAGTTGTTTCTGTTTTAGACTTTACTTGAGACAACCACCAGTCTGCTGAACCATGACCTCCACTGGTCCCTGGCTCACCTGCGCGCTGCGGTCACAAGGGGACTCCACCCACGACAGGACTACTGTAACATTTGTCTGCAGCAGTACAAGAGGAGGCAGGACTCTGCTGAGGAGATAATTGTGTTCAGGTAACACACAGGGTGAACATAGGAAGCAGTGTACTTAACTGTACCTCCTGCACTGAACATTTCAGGACAAATACCTGACATCTTTACAGGTTCTAACGTGTTTATGTCTGTCCCTCGTCAGCTGTGGCCATCTGTATCACGTCCAGTGTCTGCAGCAGAAGGACTGTGGGTGGGGTGTTGCCCCAGAGTTGCAACAGCGGTGGAGCTGCTACAAGTGTTCGTCCAGCAAAGGAGGAAGAGGCGGGACTTCTTCTGAACAAAAAAGAGGCCGCAGCACGTCCCTGGCACAGGTGTGTAACTCACCACACGCTCTGATCTATATTCACCCTTCTCCAGCTCTTTTACACTCCGACATGTATGAACAAAAAAGGACACAGTAACAGTTGCTTACCATCCTGACACAGCCCTCACTGTCTTTCTCTCTGTGTCAGACTCGTGTTACGTCAGTGCATCATGAAGCAGGAGCAGAGGCTGACAGAAAGAAGGTAAGATTTTATCAGATCCCAGAAAGCTGTGTTTACATTTACATATGACACCACAGTGAAGACAGCTGGGGTGGCTTGCTATCTTTGGTTCTGCTCTGAATATTTCTGTTTTGACTACATTTTATCTGGTTCTTGGTCGTGATCCAGGTGTTTGTTGAGGCAACATTGGACCTTCACCAGGAACAGTCCTGGGATCAGCTACGCTGTTTATACCGAGGACCATCCAGGGTAATGACGCTGTCTCTCTGTAGCAGCTGGAGAGCTTCCTCATTTACGTTACTTGATTACACACAAACAGCCAAAAACATACTTACTATTCGTTTTCTTTTGTCAGTGAAAACACAAATAATGCACTGTTGCCACAAGAACTAAACATTTTCTAATTTTTTCAGCTATCCATCCTTTCAGAACTGTCTCACAGCAATGAGAAGACAGGACTTCTAATTACCGCCCAACCAGGATCAGAGAATTTCCAACTCAAACTCTCTCCTCCACCTCTGTTTGAAGAGTGAAGGATAAATGTCCATTAATCTTCTAAACGTCGGTGGCATTGATTGAAGACGTTCAGCTTTATCTGATTTTCTGCTTCCCCTGACTAATCAAGATCAATGTGGATTGATGTTTTTTTGCTGCTTTTGATATCGTAACACTTCTTTTAAAATACTTATGTTAAAACAAAGTGTTTTAATATTGATCACATTGAGTCACAAGCAATTCTACAGAGTGTAGCTTTGATTTCATCCTTTGTACGACAGCTGACTGAACCATCTAGCTTTGGTTTGCATGTTGGTTCCGGGAAGTCAAAGGTGGATCCTGACGTTACTGCAAAGAAAGTTGAAACGTGTATTAATACTGAATGTTTGTGTACAAGCAGTAAAAAGACATAAGATACTTACGCCTCTCTTATTTCTGCACATCAATATGAGACACTAATAGCTTGATAATATCATGATTTTGTCAACTTGTAATTGACAAAAATGCAGCAGATTAAATCTGTGGATGTTTTTTTTTTTATGAAATGCACCTTGAATGCACCTCTTTCAGTGTTTACGTCTGCAGGCTTGTTCCTTTACATTTTTTACCAAAGGACCCCGTTTTCCAAGAGTTGATTCAAGCAGGAGGGTGTTTGTTGCAGTCACAAAGAGAAAAAAAATAAATGCTGATTTATTAATCCTGGATGCATGAAATAAGTCCTCCAGTTTCTGTCTCTATTTGTCTATTTTCTCATTAAAACAAGCTGTGACCTCAAAGGGTAGAGATACTTTTCATCCTTTACCCACTGCTGCTGTGATGAATTTATTATCAGTTATCCAAACACATATATATATATATATATGTATATATGTATGTGTATATATATGTATATATGTATATATCTATGTATATGTATGTATATATGTATATCTATATATATGTATATATATGTGTGTATATATATGTGTATATAATATGTATATGTGTATATATATATATATGTATATATATGTATATGTATATATATGTATGTATATGTATATATATGTATATATATGTATATATATGTTAGACACATCGAGGGAGAAAGATAATATGGTGGCAGTCACTTGGTCCCGTGCCCCGATGGTTATATTTTCTGTTAATCTAAGGGGTTTCTATCAGTGCCTGTTTCTGTTTTGTTCTCTCTCTCCTTCCCCATTTGGTTATGCTACAGCTTTTACTTCCTCTTCTGTTCTTCCCTTTATTTTGTTTTTTAATGCATCTCATCGGCTCTCATGAGCACAACAATCTGAAATCTTAGCAAAATCAATCTGACCCACCAGCCAGATCAGCAAACAGACGCGGTGAGGCACGCCGGTTTTGCTTTCCCATGTGCTAACGTGGACTCTGCTTCCTTTGAATTCCATTTTTCTTGAGTATGACCAGCTGGTGGGAATTTTGTTTAATAGGTTTATCATCCACTACATCTATAACATGCTCAGTCAGGTTGGTGCGTGAGGGTGTATCTGAAAAAATGAGACGGGGAATTCAGCAACTTCATCAGATGTGCATCATCTGTGCCTGTTGTTGAGTCTTCCTGTAGGAATAGACTCAGATTGAGCATTACAATCTTTATACATTAAAAAAACAAGGGCTTGAAATAGAAAAATGACATCTGTTTTCCTCATTAAACAGAAAAATACAGCCATACACTTTCTGAATTCTAAGATGAGCTCAACTTCCTCATCAACTCATTGTAAAACTCACAAAAGCAGTCCTGGTTTGTCTTTCTCAATCACCTTTGGTCTGGTTGATCAATTAATAGAGTGAAATGTGAAAATGTTTCAGCTCTACACACACTTGTCTGCTGCACATCTCCTCAATCCCCGCCCACTGGGTGTTGTCGTCCCCAGAGTCACAGTCATGTTCAGGGCCGCTGTAAATAACCTCCATACTGTCGGCCTATGTTCTGTCTTGAAACTAACCTCAGTCTTTGAGCCCCCCCATATTCTGGCCACATTCTGCAGATTACATCTTTAACACAGCAACAAACAGCTATTTGCTATGTAAAGGTATGGTGGATTAATGAAGTCTGGAGCAGAGATTAAAGTTACGCTCCCCCTGTGTCTGTTGTAATCTGAGTGTAATTGAAAATAAGACTCCATCAACTGTATTTATTACAGAATCATGCACTGCACCTTTAAAGAAAATGTGTTTCAAAACTCTTATTGGAATTCTGATTTAAACTAAATCTGCATCAATTACTATCCTCAAACTGAGTTTAGCAGCATACTGAGTATTCAGGTTTCTGGTGTATGATTCATGCAGACTCTCAGTTCAGGGGCTGCCCCGCTTTGTCAAAAGCTCTGTTCTGTGGTTCTGAAACACATGTTTTCACTTACAGATCTTCTTTCCACGCGGGAGGAAACTAGAGGGCAGTTCCTGACTGTGACTCATCACTGGTGCCCCAGCTGCTAACACAGGCACACACAAAAAGAGGCACCTCTCTCTTCAGTCTCGTGTGTATAACGTGTTGAAGTTGGACATATTTTCACAGTTTTTTTCCTCAGATGCTGTGCGCTGGGTGTCTTTTAATGGATTATAGGGGCTGAGTCACATGTCCCGCCTCAGGACACTGGCAGAGCGTGAGTTTGAATAGCTTCATTCTTTGGCGAACATTTGTTTTCAATCAAAGTGTGGATTTTTATTTAAAAAACAAAATTGAAAGTTCAAACTGAGTGTTTTCGACAGTCTCCCGCTTCTTCTCTCCATCGATTGCCATAAGTATGAATTAAGTGTAACACTCATTTCCTGTACGTAAACCTAAAAGAATCCATTCATTACATAAGTGTTGTGCACACCAACAGTCAGAGCGGTGTGTTTGTTTGAAACACACGTTTCTGAAAAGCCCTCAGCTTCTTATGTTTTTCTCTCTTCTTCCTCCCGCAGCCTGACAGTGTAAACCAGACCCACAGCACTTCACTTCAGTTATTCTCAGTAAAAAGACAAAACACCTCAACATGGCTGCTGCTGCACTCGTCACAGAGAACTTCAAGTTTGTGTCCCTCTTCTTCAAGAGTAAAGATGTGATGATCTTCAACGGTCTGATCGCTCTGGGAACAGTGGCTGGCCAGACTGCGTACAATGTTTTTGCCTTTCACTGCCCATGTTCCCCTGGGAGGAACTACCGATATGGCCTGGCTGCCATTGGTGTTCCAGCCCTGGCATTTTTCCTGGTGGGAATAATGATGAACAAGAACACATGGGACCTTGTGTCCGAGTGCCGGCTCAGGAACTGCAGGAAGCTGTCGGGGGCCGCTGCCTTTGCACTGCATGGAACCATCATAGGTCGAGCTGTGGTGGCTCCTTTAACGTGGGTGGTTATCTCTCTGCTGCAGGGCCAGGCGTACACATGTGCCCTCAGTGAGTTTGTTAACTCGAGTACACTGGTCGGCTTCCCCCGTGATCAGGGGTCAGAGGTCATGGCGAAATTCCCGTGTAAAAACGGTGTTCCGACAGAGGTGCAAGTCTTCTGGCCTGAAATTGAGCGGCAGCTGAAATATGAATCTCAGGTACTGGAGCACTTTATGTTTTGTTTTTGTCACACTGGCCTTGTTTGTTATTATAGCTCCGCCCAAATAGGAAATGTCAAATGGTAATAAGGAAATCAACTAATGAAACCTCACTTCCACTGTGGCATTTTATCTGCCGGAAGGGACGAGATCTCTCTGCAAAATGGCAGCTGACTAGCTATCCACTTTAGTTTCAGCGTCACCATAGCATCGAACTGATTTGTGACAGCTCAGCCAGGCTGCAGACTCGAAAGCACAACTGAGGCAAGGTGAAGAAACAAGTCAACCAAAGCAGCAGGTTAGGATAAAAAAAAAAAAACTAGGTGTGAGGATGTGAAGACTGGATCGTTACAGTAGTAGTGGCAGAAAAGATGGGCTGGCAGAGAGCTCCAGCTGAGGCCTGAGGGTGAAGTCTATTTACTGCAGAGCTGATGAGGGGAGTTGGATGTGGAGGTCAGGTGATGCAGTAAGGCAGGAACACAGCAGGACAGGGAGAGAAGGGTGCAAGAAGGAGTATAAACCAGCTTTAGCCGTGACAAATTCATTGATTACTTTTCTGACATTTGTGTAAGAAGATATCAATATGCAAACAACAGAAACCTGAACATGTTTGACCTCACCACTCTCCATCTTTTCCAGCTGATAGGCTGGCTGCTGGTGGCAGGAACCTCTCTGGCAGTGTTCCTGATGCTGTGCATGAAGCGCTGCTCCTCTCCTCTCGGCTACCTACAGGAGGACTACTGGTCCGAGTACCGCTCCAGTGAAAAGGCCCTCTTCCAGCGCACGGCAGCCGTCCACGCCCGCCTCCTGGCTGCAGACAACATAAAGAGCTTCTTTGGCTTTGTGGCACTGGACAAGGAGGAGAAGGAGCAGGCGGCTGAGTATCAGACCGCTACTCCCATCTGCAGCACTAACTGGAACAGAGTGACCGGTGTCTACCTCTACAGGGAGAAGAATAAGCTGCCGCTGTACAGCAGGCTCAACAAGTGGGCCACATACAACAAAGAGCATAATGAGGAGGCAATGGAAAAAGAGATGGACATGATCTACTGATGGTAGTCTTCTGAAAAGATGGTCGTTATCTACCCTCAGATCAGACTAGGGGATGCAGAGTGTAACCCCTGTGGGAAGTGCACGGTCAAGCTTCACATTCATGGAGCTCCCAGTCACAGTCTCTTCCTGGGAACTCCACTGATGTGAAGCCGGGACGAGGGAACGTGCAAAAATGTTAGCTTCTTTGCAGTTTTTAGGGCTCGTTCAGTGCAGCACTCTATTGCAAGTCACTGTAACACTGAGATTATTTTGAAGCTGTTATTTTAAGGTAAAGTAGTTACATAATGCTGCCTTGAGATTTTTTTTAAGGAGAAAATCTACGTTCAAGAGGTTAGCCATGTGTTTACACAGTTAGGCTGTATCAGACATAAATAAGAACAAAACGCAATCATTTGAATGCTTTTCATACCCAATCACGTGACTTTCTCATGCTATGTTTACCTGGAAAAGGTGTTTTTGGAACATGACACGTCGTGTGTTGCTCCTGTCCCAGCTTGTGTAAAATGTTCTGCTCGTATCAAATTCAGAATAAGCATATATTAACAAAAGTCTTTTTGTTACGCAGAATCCCAACTCTGCAAGGATTGTGAATGAGTTCTCAGGATGACATAGAAATATCCCAGCTTCATATGTGTGTATACATCTGTTGTCTTTGTCACTGACATATATTCTTTATTAATAATGTACCAAATATACCTCCTTTTTCACTTCCAGTGTGATCCAAAATATAAAACATAAATTCCATCGAGTATAAGTTGCATTGATGTGGTTGGTCATTTTCAGCAGATTCTTATTTAGGAAAAAACTGTATCTAAAATACACCCTCATTTATATCTGGTACCAACGTTTTTTGTTGTTGTTGGTTTATTGTTCCCATAATGTTTTTGGTCAAGTGACAAACCAACTTAATATTCTATATTGCAGTGTGTTTGCTATGAAAGAAAGAGCCACCATATCAGCATTTGTGTGTTTGGATGTGTCTCTGTAGTGTACTTGCAGTGTTCTGTAAATGCTAAATGTTTTTCAAGTGCCGCACATGCGTTCTCAAATTGATGAAGATGTTTTCTTAATCTCCTCGTGTTTCGTGTCTTTGCACCTGTTTTCTTCAGCTGCAGAGCAGCGAGCTCTCAGGGTCTCCATACACTCTGCTAAATGGCACAAACATGCATCCATATAATGAAAACCTTTACTTAAGGTTTCACATTTTGTAAGGTTGATAGTGAAAATGGATTCGGGGAGATTTAATATGAAGGACGAAGAGGTTGACAGTATGACGATGTTGGCCAAACACTATTTACACAAATGTAGATTTAAATAAAATGTACTTGTTTTTGAAGCATTTAGCCACAAATTGTTTATTACACATTAACATATTAATAGTAAAAACTAATTACATTTTAATTTGAGTTAATCTGCCTCACACTTATAGGACAATTTTTCTTGTCTTTTTTTGATTTATGAATTTATATGACCTCTTAATTTAAGTTATTTGATTGATTTATTTAATAGGCTATTAATATATTGGAGGCATTCATATTCATGGCTGTACTGTATTGGGGTAAAGTCATGCTCTACAGTTACACCTTTGACCTTTTTTTAATAAAGAGGGAGAAAAACATCCATGTTCATACTCCAGATCACAAGTAGGCGGTAATCAAAGCTGAAAGAGACACACGACAAAAGAAATCAATGACGAAGAAATGTTTCTCTGACGCCACACACTGCGGGACAGTAGGTGGCGGCATGCACCTCTACACGTTGGTTCGAAAGCTGTTATTAAATAAGGGAAGAAGAAATATTTTTCTGCGCATGTGCAAAAGGCTGTCGTTTCGGGCGGGCTGATTCAAAACATAAACAAGATGGACTTGATATCTGCGCTGCACTTTCTGAAGTTAAAAGAAATCCCAGAAGGTAAAATTGTGTGCTTCTTCCACCATGTACACGATTTTTTGTATTTTATTGATTGAAGGGAGGAATAATTTCGGATATTTTACGCCGCCCTGGTAACTCTCACGTTAGCCAACTTGACGTTAGCTATTTTCCACCCTGTCCTCGTGTAACGTTAGTTACAAGAGAAACACAGTCACATCTCGTTCATAAATCTTGTAAATTTGCCGATGCTGCCTGGTTTGAAAGCAAAACAATCAAACCTTAGTCTGTATCCGTGAATCCTTGGGAATCGGTGGCAGCTGTCAACACTCACTGCAGCTTGAGCTGTCCCTCCGTCTCTTGTTAGTAACCCAAGCCCATCTTTATGAACGAACGTTAATGTTTGCTATTTGCCTTATCCAGAAAAGGATGTGATAACTTTTTTAAAATTTTCAGACTGGGTGGACGCAGTCTGGGACCTCGAGTTCACAGAGAGAAAACCATTGGATGAAATCGCAGAGGAAGAATTTGCAGTCAGTGGACACAAGTCCTTCAGAGCTCTGTACCAGTGTGTACTGGCCCACGCTGCCGACCATCAAAAATCTGCAGGCAGAGATGGAGCTACACAGGTAAAACTGATCTAGCACTGAGACAATTGACACAAATACACATAGAAGGAATATTTGAGTTTACTCCTTTCTTTTATATTTTCTGTTGCCCATTTTCCAAATCCTCCTGCAATTATCTAGACTGGTGTCATGCTTTACAGGCTGCCCCTCAGTTTTTCCAGGTGCACTAAGAAAAAATAATAATGTGTAAAAACTAATGACTTCAGCTGTCAATATTTTCAGTACATTCAAAACAAAAAAAATAGATGTACATGACAACATGTCTCTCTAAATTTTGGGAAATTGTTAAAAAAACAAACAAACTTGCCTTTGCGCTTTGATTTTGAAGAAAAACATTAATCTGCTCAGTATCCACTTTCCTGTCTGATTGCAACAGTAATCACATATTGTCTCCCATGTTGAACTGTAGAGCATCTGGGCGACTCTGGGGGTAAACGGGGTCTCAGTCAAGTCTCTGGTGGCTGTGCTGTCTTATTTCATCTTGGCGGGAAAAGCCAAAGCAGCCAATGTCCAGCAGAGAGTGAATGGACTGCACGCTGCCTCAATCTACCTGCTGCTCCTAGGAATCCCAGGTGAGAAAATCAGGGAGAAATTAACACCTAAGAAGTCTGGCATATTGCTTCAGTGCAGCCACATAGCAATAAGGCTTTAATTATTTTCGTCTTTTTTCTTATTGAAACAGTGAGTGGCTACTGTATAGCTTGTGTTTTCATTTTACTGATTGTTGTTGAATCATTACCTCTAGAATCATATGTTTACAGATGATCAATGAAAAATGTACAACAAACAGGAAATTATTACCAAGTTTCACTTTACTGTGATGTATTCACATAGGTATCTGCCCTGACAAAGCGGTTGACCCCTAGTGTGCACCTATCTTTGAAGCTGACTTTGTGTGTATGTCTGTTCCTTGCTTTCAGGAAGCATCGCCAATAAGGTCTTCCATGAGGTTTTATTAGACACATGTGCAGACTTGACCTCTCACTGTTGGCCTCAGGACTCTGGAAAGAAGCGCAAGAAGGATGGCCTGAAGAGTTCCCAGACAGATGGAAAACGTTCCAAACCACAGCGGAAAGATGCCGAGGTATGGTCAAAATGAACCCAAAATCACTAAAACCTACAGGACCATTATAAGATATGATGATGCAATAATTATAATTCATCTTTGAGGCTAAAAATCTACAGGCCACTGTAACGTTTAACACTACCTGTGCTAAGATTCATTACGTTGTATCTATCTGCACCATTTGTCAACATACAACACTAGTTGTGGGCGGTGTATGTGTAATACTATTGCCATTAATTTTGAATAGTGTGTGTAACTGCTCTTGTTAGTTTCTGTTTTATTCTGCTCTTATATTGAATGTAAGTTTTTTCCTCTTTAAATTTCACTTAACTGTACTCATTCTGTTCTTGTCTGCTTTGACACCTGAATTCCCCATCTAGGAAATACATTATGGATTAATTTATTTCATCTAACTTGGATATGGATATGTAAAATAGGTTACTTACTGTTATTGTTGACAACTAATTTCCTTTCATCAGTTAATTGACTGATCATTGCAGCTGTAGTACAGAATGATGTATTATTGAAATGACCAACAGTGGAACAAACTGAGTCTAGACGGAGTGTTGAAATGATCTAAACTGTTGCTGTTATCCTCAGATGGAAGTTGATGATGAAGAGGAGGAGGAAGAGGAACTTCATTTCTCGGGCCAGGACTTGATGAAGATCAGGGATGCTGTGGTTCTCTTGGTCCAAAGCCTCCTCAGGCTCCTGGAGACTTTTCAACTCAAGGACAGACCACAGAGCACTAGCAACTGCATGCAGGTGACCAACGATTCCATCATCACCCTCACTGTATACCACACTGCAACATCATCACCCTCACTGTATACCACACTGCACTGTACTCATATTTGAGCTGTTTGCATGTTTGTTTTTTCTCCGCAGATCTTCTGTAAGCTGCTGTACTTTGAGCCGGTCGTTGGAGAGCTAAACTTTGCTGCTCTGCAGTGAGTTTTCTTATTTCTCTCTATGTCTTGTTCAAGAATGTATCAAGGACAGGATCGAGCTGACAATTCTCTTTTTTCTGCACAGAGATATCACCAAGCTGAAGAGTGTTCCTGAGATGGCTTTCTACGGCCTGCAACTGCTCTGCTCACCAAAACATGGGGACCAGAAAGAAGTAAGATCCATGGCTCATGATTATCTGAGAATCGGAATTGCAGGAGACTTTTGCAGGAAAAGTCTGGTTGAACATGAGGCGTGGGTGATATCTATAGTTTAATATGTTCTTAATGCCATTCAACAGATATTTCTAATAAAACTGATGTCTCTTGTTCAGTCTCTGCGCAGGGTTTTCCACCAGCTTCTCTACGTGATCCTGATGATGAATAAAGGCAACAGAGGGAAGCCCTCCCTCCTTGTAACTAGCCAGGCCATCCTGTCCACCCGCGACCAGGCCATCCATTTTGTTTGGTAAGCAGCTGTCTGTTGATTGAAAATTATACCAAATGTAACCAAGTGAGGAGATTAACATTTTACATACCTGCCAACCTGTGCGCATTTTGCATAGCAGGTACGCATTTTTACATCAAAATATCCTGGTACGACTATTTTCCCTGATGCAGCAATTATTTATTGACGAAAAAGAACCAATTAATTATATGATTTTTGGCTCCACGCACATAAACTTAACTGAATTAATTTTATTTTTTTCTCAAAAAGGTTGTCAGGTCTAATTCCTCTCACAGTTTTTGAAATGATGTACTGGACTTCATCTCTACCAACTGCAGTGAATGAAAATTTCTGCTCAGTTTATGCCACAAAATTCAGTATCAGATGCTTGATGTACAATGAATGTGTCATTCCCCTCTGTCTTAATTAATTGGTACACTCACATGCAGTGCAACTGCTATAAGCATGATTTATAAATGCTGACACAGAGCAACTCCATCTCCATCAATATAACTTTGTACACGGTTTGTGTGTTTATGATTATAGTCATCTTGTGACTGAGCTGAAGGAGATGGCGCCTCCTTTCCTGCAGATCCTCCTGCAGCATATCTGCTTCCAGGTAAATCCTCCAGCATATACTCCGCAGTGATGCACTTCCTAGATAAGATAAAAATGATTACTGTATTAGTAAAGTTCAGATAGTCGATGTCAACCGTATGTGTTATACATTGTTCCTCTGTGGATGTTTAGATGGTGGAGAAGAGCGAGTATCGAAGCCATGGAGCCCAGGCTGTGGCTATGTTGACGTCTCAGATGGAAAGTAGTGGCTATGCCTGCTTCATCAAGTGGCTATCTAACTTCTCCAGGAGCTCAAAGGTAGCACATCACACGTGTTAGCTCTTAAATTGTGTGAAATGTCGTGATTCAGACATTTCATGATGATTGCAGCTGTTTAGCAGAACTTATTTCTAAATCCAGAATGCAAACATGAACAGTCAAAAAAATAATACGCTCAAAATAAAAGATGAATGTTAGGCCTTTTAGTACATATAGACGATTGTTTCATTGTCATTGTTTAATCCCTACAGAAAGCAAATATCCCCTACTGAATGTCAGGAATCAGTGGCTATAATCTAAATATGTGTCAGTCTTCATTATCTCCGATCAGTGGATTCCCCTTGTGTAAGTCTGTTGCTCTGGCTTCTGTAGATGGTGCACCGGCTGTTCTCCATCGATGTGGTGATGGTTCTGCTTGAGCAGCCAGAGAGGCAGCCGGAGGAGTGTCCGGACCCTGAGCTTGCTTGTTTCCTGCCACACAAATTCCTGATCCAGAGCCTGCTGTTCGCTCGGCGGATGGACAACTCCCCGACTGTCCAAGGCCACGCCCTCAACTGCCTTGCACAGTGTCTGGAGCTGCCTTCTTTCAACGTCACTCGGGCCATCCACAACCTCTTCGCTGCCAGTGAGTTTGAAAATAGTTCAAGTAGTTGTGAGGAATCTGGGCTAACTTTGGATCTAGGACCAGTTTCAGTAGACAGTACACTTTGTAGAGCTGAAGTATGAAAACACATGAGGGGGGGGGACACACACACAACCCTTGGCATTATTGTATAATCCAAGGGGAAAATGTTTGTATTTTGAGAGCTGCTGTGTTTGTAATAACTTATTGCAAACTGTTGATAGAAGAAAATCTGTCTCCTCTCTTTGTGAAGGTGACACCCACACAGTGTTCGAAGGTGAAATCACAGAAGGTATGCATACTCTTTTTCTTGATTTTGTCAAAGTCTGTTTCGCTGTGGAACATGTTGTCTGAACTGTTGGTGTTTGGGATGTGACTTTGTCCTCCAGGCAGTGTTAGCGCTCAGCAGACCCAGAAAACCTACCGCACTCTGCCGTTCAGGACTGTGGAGATCAGCGCCACGGATAGCTCCGTCTTTGACGGTGAGACAAACTAGTCTCAGCATCCCACTCAAATACTTTTATTACATGCACTGAGTACTGCGCACCAGTTTGGAAACGGGTGTAAAAGCACTGTTTACACATTTGACTAAACAAATATTTATACAAAAGAACAAAGTCTGAGACTGATTTGAATTGTTATATATTTATGATGCAGCAAAAGAGAATCTGGCTCTTCTCCTGCGGCGTGTGGAGGACTCAAAGACGAACGTGAGGAAATCGGCTCTGCAGGTATCAGGAACTGAGTTTTACCAGACAGCTTCATGTTTAAAATCCTAATAAGGAACAGCACAATAACTCATCAGTCATTAGTATCGTATACAGTCATGGTCAAAATGTTCCCGTTTGGCCTATGATTACAGCTTACCATCAAAAGTAAGCCAAAAAAAAAAAGGGCTTAAAATATTTCACTTTATGTGTAATGAATCTAGAATATATGAACGTTTCCCATTTTGAATTAAGTTTTGGAAAAACATGAACTTTTCCATGACTCTAATTTTTTAGGTGCACCTAAACATGTTCTTTACAAGTGTATGTAAACTTCTGACCATGACAGTTAGTATATATTTTTACCCTGTCTTTCTGTGCAGTTTTGCAGTTTGTGGTAAACAAAGGCGGGCCCAGGTGACATTTAACCTTCATCCTTTGCTGTCCCTCCACAGGCCCTTGTTGGTCTCCTGAAACATGCTGTGATCCCCATGAGCTGGGAGAACTTGTCTACGCTATCAGAGCGCTGCAGAGACTCAGCTGTGTCTGTGAAGAAGAAGGCCCTGCAATGTGTGGGAGAGCTGCTCGCTGTGAGTGTTAATCAGCAGCAGAACATGGAATTATTTATGTTTTTTACAAACGAAGCTCACAGGGCTATCAGTGTTAGAGCTGGAACGATGAATTGTTTGTCTTGCACATTTTTTGAAGTATCTATTATTTTCTCTGATCACCAGGCTAAACCAGAGTGCAACATGGTGCAGAGGGTGTGGCTGCAGGGTGTAGTGCCAGCAGTGGTGGACTCTGAGAACTCAGTACAGGAAAAAGCCCTTGAGGCTCTAGACCAGGTGGTGCTCAGCCAGGTCAAGCAGTACTCTGCCAGCCGCCATCTAGATGCAAGTCAGAGGCTGACTTGGGACCTGCTGGGCCTGCTCTGTCATGAGTGCCAGAACCTCAGGTTGGACCAAATATATTCATTCCCGTTACTGTCTATATAGACATTCAGCAGTGAAATGCAGAATGTTTTTACTTAATGTTTAAATTGAATAATGGTCAAAACATAATGAATGCTAGATATTGGCACAAAATATTAGGCAGTAGCAATTAAATAAAATATCTTTTATTGTTTGGAGCATGATCACCTCACTGCTGTTGCTGATATTGTTTTTTGTTCCGGGTCTCCAGCCGATATTTCAGCAGGGCCTTCACCATCTGGTCCAAACAGAACAAGTTTTCGCCATCATTCATCACCAACCTGATCTCACACACTGAGGCGGATCACGCTGCTGGGGCCTGGCTGCTGCTCTCCAAGGTGGTCGCTTCGTCACCCAAATTGCCCTATGGCAAAATCCTGGATGCTTGGGACAACATGATCAGGTGAGTGGGATGCATGATAATTATTCACAACATTTACACTGAGCTCATAATTTATTTTCAGCTGAGAATCCATAGTAAGAGGTATTTTTTTGTTCTCAGTTCAAAGGCTGTATCCGTGCCAACCTGCTGTCACATCCTGTCTGTGATGGGAGACATTGCTGCACATTTGAATGAGGATACCAAGGACAGGATAATCAGTAAGTGACTGTGAAATGGGGTGATGTAAAAATTCACTTGAAGAGTCCGTCATAATCCTTTTCTCTCTCTCTCTCCAGAGGATCTAATGTGCTGGTTGAAGAGCTTTACTTTGTCTCTGGAGGTAATCTCCGCTTCTGTCGAGACTCTTCTTCAATTTGGCCGCAGTGAAGACGTCAAAGAAACTCAGGTTGGACTTCTTGTCTTGCATTTATGAAAAAAGTGTTAAATGTGTTTATAATTAGACATGTAGAATCTAAACCAAATGTAACACCACAACCAAAGTTCAGAACACAGCAATGTTGGTAAACGTCTAAGTGAAGATTTTACATATTAACTGATGCTGTTTACATTTGTGCATAGAATATAATGCAGAAAAAGATGCTTAAGATGATTAATATTTATGAAATTCACAGTTAAGTACACTGTTTCACTGCACTGGTGTCATTTTAGACAATAAAGGGTAATATCCCACCTGCATTATGTATATTTGTCATGCCAAGTTTTTATCAACCACCAGACATCACCTGTGTAAGCTAACCAGTCAGGCACTGAGAACAAACCCAACAAAGCCAACCAATCAGAGTCTGTCAAGTCTGTCCTCCCGAGCAGTACGATTGCGCCCTCTGCTGTTCAAACTAAACAATACAAACACAAGGAGCAATAGTAGAATGCATTCATGCTGATTTCCCTCATTAGATCCGTGAGCTTTATTAGTATAATAACCACATGTTTTGGATTTTCTACTGAATGTAAACTTGTAGAATTTCAGCAAAGAGCATTCAGCTCACCTGCTAACGTTAAACATATTCTCAACGTCTTCTCTCAATATAATGTCCATCAAGTCAACACCTCTTCTACATCAGGGTGAAAAACTCATCCCTAGTTTCCACTTGTAGTTTCCGTCATGTGATACCTGATTTATTTTGTTTTGTTCAGGCTTTTCTGAACCAGCACTGTGGTGAGTTGGTGTCTGTCTGCGAGGCTTATCTAGCCAGCATCATCCTGAGTGAAAAGGGAGCCGAGAACCTCAATGAGGAGCTGATGGTGAGAACTAAGCCTTTCGCTGGCTTTTCCTTCTTACCCCAACACTTTCTTTACCATGCAGGTTAAAGTTCAGCCTTCAGTCCTCAAAAGTTTGTGTTGTTGGACTTAAAAACATCAGCTTGTAAGATGCCCTTTTTTGTGCTTATGATAAAACTGAAAATGTCCTCTCTTCCAGGTAAAACACCTCCACACTCTGGGCGTGGCTTCACTTCACTGTCCTTCTAAGGTTGGCAAAAGGACAGTGCTGCTGGTGGAATCTGTCCTTACAACACATTCTGTCAAACTAGCAGGTAGGGAGGATGGAAGTCTAAGAAACACAGTTCTAAGTGCTTTATTGTAGGCAACTGGACGTGTTTCAGTGTCTTGAAGATGTTTCACCTCTCATCCAAGAGGCTTCTTCAGTTCTAACTGGAGGGATCCATTATCAATCAATAATAATTTTCTACATAGAGATTAGATAAGCATCTGATATTACAAAGTGTATTGCTTAGGAGCAATGTATTACACTGTACCAACGGGCTACTTCTGGTGGTAGCAAGACAAATTAAATTATGGTTGACATGGTTGATCTTCTTTATGTTGGTCACTGATAGAAAACCAGGAGGAGATGCCGGCCTCGCTGCCTCTGTCCCAGTTCAAAACAAACTCTCTGTCTACCAAAGTCAGAGCGCATGGAGTCATCACCTTAGGTAAACTGTCCTTCTCACAGTTTTTGTCTGAGAAGCATTGCTCATAATGGGACACAAAATGATAGCCTCAACCTCCATACATTTCTGCCATTTCATCAGACATGTCTTCTCTTGATTGGCGTCTGTCTGGTTCAGGTAAACTGTGTCTGCAGCACGAGGAACTAGTCCAGAAGTACCTGCCGGTGTTTGCCAGGGAGCTGGAGGTTGGCACGGAGGTTGCTGTGCGCAACAATGTGGTGGTGATTATGTGCGATCTGTGTGTTCGATACACCAACATCGTGGATCACTACATACCCAACATCTCCACCTGTCTGCGAGACAATGAAGCTGTCATCAGGGAACAGACTCTGATCATGCTGACCAACCTGCTGCAGGTGGGAACTGTTGTTTCTTGTGTGTTACTATTCATTGTAGTTTAATAAAAAAAATAAATGGGGTTGTATGAACAATGAGGTAAAGCTGTATATTAAGGTCCTTGTAATTAGTGTTTGTAGTTGATGGGCAAAACGGAACTTATAACACCATACACGATGCTCAATAACATTGACTATATAAGCATTTATAATGGCATCATACACACATTTATTGTTGGATTATAAGTCACTTAAAGATATCAATACAAACCTTATCAGTTCCTCATAACTGTTTTTTTTTTTTAAATCTCTCCTTTAAGTAAGTAAGTACATTTTTATTTATATAGCACTTTTTAAGATGAATATACACTTTGTAAGCAGTTAATAGTTGACTATGCCTTTTACAGCTATCAGATTTAAAACAAGATAAATTTGTTGTTCAGGTTAATCGATTCTTTTACATGTATTCATGGGATTTTCAGCTCGGTCAATTTAACGGACTAGACTCTAATTTTGAACACAATTAAAAACAATTTAGAAACATATATTTCTGTTTTCAGCACTAGGCAGTGAAGTTTTCTCTAAATAGTTTAACTGAGCTGTAAAATAAATCACTTAAGAAACATCTGATTGCTCATTAAACACAGGAATTAGTTTTAAGTGGTCCAAATTCACAGATTGCACTGAAAAAAGGTTGTCATATTTGAAGTGATCCCCGGCATTAGTATCAATACAGTGTTATCAGTTCACATCCCGAGAAGGGTTTGTTTTTAATGTTTATCTCTAACTGCTCTTGTTGTATTTCTAGGAGGAATTTGTGAAATGGAAGGGCTCCCTCTTCTTCCGCTTCATGTCGGCGTTGGTCGACCCGGTTCCTGCCATTGCCAGGTAAATCACACACACAGAAACACAGAGCTTGGACCAATCCCTTTGACTGCCTGGAGAAATCAACCATGATATTAAACCTAAGTGCTGCCTGTTTCCTCTCCCAGTCTGTGTGAATACTGTCTGGTCCACCTGCTGCTGAAGAAGAACCCAGAAATGTTCAGCGTGCACTTCATCGAGTGCATCTTCCACTTCAATTCCTACAACAAACACAAGTCCTACAACAAGTTCCCTCAAAGTGAGAGGTAGGAAACTGTCATGCACTCCGCATCTGTCTTCATTTCTTTTTGATTATGTTCAAAGATAACACTTTAAATAGACTGATAAACTGAAATAGTACAGTATCTATCCTGTTGTATATCAGGATTATTTGTAAAGTTTATTCAATCGTTTTTTTGTTCATCGGATTTATCTTTTTCAAAACCTGTCCAGAGAAAAGGTTTTGTTTTCCCTGAAAGGAGCTCATCACTGTGACAAGCGTTTTCGGATCTACCGCTTCCTGTTAGAGCACTTCACAGACACGCAGCGTTTCAACATCACCAACAAGATCAATCAGACCATCTTAGGTGAGCATGTATGCGGAGTAAAATCAAAGCTAGAAATCACTCATGCACAAAGTCCCTTTTTTCAATCATGTTTCTGGACTGTGGACTGACCAGTGTCTTTCACCGATTGAGCAGTATTGACATGAAATAGAAAAAGAAATCCCTTCTAACCTCTTACCTTTTCCCACCTCAGCATGCTTTGCAGATGAGGAGCTGCCTCTAGATGCAGATGGTGCTGCGATTTTGTCAGAGACCTTCAAGATCTTGAGTCTGAAGGAGATGAAGCTGCAGTCCATATCTGCAGGCACAGCAGGCCCTGCAGGGGAGGAGCCAGAGGAGGAGAACATGGCCAACATGGCTAAGGCTGTCATACAGGCAGCACAGAAGAAGGTGGTGTCACAGGTTAGAATATTGGCAATGTAATGAATTACACATAAAGAAAAAGATTACATTCCACAACTCTGCAGCAGACTCATTAAAATATTGTTGTTGTTTTTTCTCTGATTTTAAACTTGGAATCAAGTTTCTCTTCTTTTGATGAGACACTCACTTACACGGCTAGTTACAAAAGTAAAGTAATCACATTACTGTAATGCCCATCTAAGTAGGTCCCAGGAAGTCCAGCAAATAGGTGTGGTCAACATCAGGCTGCAGATACAAGACGAGATTAGTGATAGAGGGTTCTTACTGGAAAACACCAGCTGTTCAATACTGTGTAGTCTTGTGTGGAGCTCCTCTTAGCCTCCTGTTCTGACCCACAGGTTCAGAAAAAGGCCTTCATCGAGAACACAGTTCCCCTCATCATCAGCCTTAAGAGCCTGCTCGAGCAAAAACGCTCTCCTGTGCTCAGAGACCTAATGGCCTACCTCCAGGTGAGTTGTGCACACCATCTGCATGTTTATTTAATTGATCATTGGGGGAGAAAAAACAAAGATCTGACAGGTTGAGTGATGTTCATGTTTCCACTCATTCAGTTTGTAAATTATAGTTGTGTTAGTCTTAAAATGTCTTAGCCCTAACCTAACCCTGAAGTACTTACACGAAGTGCGTAACATGTTAAAAACATAACATTATGCTGTTGTTCCTGTCAGGTGACAATGCAAGACTACCGCAACGAGGTGAAGGAGTGTTTCGCTGGAGACGAGCAGCTGGCGGCTGAGGTGGAGTTTGCTCTGAAGACAGCTGAGAAGGAGAGAGAGATGGAGGAACAGTTGGAGAACTGCAGCCTGACGGGAGACGGCAGGATTCCCACTGCACAGGTCAGACGTTCACAACAACACTGATAGTTAAGATATTTAGTGAATCTTTAAAGCACACTTGCTGCGTTTAAAATAATAATTATAATAATACAGTGTACTGTATGTAACATAAGTAGGAGCTGGAGTAAATGTTAGCTTTTAAATGTGTTGGTTTTATATACAAAATTAGTGCTTCAACTATTTGAAAGTTTAGGAGTGTTTGACAGGGTGGTTAACACTCGATGGATTGATACTGGTGCGATGTTATTTGTTCTTTATATCATTGATTCTCTAAGAATGTATTCTTATTTACTTACATTGATACAGGCCGCTGTCTGTGAGTTCCAAATAGTCATCTTGATTGTGCTCTCTTTCCTCAGCGTTCAGTCCAGGGCTCTCCTGTCAGGTCCAGGCCCCTCCTCCCCTTTAACTTTGCCACACCACAGGTCCCACGTCCAAACCCCCTGTCTGCCAGACTGACAAACACTGACAGGTAGGTCTTCATTACAGCAGCTGTTGTCACTAATAAATGAAATACGGGATGCCTAGTAATAAACAAAAATTTACAAATGCGTGTGTATCTTTTATCAGTCGTGTGCGCAGATCCAGGCTGGAGGAACCTGTCCAGTCCAAGTCGATTGCTCTGGAAAGAACAGGTATGACACACTGGAGGTTCATGGAAACTCTGAAGCTGTGGAAAAGGTTTCAGTTTGGAGTTCAAGGGTCATAATGTTAACTTGAAAGACCACTCGGTCTGATCATCCCTGCAACACACCAATACCTTCAAAAGGGTTTTCAGAAAAAAAAAAAGCGCTTCTTCTCAGATCTACAATCAAAAGAACAAATCAGTTGTTGTCAAGTGGTTTCATCTGGAGCAGTATGAAACAGATGATCTCATTCCGGTCCATTCTGGGATAAAAACACCAGATCAAGATTTCCATACCTAAATTTTATAGGTATTAAAGTAACCTCTAAATCATTCAATCATTTTAATGGTTTGATTTAATTTTAAATGGTGTTGTCATTATACTAGAAATTCTAACTTTGATACAGTACCTTCACAAATGTAGATATTTGATACCATGTTCCATACCACAGGT